>NW_022589716.1:37014409-37135557 GCF_004348235.1 Phoca vitulina | reverse complement strand
GAAAGAAAGAAAGAAAGAAAGAAAGAAAGAAAGAAAGAAAGAAAGAAGGAAGGAAAGAAAGTCAAACTCATAAAAACGGAAGAGTAGAAAAGTGGTTGCAAGGGGCTGGGGGGGGTGGGGGAAATAGGGAGAGGTTGCTATAAGGGTACAAATTTAGCTATAAGATAAATATGGTGTGAGGATTTAATATATAACATGGTGGCTATAGTTGATGATACTGTATTATATAATTGAAATTTGCTAAGAGAGTAGAACAAGTGTTTTCTCACACACACAGAAAAGGTAAATATATGAGGTGTTGGATGTGTTAATTAACTCAGTGGAGAAAATCCTTTCACAATGAATGCATGTACCAAATCATTACAATGTATACTTTAAATATCTTATAATCTTGTTTGTCAATTACACCTCAATAAAACTGAAAAAAGAAGAGGTAATGAGGGTAAGATTCCAACCCAGGATTATCTAACTCAAAAAACTACACTCTTAACCATTATAATATATCTCTCAAGATGTTATGACTGTAAGATGCTTAACACAAAGGAAACATTAAGTGATATTTATTATAACTATGACACTTCCTAGGTATCGATTATGTGTTATAATTCACTTCTAACAACAAGTCTGTAAGGTGGTAATTCCTGCTGCATAACTTAAAAGCCCCTGCAGGCAGCTGTGAGGTAAACGCAGCCCAGAATGACGTCTCTCATGTCCCACCCCAGAGTCTCCTCAAGTTGCTTGTTCCTCACACCACCTCCTTAAGATAAGGGAATAATGCCTTTCTCACATTAGCACTGGGCATGGAAATCCATCCATACTTCCAGGCATATATTAAACCTTAGTTTCTCATCACCTTGGAGTCATCATATATTCTATTAATATATTAGTATTAATATGAAGATTCTAGTAATAGAAATGAGATATGTATGTGGAGTATTGGAGGAATCCAAATAGCTTTCTGAGTTGCCAAAATTCTCTACTCTCAGAACAAATGTTAGGGTTCCACATATAAAGATTAATGTTTGGAAATAAAATTAAAAATAAATCAACAACATTTATAATTAACCAAGTAGATATTATGGGCCAGGCTATATACTAGGCACCACTCATCTTTCTGCAGTCCTTCAAAGCATATATTTCTATTTCATATAACAAAATTGTGTCCAAGCAGGTTAGGGACTTGCCCAAGACCACATAGCTAGGTTACAAGAGAAGAAAGGCAGATTTTAATGGTTAAAATGGTGAAGGACGGTATAATTAGAAGAGTACACCTAATCAAATATGCAAAACTATCCTAATGCATCTTTAGGATTTCTTTAGAGTAACTTGGATGCCCTACTGAATACAATAGTTGTGGAGATTAGAAATAGTTTCTTTAATTAGCTGACAATACACTCTACTTTAATATTCTTGGTGACAAGGAGCTAACTTCCTGAAAAGGTACCTTCTTCAACTTTTAGACATCTCTAGGGGTAAAACGCAGTAACATCTTACTGCCCACAATGTCACCTGGTTCTACCTAGGGGAATAAAGCAGAACAAGTAGCCACTATCTTGACAAGTGGATACAATTTCAGTTTTTCAAAATGTGAATGTCCCATTCATTCATTATAACAGATCTGTCAAATAGCTTTGGCTATTTACCAATGGATAATATACTACAAAACATGTTAGGTCATCTAAAGGACTAAATGTCACCTCATTGATACTGTTATCAATATAATTTATATTGGCGTTTTCTCTCACACTGACTTGAAGGACTATGGGGGAGCTCCCAGTCCGCAGATCATGGCTTGATCACCTCTGCTTGACCATACTCTCTGCTCATTTCCTGAAAGGACCAAGGATAAATGCTTGGACTTCTCAATCTACTCATTGTACCTGACAGCACACACTAGCTAAGCTGATTGGATCAAGACACCCCAAGCAGGAGTCCCAGAATTTAAACTCCTACTTGCTTTTGGAAGGAAAAGAGGCTTCCCCCCACACCCACAATCCCTCACTTGTTGCTGCTAGCCCTATGTTAGTCTGTACTTGATCATCAGCATTTCATACTAAAAATTAATACTGCTTATCTGATGGCAAGCACAAAACTTCAAATGCCATTTTTATAAATAAGGTAAGATTCTTCAGAGGGGTAGATTCTTTCCAACCATAATATGAGGCAAAGATTTACATTCCCACACTGCCCAAAAGGAAATAAATTCATTATAAAATTCAAGAGGGTGACAGATGATTTTCTGTATGTCTGTGTTCATTAAAGGGTTTTTTAATAGTCTTGACTGTATTACATTTCTATACACATAAAATAAAAATTAGTAAATGAAATCAAACTGCATCATATAATATATAAAAAATAAATACATTATTATAAACAAAGGTGTTATAGATCAAATGAAGAAATATTGATAAAGGTCATAAAGTCATAAGAAGGACAGCCAGTTAATATATGAACATATGTTCAACCTTACTATTATTAATCAAAGAAGTACAATTAAAATAATTCTCATATTTTACTCATCAGAATAACAAAAACTTAAAATATTGATAATACTAGTATTGGTGAGAGTGTAAAAACCACACAGGATGTAAAATTGCTAGCAGAAAAGTAAGGCAGTGTAACCTTTCTGGAAGGCAATACGTCAGTACGTACCAAAGTTGACAGGCAGTCATCCAAGTTCTAGAAATCCATTCTAAGGAAATAAATGAACAACTGCTCAAAGAAATGGGAAGAAGGATGCTCTCTCATTGTTTAGAGAAGCAAAACAGGGATAATTGAAATGTTAAGCAGTAGGGGACTGGTTAGATAAATAATGGAATGCTGTTCAACCATTAAAAAATATGATACAAATTTTTATTAAGTGATATGGAATCATGTTCATAATATAGTACTAAGCAAAAATATGTTTGCATTGTGTTTGTGTGCACCTTCCCTCAAAAAAAAAAAGTCTCAAAAGACACCTTTAAAAATGTTATGGAGATGACTTAACAGAAGTGGAAATTTGAGTCATTTTTTTTTTACTTTTTTTCTTTGTATCTTTTCCATTTTTGTAGTTTTTGCACTAAGTATTACTTTAACAATTAAAATATTTTAATTTTCAACAAGAAGATAGATTTCTCTAATTTTCTGTTATTTTTGCACCATGGCTCAGGGTATATCTGTAAAAGAAAAATCACCCTTTTTACGTGCACCCCGATGTTTATAGCAGCAATGTCCACAATAGCCAAACTGTGGAAAGAGCCAAGATGTCCATCGACAGATGAATGGATAAAGAAGATGTGGTATATATATACAATGGAATATTACGCAGCCATCAAAAGGAATGAGATCTTGCCATTTGCAACGACGTGGATGGAACTGGAGGGTGTTATGCTGAGCGAAATAAGTCAATCAGAGAAAGACATGTATCATATGACCTCACTGATACGAGGAATTCTGAATCTCAGGAAACAAACTGAGGGTTGCTGGAGTGGGGGGTGGGGCGGGAGGGATGGGCTGACTGGGTGATAGACACTGGGGAGGGTATGTGCTCTGGTAAGCGCTGTGAATTGTGCAAGACTGTTGAATCTCAGATCTGTACCTATGAAACAAATAATGCAATATATGTTAAGAAAAAAAAAAAAAAGAAGGTAGCAGGAGGGGAAGAATGAAGGGGGGGAATCGGAGGGGGAGACAAACCATGAGAGACGATGGACTCTGAAAAACAAACTGAGGGTTCTAGAGGGGAGGGGGGTGGGAGGATGGGTTAGCCTGGTGATGGCTATTGAGGAGGGCACGTTCTGCATGGAGCACTGGGTGTTATGCACAAACAATGAATCATGGAACACTACATCAAAAACTAATGATGTAATGTATGGGAATTAACATAACAATAAAAAAATTTAAAAAAAAGATTAAAAAAAAGAGGGCACGTTCTGCATGGAGCACTGGGTGTTATGCACAAACAATGAATCATGGAACACTACATCTAAAACTAATGATGTAATGTATGGGGATTAACATAACAATAAAAAAATTAAAAAGAAAGAAATGAAAGTTAAAAAAGAAAAAAAAAAAAAAAAAAGAAAAACCATCCTTTTTTTTGTCAATCTCAATTTACCTTCCACAATTTATGATTTGAAATTGGTAAAAGTTGCAGAGTAAAACTTTTAGGGTTTGAGTATTCTATTACCTTTCAAAGCATTGGAGTCTTTGAATAATTTCTTTCACAACTTTCATCTGATACTGAGGTGGGGTTGAAATAGCAAGATGAAAGGAAATAGAGAGTAGTCATCTTGAACTAGGAAAGAGCAAGAAGCAATTTGATCTGTACTTTTTTTTAATAAGATACAAGCCCCTCCCAGTCTCAGATCATACTAAACTGTACACACACACACACACACACACTCTTAATCCACTGCCTAAGGCTGATGACTCATTGTGGCAGAAATAACCAGCTGTAGACTAGAGACTTGTAATTAGTTCCTCCAGATTATAAAGGCATCACTAAAACCAAGCTGGGGACAACATTCTCCATCCCCGCTTGAAACTGTATGTGGCCATATTACTAGTTGTTTCCCAAAGAATGTGACCAAAAGTTATATGAAGAGTTTACATTTGAAGGATAATGAGTTGATAATTGAGCTTGCAACTTCCTCTCCCCTTTCCCTTTTGAGACAAATGTAAAGCCACCTGATGAATGTGGTGGGTTCCTGAATCACTGAGCAGAAAACAAACCTTTGAACTACAAAAGTCCATACTGAACTACCAAGTGAGTAGGTAATAAACCTCTAATGAGTTACACTACTGAGATTCATGGTTTATCATTTGGAGTTTAATAGCATTTTTTTCTTAGACCTCAATTTCCTCATTTGTAAAATAAAGTATTTGAACAAGACCACCACTCAGTTTCTTTCAAGTGCTTTTATTTTTCTTACTTTTTAATTCTCAGAAACATTCCACATATTGCTTACCTTCTCAGTTAACTGGCAAGTCTACTTTTTTCTTTCTTTCTTTTTTTTTTTTTTTTTTCCCCACAGAAGCAGGGTCTTCAAGTTATGGAGAAGTCATAGCAGACTGTTGCTTTAGTTTGAGATATGAGTCCAAATATGGGATAAGAAGAAATAGTGAGGACCCAGAGAGATGCTTTTGACAAAGAGGACTGAGAGATAGCAGGCTGAAGAAAGTTTAGTAATAAAGAATTCAGACAGGAGAAGTGGATGCATGATATCTAACAGATTTGTTCAGAGGTACTTTGGAAAGGAATATTTGTGAAAATATAAAGATAAAAAAAAATAGCAGACATGAAATGCCTTTTGGTACCTAAATGAATTTTATTTTGAAGAGATTCATATCACTTATATATGTACCATAAAATTTCTCTGTCCACTTCTTCCAGAATTTTCTAAAGCCTGACAGAACATCTGCAGAAAGAGGATGTCATTCCAGGATAATCAACGGCAAGTTACTAAATTAAGATCAAAATGTCCTCAACCTTGAACAGTTTTCAAAGAGTTTTTAGAAGAAGGAGGTCTCTAGAGGGTTGTATAATTATATAATTGTACCCTTTTAAGAGGCTATTTACAGATAAGTAAAGTTTCCCACCATTCTTTAAAGTAAAATATATGAGCTAAGATAGAGTTGGTGGGTATTTGTTTGGGATAGTGGGGAGGAAATCTGTGCAGACTGCTAGTTATCTAATCAATAACCACCCTCTCCCTATTCCTTACTATCAGAGCCCTGGTTTAGGCCTCATTATCTTTAAGGTTAAGGTGGTCAGATTAAAGCTTTAACTGCCTGAAATCTGAATGGAAGTCTGCTGATCTGTAGGAGGAAATTTGCTCTTTTGACACGGCCTTTCCTGTCCCCCGATACTCCTCCACTCCCAGAACACACACACAACACACA
Organism: Phoca vitulina; assembly: GCF_004348235.1. Lineage (NCBI taxonomy): Eukaryota > Metazoa > Chordata > Mammalia > Carnivora > Phocidae > Phoca > Phoca vitulina. The sequence continues at coordinate 37,129,671 of NW_022589716.1, read as the reverse complement.
CTCTTTTTATCTTTCTTTCCTTTTATTTCTCTTCTTTCCTTTTTTTAAAAGATTTTATTTATTTATTTGACAGAGAGAACAAGAGAGCACAAGCAGGGGGGAACAGCAGAGAGGGAGAAGCGGTCTCCCCACTGAGCGGAGAGTCCTATGCAGGGCTCAATCCCAGGACCCTGGGATCATGACCTGAGCCAAAGGCAGATGTTTAACTGACTAAGCCACCCAGGCACCACCTTTTCTCTTCTTTCTTCCTGCCTGAATAGTTGGAACACTGTTAGAGATTCAGCAACCACCTTGCAACAATGGGGATCACAGGGATATGCTAGAAATGCAGGAGCTAAAAGATGAACCGAACCCAGTCCCTTGCTGACATTCTCAGCAGCAGAATTAACACTAGAGGGACTATTATCTCCAAACTTCTTGTTACATGCAAAAAGTAAGGTAAGGCACTCTTACTTTCTGTTAGTTCAGCAAGTCATACTAAAAGATACAGAATTCTAACCCCAGGTTTCTAGAATGCTTCTCAGCATCCTATAGTTATACTCTTGTTTTAGACTCCTAATTATCAGACTTGCTTAAGGTAGGTGCGTGGGGAGGACTGGTTCCTCTGGAAGCCCTGATACTCTCCCCTTTCCACAACACACACACCAAATGAGTAACATATTTGCGTCCACTCATCCTTCTATCTACACTTGGAGGCCAAGGAGGCCTTCACTAACGACTTTTACTCCTCTCAGAATGGTTAAGAATGTGGGTTCTAGAATCAGACTTCCTAGATTTGAACTCTTAATCTGCCACTTACCAGTTTAGGACTTATGCAAATTAATTACCTCCTCTGGACCCCCATATAAAATGGGGACATGAAGTAGCAACTACATACTTTATTGAAAGGATTAAATGAGCAAGTAAAGTTTTTACAGTGTTTTCTGAGTCAAACAATTCTAGCTACTATTGTTTCCTTTGACCAATTAAGGTAGAATCCCCTTGCCTCCATGGGTCTCTGTCCATGTCTTTTCCATGGCACATGCAATCCCATAGTGCAGAATTTTGAAGATGTTTTCCATAAATAAGTGGTAAGTGGTTCTTAAAGTGTGGTCCCCGGGCTAACAATATCAGCAACACCTAGGGACTGATTAGAAATATAAACCCACTGATCTAGAAAATTGGGGGGTAGAGCCCAGCAATCTGTGTCTTAATACTCTCAGGCAAATCTGATGCTCATTAAAGGTTGAGGGCAACTGAGAACATCCATCTCAGACTCTCTTGGAGGTGCTCACCAAAAAGAGTTTCCTGGACCTTATACCTGAGTTGGAGAGGGGGATCAGGAATCGGCACTCTTAGCATGCCTGCCATGATTCTTCAGCACATTAATATTTGAGAATCACTGTCATTGTTAGTATAAGGCTCACTCTGTTTTCCTAGTGGACTGCCAGACTTCCTTGCAAGAAGATTTGTATTTATTATTATTATAATTATTACTATTATTATTCTAGAATCTCTAGTGCATAGTGCAATCTCAGGCACAAAATAGTTGCTCATTAAATGGGTCTCTGAAAAGTCTCCAGTAGAGCTTCAAGATTAATTCCTTCAGAAGAAGAACTACTACACACTCACAAAACAACAACAACAACAACAACAAAAACCAAAAAAACACTGCTTAGAAGTTTCATTCTTTGAATTTCTTTGCCACTTTCTTAGTTTTCATCATTTTGGATAATACTTTTTTAAATTTTAATCTTTTTGTGTTTCAGTCAGTATTTTCCATCGTCAATCAGAGAGACAGAAACAATACAATTAAATATTTATTTTTTAAAGCTCACAAAGGTAAATAGGTATAAGGGAAATGTAAGTAATTAAACCATCAAATTAATTCTCTGGGGTATGTTTGTAATTCGTATGTCTGATGGTATTAAAGATTAAAAATAGTAGTACTAAGATAGTTGAGACATGCTGTATTGTTAAATGAATTTAATTTTGTGTAAAGTAGAAATATTTTCTTCAACAAATATATCTGCAGGTATAAAATCACAACGACAAATCTAAAACAAACAAAAAAAAAGCAAGCTACTGAATTAAATCCGATTGGCTCTCTTTCTCTGCTTTGTGTATCTGCTAGTAATTTCATTTGCTTGGCTAGCAGAAGCCAAAATTTAAATATAAATACATATATTTCCTCAATTTAAAACTGTTCATATATATGAGTAATTTTATATATATATGTATATATATGTCTGTGTGTATATATATGAATGGATACATATGAATAATTTTAAATTGAGGAAAGTATATCTGGTGTCCTATTCTTTTCCCTATGAATTCTATTTTTTTTTTCCTATGAATTCTAAAGGAATACCACTTTCTGCTCTTAGCAGTGAAATGTCAGTCTACTTTAAGGGTAATTTAAAGTTTTAATTTATTTATTTTGAGAGAGAGGGAGCACATGTGTAGGGTGGGGAGGGGCAGAGGGAGAGGTACAGAGAGAATTCCAAAAAGGCTCCATGCTCAGTGCAGAGCCCCACACGAGACTCGATCTCATGACAGTGAGATCATGACCTGAGCCGAAATCAAGAGTCAGACGCTTAACCAACTGAGCCACCCAGGTACCCCTACCTCAAGGGTAAGTTAATCAGCATATTTGAAAATCCATTGGTTTAGCCATTGATGTACTTACTGGGGGATGATAGGCCCTATTGCCATTGTCAAGACCTTATCCATAGGAAAAAAAGAAGGTACTTGTTTGGTTTGTAAAAAGTAGGAGTAGCAGGGGATGGCAGGTAGCCTTATGCTGAAGATACATGACATCCATATATTTTTATAACTAACAAGCCCACTTTTTGTATCCAAATCCAAAGCCCTTATATCATTAATGCCAGGCAAAAATAGTAAGATTCACATGTCTGCTGTATCATGACATCAGGATGCCTGTGAACTCATGTGAGCATGTCTTGGTTTTGTCAGTGGGGCAAACTAGAGTCCTAGCACCAACCACCACCCCAGACTAGGCAAAGCAGTCCAAGACTTCTCTAACTGTTGTGGGAGAGTCTATGGAAGGGGTGCTCACTCTATGATGATGTGTATGTTCTCAAATACCTTTGTACATAGTAAACATTCAGTATATGTTGAATGAATGAATAAGTGAATTGGTGTCATAAAACAGACCTCATACTTAACATGAGAAAAATTCCATTCATAGGTTGGAATTCCTCCCTATCCCTCCTCATCCCCTAGTTAAACTTGCAGTCAAACAATTATAAAAAGTTAGAGCTGAGAAAATTTTAGAAACAATTTAGTCAACACTCACAAAGTTACGTAACTTTAATCTAGTGGTAAAAATCACTGATTTGGGAGTCAAACAGATGTGAATCCAAGTTCTACTTCTACCATATTTCAATGAGCAAATAACTATTTCTGAGGCTTTGTTCCATGTGCGCATTATGGGGGGATCATAATAATACATATTTTTACTGTATGACTATCGGGGGATTACATGACACATTTACATTTACAATGGTTAGTTAAGTACCTTGCACCTAGTAAGCACTCACAACATAAGCTAATAGAGGAGAGATGAAAACAAAATAAAACGCAGTGACTGACTCTGACCCCAGTGGTCCCAATGGTCATAATGACCTTCCATTCCTTCGACTCCCTTTCCATTAAGACTAAGGAGAAGAAGATGCTTAAAATTCTTGAGCTCTGCAGAAATATGAAAGGAACTCTCGTTCTTTATGTTAGTTCTCTAGAAAACCAGTTTGTGGCTCTAAGAGGTATCTTCCACCCAGCCCCACCCCTGCCAGGATCTTATAATGTCACTGTAAATGGAAAAATCAACAACATACAATCAACAAGCTAAGTTACAAGCCAGTGAAGACTCATAGATTTGATAGAGATAACACAGGTATATTATTATATGTTAAAATAAGGTAATATGAGGTACTTAATCTAAAAACAAAACAAAACAAAAACCTGAAGATCTATAACTTCTACAATAATCCTATAAAAATAACCAGCTAGAAATCTATTTAGAACGTTTTCTTTATTAAAAAAAAAAGCTTTCTATACATAACTTTTAATGCACAATTAATGAGGACAATTCAACAAAACTCAAATAAATATCTGCAGATGACTATAAGAAGAAAAGGACAGAGTTAGATGCTACAGGCTTAAAATTATGTTTCAGGAGAGGCTCTAAACTTGACCTCAAATAAATTAACATGTAATAGAGTGGATGAGTCATGCACAGAATGTAAGAATCCTAAAAGGCCAAAGTAAGTGCCAAAAATAACATGTAGGGATTCTTAAGGAAATTAAATATTGGCTAATTGATTCAGCAAAGGCAAAAGGGAGTAATTCCCCTTTGACCGGTCTTTGAAGAGGTCCCTTTCTCTTCCTCCTAGTATTGAGGCTAGGGTAGCATGGGGAATATAGGAATATAGGGATCAAGAATTTTCTCTTGCCCAAGTGGCTGGAAGCAGATTTTCTTACCAGGATGTGGTATAATAATATTTAAGGGCTGTTGAGGTCAGAGAGACAGGGATTTAAATATCCTGGCTCTATCTCTTGCTATCGGTCAAGATGCTTATTTTTCCAACACCTCAGTGTCTTTATCTATAAATTGGGGATGATGATAATCAGGTCTCCCACCTGAATGTGCGAACATGATATGGTGCATATACAGGGCCAAGTTTGGTGCCTGGCACACAGGAAGCTCTCAGTATGGTCAGTTAAATGGCATTGATGACAATGATGATGGTGGTAGTGGTGGTATTGATCCACCGCCCCCCGCCCCCAAGGATGGGCTCTGATGAGGAGCAGAGTTGAAGGACTTCTGCCATCATGAGGCTTTATAATAATTCTTAATAAATGTAAGCTGATTATTCAAATGATTATGTGCAATTTAAGAAAAGGAAGGACATGGGATTTGCTCAACTACTTAACAGTATTAGTAGTGATAGTACTTATGGAAGTTAAAATGTATTAAGTGATTACTATCTGCCAAACAATGTGCTAAATGCTTTATTCACTTATTACAACACTATGCAGCAGGTCATATAGTAGCTTTTTATCAGCTATGAACTCACAGGAGTTACAAAAACACCTAACATCTCATGGTCAGTACATAATGGAAATGAGTTCAAATTCAGTCTGTCAGACTTGTTCTTAATTACTAAAGTATGAAATTAACCATTTTGCCCTTTGCCTGATTCCCTTTTGAGGCTTGCATATTTCTCTCAGTCTCCCAGCTGAAGAAAAGAGAAAATTCTTGGCCTCAACATCCAGCTTCCCTTTTCAAAACAGGAATTGTTTCAACAAGTAGCAGTGAGTGTTATCTCCAACTCCAGTCACCTTGATGACCAGGGGTCAGATACCAGTGGAAACAAATGCTCTGTCACAACCTTACCCTTGTAGAGAAACATGACAGAAATGGTAGGGAGCAGGAGATAATGGAAGAATGCATAGGAGAGATGGTACCTGGCCTGGTGGTGGTGATGATGAGGAGGAGGAGGACAATGATGATGATGAATAGAGCTTACTGTGCTCTAGGCATTGTGTTAAGTGCTTGGCATGGGTAACTTCACTTAATCTTGAAAACAGTCCTAAGAGGATGGAATATTATCATCATTTTAAAGATTTTTTTTTATTTGTATTTATTTGACAGAGAGAGAGATAGTGAGAGCAGGAACACAAGCAGGGGGAGTGGGAGAGGGAGAAGCAGGCTTCCCGCGGAGCAGGGAGCCCAATGCGGGGCTCGATCCCAGGACCCTGGGGTCATATGACCTGAGCCAAAGGCAGACGCTTAACGACTGAGCCCCCAGGTGCCCCTATTATCGTCATTTTATAGATGGGAATACTGGGGTGCAGTAATCAGGTAAATTGACCAAGTTTATATAGTTAGCAAGTGGAAAGCAGGAATGTGAACTATATCCAGTGCCTGCAATCTTAACCATTATGCCATATAGCCTCCTGAAGATAAAAAAATTCCAATGATCTTTCCCATACCCCACTCCCACACTGCAAACTTTAATAAGTCCAAAAGAAAGAGCCAGCAAGCGTGGAGTGTGACAGCTGAGAGAGTGTCAGTCATTTCTAGACAATGTACTTTGTTCATAAGATACAGTTCCTGCAATAATCTTCTCAACCAATATTCAAGAAATAGGAAGCAAAGATTTGAGTGTATGTCCCAATTTACAAGGAAGGTAGGACTGCATATTTGACATCGGTTTTAACTATTCCAGAAAACGTGGTCCCAGTAGACATACACACTAGTAGATTTTCCCCGCCTACCAAATCTAAAAGCAATATGTCATTTCCATATTGCTTTTCATAATCCCACCCTTTTAGTGTCTGCTATTCTTCCTCTAACCTCTTACTCCGTCCATTTCTGTACAGAAAGATGCTAAGTATATGTTCTCTGATGTGAAAAGGGTGTGTTATGACAGGTAGCCATGGTGCCTCAATGTTTTGTTTTGTTTTTTTCATCTTAATTCTATTATGCCAACTCCACTGAACTTAATTATAGTGAATACAGAATTACACAATTACCCTCTGTTCTGTTCTTCAGATGCTATATTTTGATAAAATTTACTACATGCTGCTCTCCCCCTGAACACTAGAAACGGATGTGTGTTGATATAAAATTTGTTATAATTACAATTAAAATATAGCTTACATAATGACAGTGTTAAAATACAATTATAGATGTGTAGAGACAACATGGCCATGCATTTTTTAGTATAAGGACATGCTTAGACCAGTATCTGATAGTGAAGTGAATAAGGAACAGAATTTTGGTTAAGCTACAAAGGCTGTTAAAGGATTTGCTAAAGGGAGCTTGAAACCTGTAAGATAAAAATCCCCCCCACCATGTTTTCAATTGCAAAGTGAGTGGAAGATATGAAATGCCTCATGAAATTGTTCAAAGTAGGTACCCATAATGGGATATTATAAGACAAGCCCGTAATTTTCCTTGAATACCTGGGTCATTGCTTAAATTCTCATGTACAATTGACTCTTGAACAACATGGGTTTGAACTGTATGGGTCCACTTATACATGGAGTTTGTCAATAAACACAGTACAGTACTGTAAATGTCTTTTCTCTTTCTTATGATTTTCTTAATTATATTTTATTTTCTCTAGTTTATTGGAAGAGTACAGTATATTATACACATAACATACAAAATATGTGTTAATCAAAAGTCTATGTTATCAGTAAGTCTTCAGGTCCGTGGTAGACTATTATTAGGTAAGTTCTGGGGGACTCGAAAGCTATATGTGGATTTTCAACTATGTGTGGTCAGTGCCTTTAACCCCACATTGTTCAAGGGCCAAATGTATATCAGTGATGCAAATTCTCAATTGAGTTTTATATTATATATATATGTATATATATGTTATATATATAAAATTGCACTTAAGTAGATAGTTCAAAATTATTTTTAATAAAATAGATACTCTATCAGAACTAACTTAAACCTTACAAAATATAGTTACCACTATATTATCAGAATGAAAGGTAGGAGATTGAAATGTTATTCTAAATGTTTGTAGTATGGTGTCATGACTTAAAATAATTGTCACATCATTTTGTTCAGATTTATTGCAAAAACAAAAAAACTATAGGATTTGTTTGCATTTCAGATAATTGTCTTTAGTAGCTATTAAATGTTTTGGAAACACACAGTGTTAACTGTATTATCTCATTTATTTTTATTTTTTTAAAGAGTTTTACTTATTTATTTGACAGAAAGAGAGAGAGTGCACAAGCAGGGGGAGCGGCAGGCAGAGGGAGAAGCAGGCTCCCTCTGAGCAGGGAGCCCCATGCGGCTAGATCCTAGGACCCTGGAATCATGACCTGAGCCAAAGGCAGATGCTTAACCGAATGAGCCACCCAGGCACCCCCCTGTATTATCTCATTTAATCTTTAAATTAGCACTTCCATGTAATTATTCTTAATATCTCTATTTTATTAAAATATATCTCTAGTCTAGACCTTTCTTCATAACTGCAGACTCGTATTTCCACCTGTGCATTCAACATCTCAATTTGGATGCCAAAAAAAATTCTCAAAACTTCTACCTCCAAATCTGATCTTTAATTCCCCAGTTGTGCTCCACTCCAAACCTTTTCCATCTGAAGTGATAGTAATCCCACCTTTCCATTGCTCAGGCCCCACATCATGGGTTCACCTTGTCCCCTTTCTTCCTTTTACATCTCCCATTCGATTCACCTGAAAATACTGTCACAATCTTCCAAATGTATCACTTCTTGAAGCATCTGCTGCACAAGTCACCAACAACCATCTCAGAGACACCTGTAGTCACCTCCTGAGATCATCCCTGATTCCTCTCTTTCCCTCATCCTCAACACCACAGATGAAATTAATTCTTTTAAACCAAGAGACAGATCATGCCCCACCTCTGCTAAAATCCTACCACACTGCCTACACTTAAGGTAAGAAAAAATGCATGTGGTGGCTTCCAATGACTTACCCTACCTGCCCCTTCATATCTCTGACCTCAAGTCCTCCTGCTGCCCCTTGCTCTTCCTGACTTGCTCAACCATAGTGGCATCCTTGATATTCCTCAAACCTGCCAGACATAGTTCTGCCTTGGAGTTCTGACACTGGTTTTTCCTGCTCGCAGGGAGTGGACTTCCCCTAATCCATTCTGACAGTTCCCTCGCTTCAAGTCTTTGCTCAAATGCCACCTTGTGAAATCCACCCTGACTACCATCGTTAAAAATAGAACCCACCTGTACACTCCTCAGCACTCCCAAACCAACACTCTGCAGTGCACTTCACATTCTTTCCCTTGTCCCATAGGGCTCATCAGCTTCTAACATACTCCAGGACTTATTTATAACATCCATCTGTTTCCATGCGAGAGTGTAAGCTGAGAGACAGAAGAATAGAGATAGGAGGAAAGGAAGAGGAGAGAGCAGGAAGGACAGAGTGGGGAGAGAGAGAGGGAGAGAGAGAGAGCTCTTGTCTATTTTAGTCACTGATACGTCCAACCACGTAGAACAGTGCTGAAGGAGGAGGCTTAATAAATATTTCTGGAAAAAAAGATAGCTGAGGAAACTAGTAGTAAAGCTCAAAAAGTTTAAGTAAGTTCCTCTAGGTTCTGCACTAGAAATGGGTCACAGTGGACTTCAAACTTGGGGCTGGCTAACCTCAAAGCCCACTGCTCCGAGCCTGTCTGGAATCTAAGTCCACGGCATTCCTGATTCACCTGAATCAGTGCCATAGAAATTCTCATTCCACTGAATACTATCACTAAACTATGTTCTCACTCTCAATCTGTGTAATATTTTCCATTTTTTAAAATAGATTTTATTTATTTATTTTAGAAAGAGAGCTGGAGCGCTGGAGCTCAAGTGCTTGGGGGGGAGGGGCCGAGAGGAGGCAGATGCCAGGCTGAGCAGAGAGCCTGACAGGAGGTTTGATTCTACCACCCAGAGATCTCAGGATCCTGAGATCATGACCCCAAGTGAAATGAAGAGTCAGATGCTTAACCTCCTGAGCCAACTGGGTGCCCCTAATATTTTCCATTTAAACAAAGAAACAAAGAATGAAATCCAACATGGATTATTATGGTAATTTTACAGTAAATTTGGCAATAGTGACATTTAAGAAATAGTGATATTTAATAATAGCATAATAATAATAAAATAAAACTTTTAAATGTATTGAACACTCATCACATGCTAAACTTGGTGCTAAAATATTTCCATGCATATTTTGTGCAATCTTTATGATTACTTTATCAGACAAGTACACTTGTATCATTCCCATTTCAAAGATAAGAAAATTGATGAGAGGTATGGTACCTGTTTGATCAAGGTGAGTCTGGTACTAAGTGGCGATTATGAATTTAAATTCAGATCTAACTCCACAATTTTATTCTTAACCCCTACATGAAAATTCTGGTGATTCCTTTGATAAAAGTATGTTTTCTCCAGGAAAACATCCCACATTATTCTGCCTGTGCTAATACATTCAGAACACAGTCAAGTTTAAAACATGATAAAAATGTTTAGGTAGTACTTTAACAAATGGAAATATTTTCATCTAAACAATAATGCAGAAAAGCAGGCTGAGCCTTTGAAGTGGCTTCCTTGTTATCTTCCAACAAGAACAAGAGAAAGAATTGGCAGCCGCAGAATGGAGAGAGCACAACACCCAGAGATGGAGAGTTCTGTAAATGACCAATTATAAAACTATTTAGCTGCAGCACTTTTATAGCAAGAGGCAAAATAATCCATTAAACTGAAAATTCTCCTACCCCTCACTCCACGGCCCACACAAACATTAATGTTGCATTTATTAGGATGTATTTCCTGTGCTCTATCAACTTGACTTTCAGCAATTGTATTAATACAGTCCTCTCACTTTGCACATATATCTGAATGATGGATTTCCCCACTTGAGGTTTGTAGAAAGAGTGGAGTGAATGAAATAAAGTTCAGGAAGAGCCATCATAATCCATAATGATGGGCACTGAATCAGGACAAGAAGAAACATCTTTTCTCCTTTATTTGAGAGAAAAGCCTACTATGTATGTATTGCCTACACACAGGGCTACCTGTTGAATAACAGAAAACAAGCATCTTTCATTTGGAGGTGAGGATTTGTGTACTCAAGTTTCAATAGACAGAATTAATCTCGTTGTGGAACTGAAATAAAATATTATCTCTTTCTGCAAATAGATGTGGTTAAGGAACAACTCTGATGTCCTCAAACCACTACAATTTCAGGGTAGGCAGATCTATGATTACTTTAAGTATTTCTGCATTGGTGCAACAACCAAGCAGCATGTAGAGTGGGTAACAACCAGCGTATCGTCAGGCAAACCACTGTGTGAATCTACACCTTGCCACTTACCAGCAATGTGACTTGGGGCTCTGAGAATCGCTTTCTTCAGCTGTACGTGGGGAAGATAATATGCCTTTTGCAGAACTATTGTAAGAACTAAATGAGATGAAGTATTTAGAGTGCATGGCATAATGGCTCATAGCAAAGATGAAGTTATTATTGGGGTCACTACTGTTATTGAAAAGAAATAAGAACTTCTGTTCTCACAAAATGAGATATGTATCCTGTATCATTGTAACTTCATATTATTTTATTTTTGATGTTATATTCTAATAACTTGATCCAAGAAACATCTAGTAGTAAGGGTAATTGAAAGGAGATTACTTGTCAAACATGGAAATGCCGTCACTGTAAGGGTTAGCACAATGCTCTTCTCGGATATTTACCTATAAAAAGATTTTGTTTTGCTTTTATTAAGTGCATAAAACACATATGTTTACTGTGCCAGTTGACAAAAAGTCCATGAATTAATCAGTCTGACTATATGTTGTATAACTGTCCTCTAAACAGTATTCATGTATATAGTTGTTGGAAAAATGTGTTTGTGACTGTTCTTTTTTGCCTACTTACAGTAAAAGGGGATGACAAGTAGTTAGGCTTGATGCTTACCGTAGAGTAACCCAGGAGTTTAACGTACTTTGTATTCCATTATGCCATGAAAATGTTTCTCTGCCCTGGAGACATCAACAAAAGATTTGCTTTAATGAGGGGAACCAAGTATGGTTCTAAACCTTCCAAATAGGAGGCTTCTATGCTGCATTCTACATCAGAAGTGTTCACCTTATCTCTCAACTGCATCAGGTTGTTATAACAAATGCTTAAAGTTAATACAGCAAATGATAGGAAGAGTGGGGAAGAATGCAGAGTTGTGACTATCCCAGACCTTGGCTAGAAAGATTATATTTAAAGTAAAGAAAATATCATATATAATTTTTCATTCATTTTTAATGAATGCCAGTCAGCAAACCTCACATTAACATAAGAAATTACTTGTTTTGGCTAGGGGGCTTTTAATTGCACAGGCCTGAAGACAAATTCAAAACAGTAGAAGGAATTTTTATTAATTTATTTATTTTAAGAACAAGTACTGGAAATTCAGGGATGCAGCTAGATTCAGATATAGCTGGATTTGAGAGTTTCAGAATATCATCAGGGCTCTGGCTTTCTCTCCATCACTCAACCCTGCTTACCTCTATATGACTTTATTCTACAGAAAGTCTTGTGTTGGATGGCCACTAGGAGTCCCAGAGTCATATTACCTCAGCTTAGAAATTCCAGAGAGAAGAGCCAATTTTCCCATTTTCCTCTGGCAGAAAAGTTCTGGGGAGGATTCTGATAGGTCTAGCCAAAGTCAAAAGTCTACACCTGAACCCATCACCTGCTTTGCCTGAGTTCAGTCAGGGGACTCATCCCTGGGGCCAGGGAGGAGGTAGGAATCACTATCTGGCAGCTTTCCAAAAGAAAGCCGGGGGTTTTTGCAAGATGAAAGGGGAGAGAACGCTGGATAACAAAAGTTTTATCTGCTACTATAAAGCTCACAGTTCTTGCTCCCCGCTTGGTGTCTTCTAACCATGCAGTAAGCTGACCCAGGAGGTCATTTTCCTGGATACAAGCCTTGATATACATGACTAAGGAGCACACTGGCAAAACAAGGGATAAAGTCTGAATATGGGAAATCAGCTAGACTGGTATTAACTAAGATACCTGTGTGAAAATATTCTTTAAAAGTTCCCCCAAACTCACTTAAAGTTCAAAGTGGGTGCTAGAAATTCAAAGTCATGGGGTTTGGACAAGAGCGGGTTTTCTCCAAGCAAGCTATGACCCAAAGAGATTAAAAACTTAGAAACTACATTTGTTTTTAAAGAAAAAAAAATCAGATGAGGTAATTGAGGCCTAAGAAGATTAAGTAACTTATTTAGGGTAACAGGGCTAATTCGTGGCAGGATTGAGATTGGAGTGTACTTTGTGTAATCCAGCTATGATCTTTGAAGTCCATGACACAACCTATAGACGTAGGAAATAGAGCATTTATGATTTGTTATACTCTCAATGTTTATGAAATTGTAGCAAAAGCATCCATTACTTCAATTATTTTTGAAGAGAAAAATCCCCAAAGACATCTTAATGTTATGGGCATGTATACATAAAATATACACGTAGAGGTATCTTCAAATATAGTATGTGCCTGTCTCTATTCCTTCCCTCTCTGCTCTTTTCAAAAATGCCCCTTTAAAAATTGCCCACTCACCATCTGTTAGGTAAATTTCCTGAAACACAGTAAATGTGGAGGCAGAGATTGTTATAGAGCCTATTCCAAATGGCACTGACACCTGTATTTATGAAATTTTGAAAAGAGTAGGTTAGAGTTGTTTAAAAAAAGTCCCCACTATAGTAATACCACACCATCCTAGGTACCCAGTTCTATCCAAATACATAAGATAGAGAGAAGAGAGGGAGCAAAAGAAAGAAGGAAGAAAACTAGGTCCATATATATATAAAATGCCCCCAAAGTTGGAGATTGTATTTAAGCTTCAGTGAACAGAAGGATAACATTTAGAAATTTACAAATGTATTTCATTTATGGTACAAGGTCCATAGGTTTAGATTTGCAATATGCCCCAACAAGAGTCAAGTTGGCCACTTTTTCCATCTAGTTGCTTCTGAAGGAACAAAGGAACTGAAACAGACACCATTCAATTCCAAGTCCATAGCTTAGACCATGTCACTGGCCATGAAATATTGTTCATTCAGAGTCAGGATGTAGCAAGAGTAATTTATACGCTCAGAGTGTTTGCTCTCAAGTTGATAACAGAGAAGCCTTGAATAAAAACATGCCCATTACTTCCCACTATAATATATCTTACTTATAGCCCATAAAATAGTGGTCAGGGGAGGTTTATCCTTTGGACAGCATATTATATAAGCTCTCCACCTTAAGCCATCCCCACTCTCTGATTATTTTTTAAATATGTTACTCATAGTCAAAATTAATTTACATTTAATCTTTCTTAACATTAGGAGAGTATTATTTTGTACAGGCTCAGAAACAATCTCCAGAAATTCCTCCCTGATACTTCTTTGAGGCTGAAAATGCATTGCAGGGTGGTTGCAGTGACTTAATTCTAGTTGGCAGAGCCCTGGCCACACACTAATTTCATTAGCTTCCAATTCCTAGATTTGAAAGACCAGTGGACATCATTCCTGTCCTCTGACATGTCACTTACTAATCAATTCAGTGTGCACAGAGGAGAGAGAGAGAGAGAGAGGACTTGTTCAGCTCATATCTTTGGTCTGCTACACCAGCAGGCAAATGAAAATTCAAAGTCATAGACACTATTTACATCTGAGGAGTCATTCTTGCCCAGGTCCTCATTCTCAGGAAAGAACTTCATTCCAGTTTTTGTTGGCAACAACAGCATTTGCTACATTTATTACTATTTCATTACTCTTCCCTGTCCTCAACCCTCCCCCCGCCAACCCCACCGTGTGTAGCACTCCCCCATTTAAGTCACTAAGTATTCCTTCCCCCAGCCTAGAAGCTTATCTCATCATAAATTTTTACCTCAAATGATAGGTTTGGCATGGTCCCCACAGCAACCTATAGGGCCCGGGAAAAGAAAACTCAAATCTCTGGAGAGCTAAGAATTCAATCATTTAGAGGAGGTTTTTTGTGTTTTTTGTTTTTTGGTTTTTTTATATAGGACAATCTTAATTGAGCTGAACCCTGCACTCCCAGCGAAGATTCACCTACCATTCTTTTCCTCTCTCTCTAAATTGATTGTGCCTTTGAACAATGGGTCTGTGTACCACTATTCTCTCTATTCATTCTGCAGGCTTACAGAGGCTGGGAAACTTGGGATTAGACTTGCGTGCCAGGAGCTCCTATGATCATGTGCAGACAAGGCTACTGGAAGAGACTGTTGGAATATATAAGTATATATTCCAACATGGGCAACGGTTAAGCATGATGCCCACACCAACAGTTATACCCAGCTCACAACACAAGCTACAAGTTGGTGCATTCCTCCTGCTACCAGCCTCTTCTCCATAAATGCAGGTGAAAACTGGGGGCTCTTTTTCCCTCAGCTGTTCAATCCAACATGAATAGCTGCAATTTGCAAATTAGAGGAAAATGACAGTGTTTTCTCTGAATGGTTTTGGTCCCAACCCACACTGCTAACATTGGCATTAGCTTCCTTTCCTTCCCAGCCCAGGGAATGAGGGAACTAAGCATAAGGCAAACCATCTCTTTCCCACACAAGAGCCTCAGGTTCACACACCAGAGGAAGAATCAACTCCCCCTGGAATCTTTTTCAGCAAACACAGTCCTTCAGCCTAGTCTGCAATCCCTCTCCTGACTTTAACATTTCACTCTTTTTCAGACAGACAGGCCCATCTGCAGCACTGCCTGTGCTCTGAGTGAAGAGAGAAACAGGCACCAAAATAATTAAAAAATGTGAGACACCAAATGTGCCTTCAACCCCCAGGGCTCAGGGCTCACAGGGCTGTGAGTCGCCCAGTGGTTCTCCGGTGATCTCTGACCTCGCAGTCTCCTGCAGCACTGCCCTCTTAAGTTGCCTGGCTTTAAGCTCAGGCAAGAAGGAAACGCTTCTGGATTTTGCTTACAGTAACCTAGCCTCTTCCCAAAAGCATCATCTCAGAATTAAGGGTGCCCCCAAAGCATTTTTGGGTTTGCAAATATCCAGGGATTCCCACGATGGCACACTCAAAAAGTGTTAGGGATGCTCAGAAGATCAGAGGGGCCATACCAGGCTGCAGCCCTGGGCAGGCACCTCTCCTGGTGCACACACAAACTTCACACTCCTAGGAGCAGATGTGGTGACAGCTTCAATCTCACAAGGAATCCCCTCCAGAAACCCAACACCCTTAGGGAAGGCATTTGGAAGGGAACCAATTCTTTAGATATGGGGAGCATAAGGGCACCAGGGTTAGCCAGAACATCTGGAGAAGGGATTAATTGGGTTTGGGTACTATCAGGCAGGGATTAGGAAAGGATCATCTCTAGAGAGAGATGAACAAAAAACTTGGGGGTGGGGGGAGGGAGAGAGAAAAGAAGCAGAAATTGAACGAGAGGGAGAGAAAAGGAGAAAAAGAAGGAAAAAAGAGAAAGAAAGAAAGATGATACAGAGAGAGAGACAAGGAGAAATAAGGAGAAGGGAACCCACAGTCAAACAGACCCCGAAACTCAATTTCTTAAAATCCAAAATCCATCCATTTATACCCAATGCAGCACAGGAGCCACGGGGCACAAAATGCGGGAGCAGGCGGAGAGAGGGCACTGCAGTAGAACCCACCGCTCAGCTGCCCCGGATCCGCCTTCCTCCCATTTTCGGCGTTGCCCTCCCGGCGCCCGGAGCAGGAGGACCGCCGGCTTTGCTCAGCGCACCCTAGTGCCTCCCTCCAGGCGCCTTCTCGTCTGGCTCCGGGAATCGTCCGCGGAGCCGGGGATAGGGGTTGGGGGGTTGTGTTAGGGAGGTCGTGGGAAAGGATGGGCGGAGGGTGGAGGCAGCGAAAGCGATTTTGTTTCGCAGTTAGCATGAGCTCATCTCTGGGCTCTGAAGTGGCAGGAGTAGAAAGCTGATCGCCCAGCTCCTGCCAGTGGCCGGACTGCAAATGCAATTTAGACGGTGCAAACAACTGCCCAGAGCAAATCACCCGGGGGTCACGTCTGGGGGTGGCATCTCCCCACTTGGGGAGCGTCCCCGTGCCTTCTGCCCCATGCCCTCGCGGAGACAGGCTACAGGTCGGAAGATCCAACCTGAGAGAGATGGGCAATTAATATCCACATGTAGGTGAAGACCTAGCCCTCCGTTTAAGATGTGCCTCCCTAAGCTCTTCTCGAAATTTTCCAAGGGAGCTGCGGCTTGCCGGGGCGGCTTGGGGCTGGGAAGCTGGGGAGTTGAGAAATGCCCGGCTTCGAGGCGTCTTCTCATCTTTCATATTCCACGAGCCTAACCGGCTCTCACAGGAGCCCGGCACTTTTACAAGCCTGTTTTTGGACCATATTTCACTCTAATGCAAACCCATTTAAATCATCGCCTTGTTTTTCGCAGATTGCTTCTTGTAAATGGGGCCATAAATCCAGGATGTCAAGCCGGATGGAGTGGAGCGCGGACAGGGGAGAGATGGAAGGGAAATGAACCAAGCAGGGAAGGTACCTCCTCGGGTGGGGTGGGAGGGATTCGCAGGATCTCCAGGGTGGAAATGCGCGAAGGCTGACCTGACCCCGCACCCCTCGAGTCCAAGCCAGCTTTTAGGATTAAGTGCGCGGGGAGCTAAGGCGCGCTCTGCCCCGGAGGGAGCGCCTCCCTACCTGGAAGAGCCTCAGGATGTTGGCTACCATGATGGAGACCGAACTCCCCGAAGCCCCAATCACTCCAACTACTTTCTCCGGCTTGACGAAAACCGGAGGCTCGCCGTTGGTGCAGCGCACGTCGGAGGTGTCCTTCTGGATGAGCGCCTGGACGAAAGTGAGCGACTGTTCGAGCGCGTAAGTGTCCCTGGAACAAGTGTCCAGGATCCGCGCGCCCAGCGTCACGTTGGGCAGCAGGTTGGGATCGCTGTTGATCTGGTCCAGGGCGTAGAGCATCGCTTCCAGCCTGTGGATCCCGTTCTCCCTCTTGATGTCGCCGCAGGGCACTCCGCTAGGACCCTTGGCGTGCACCGGGAACAGCCCCCCGAGGGTGACGTCCCCCTCGATCCGGATAGAGTGCGGGGCGTACATCTCCTGGCCGCGCGCCGCCGCCGCCAGCGCGCACAGGAGCACCTCCAGCACGCAGCAGGGGAACTTCATCAAAGTCAGGACGCGGAGCAGCTTCCCCAGCTGGACCATGCTGCTCCGGCTGCTGCGGTGGTGGCGGCGGCGCTGGAGGGGATGGTGGCGGGCTCGCCCGGGTCCGGGCCCCTTGGGGTGAGGTCCTCCGGGGAAGCCCAGAGGCTCCTGCAGGCACGGAGGGTGGGGGCGCCCGGGGAGGGGCGGCCGGAGAGGATGGGGGGTCCCGCGGCGCCTGCCAGATTGGGGCTCCGTGCGCTCCCGGGTTCGCCGGCCGGCGCGCCGCGCTCGCGCTCCCCGGCTTGCCGCTCGCGCTCTCCAACAACCCAGCACTGGGGAGAGGGCAAGGATTGCTATCGCTTTAAATGGTCGTTCGGCTCCCTCTCCTCCTCCTCCCACTCCCTCCCTCCCTCGCTAGCTCTCCGACTCTCCCCACCCTTCCCAGTGCCCGCCCTCCCCACTGGTTTGCATCATCACGCAGGGAGGGGCTGCGTGCTGAGGTAAGGAAGGGGGGAATGGGTGGGCGGCGAAGCAGGGAGTGCCTCGGACTGGGAGTTTCGCGGTCCCCAGGGAATCTAGGATTGCAGGTCTCAGGCAAGGGCTGAAATGCTTCTCCTAGCTCACCGTAGAAGCCTCCAGCTCGCCCGCCTGCACCCACACGCACCTTCTAGGCACGGGTGGCATCAACCCCGGGAGGGGGCGGGGATGTCTGGTGCTGATGCTCCCAACCCTGAGGTCGCGAGTCCTAGCTGTCAGATCCGGGAGAATGCGAGGAAGTCGCAAGGTGGAGAACGCAGTGATGAAGGGGAGCAAGGAGACCCCACTGTCTACTACTGATCAGTCTGTGCCAGTTTTTCTCAAGAAAAAACACACATACAGACGGGAACCTGATTCATGACTTAAAAGAACCTTTACCCAGAGACTTCTTGGGGCGAGGCACTGAACTAGCTCTTAGGAAAGCAAGCCAAGAAACGCTAGGAATGTAAGTGCACCCTCGGTCTTTAGGGGTTACTGGAGCCAGAGACGGATGGACTAACTGCAGTCTCCAGAATATCTGTGGCGGAAACCTCGGACTCACCTCTTTCTTTCCTTTCATCGCCAAAGATGTAACAACTGAGAACTCTGCAGAGCGCACTTTCTTCTCTGGCGCTGACAGGTGGAGGGCTCCCTCCTACCCATTTCCAGAGATGCTTCTGGGCTGGTGACAGGTTTTTGGGCAGGAAACAGCAGGAAAAAGGTGACAGTAGGAGGAAGAAAGAGAGGCAGGTAGAAGTCTCCCCAATGATCCAGATGCCTTTCTATCTTTTTCTGGCTGAAGATTTGGTAGCTAAATCAGGATGCAGTGCAGTTAGGAAGCTGATTTTCAAAGGGTCCCCTCCTGCAGCTGAGACCAAACTTGAGCTCTTAAAGCAACAGGTGGCCCTAGTTCTTATATAAAGGATAATGTCTCTGTCCTTGGTACCGGAGTGAGTGGATTCATGATAGTTAACTCTTGCTGAGATTTTCTGTTGGAGTGCGGCAAAACTATATTATACAGATTTGAGAAAGAAGAGAAAACCAGAAACAAGGCTATACTTTTTGTTGTTGTTGTTGTTATGTACTAAAGAAAAGTGTCCTTGTACAAAAAGCAAGCAAACAACAAAACAACACACACACACACACACACACACACACACACTACAAGGTCAGAAGACAGGTAGTGGGTCGTCTCTGCCATCAACTACCTGTATGTCCTTAGCATTTCTGTTTTCCTGTCTGGGTTTTAGTTTCCCCATTTGTAAAATGATGAGATTGAACTGGATGCTCTCCATGGTATCTGTTAACTCTCAAATCCTCTGTTAAAATAGGCCATATCCCTTTGTCCATGGGGCTCTTTTTAGGCCAATATCTTCTGTTCCTTCATGTGTAGGAGACCAATTTTTTTGATCTCCAAAAAAATTATAAACATTTTCTGGTATAGAGGACTTTTTTCTTTTTTTTTTCTTTTTCTTTTTCTTTCCTTTTTTTTTTTTTTTTTTTTTCCCCCCCCTTGCTTACCATCTATTTCTCTTCCTTCTAGGGATAGTCCAGTTCAGTTTCTTTTTGGATAGGCCCCTCCTCTATGTTTCATTACTTATGATTTGAGAAAACCCACTTCTTATAAATTAGGGCTGGTGACTGGCTACATTGATGAGTTAAAGGATGAGAATAGAGCCCAGCCAGAGCCATCCAGGACTAACTCTTGGGCTTTTGCTGTGGTACCTAGGATAGTGACACAGGGTTACCACTATCCAATAGACAATCTGTGAGTGAATTAGGAAAAAAAAAAAAGGTCCCCCTTCCTCAAAACACTTCATGTATATCTTTTGGAAAATGTTATACTATTCTTATTATCTAAGAACACACATTACATGATCTTCTTCAAGAAATCAGTGCTGTAATTAATATACTAATCTACCCCTGTGTACAATGTGAGTATAAGTCAATCTTAGATGGGATGCCCTGCTACAACCTTACACTGTCATGGTCCCTACTCTTTCCTGGAGCTATAAGGATATAAGCCTGTAGCTGTGCCAGGAGTTTCCACATAAACAGAGAGCTATTTGAATTCTATAATAAGAGATACAGAATAGAGAACCCAGATATGGACCCTCAACTCTATGGTCAAATAATCTTTGACAAAGCAGGAAAAAACATGCAATGGAAAAAAGACAGTCTCTTCAATAAATGGTGCTGGGAAAATTGGACAGCCACATGCAGAAGAATGAAACTTGACCATTCTCTAACACCATTCACAAAGATAAACTCAAAGTGGATGAAAGACCTCAATGTGAGACAGGAATCCATCAAAATCCTAGAGGAGAACATAGGCAGTAATCTCTTTGACATCACCCACAGCAACTTCTTTCAAGATACATCTCCAAACGCTAGTGAAACAAAAGCAAAAATGAACTTTTGGGACTTCATCAAGATAAAAAGCTTCTGCACAGCAAAGGAAACAGTCAACAAAACAAAGAGGCAACCCACAGAATGGGACAAGATATTTGCAAATGACACTACAGATAAAGGGCTGGTATCCAAAATCTGTAAAGAACTTCTCAAACTCAACACCCAAAAAACAAATAATCAAGTCAAAAAGTGGGCAGAAGAGATGAACAGACACTTCTCTGAAGAAGACATACAAATGGCTAACAGACACATGAAAAAATGTTCATCATCATTAGCCATCAGGGAAATCCAAATCAAAACCACACTGAGATACCACCTTACACCAGTTAGAATGGCCAAAATGGACAGGGAAAGGAACAACAAATGTTGGAGAGGTTGTGGAGAAAGGGGAACCCTCTTACACTGTTGGTGGGAATGCAAGTTGGTATAGCCACTTTGGAAAACAGTGTGGAGGTTCCTCAAAAATTTAAAAATAGAGCTACCCTATGACCCAGCAATTGCACTACTGGGTATTTACCCCAAAGACACAGATGTAGTGAAAAGAAGGGCCATATGCACCCCAATGTTCATAGCAGCAATGTCCGTAATAGCCAAACTGTGGAAAGAGCCGAGATGCCCTTCAACAGATGAATGGATAAAGAAGATGTGGTCCATATATACAATGGAATATTACTCAGCCATCACAAAGGATGAATACCCAACTTTTACATCAACATGGATGGGACTTGAGGAGATTATGCTAAGTGAAATAAGTCAAGCAGAGAAAGTCAATTATCATATGCTTTCACTTATTGGTGGAACATAAGGAATAACATGGAGGACATTAGGAGAAGGAAGGGAAAAATGGGCGGGGGGAATTGGAGGGAGAGATGAACCATGAGAGACTATGGACCTGAGAAACAAACAGGGTTTTAGAGGGGAGGGGGGAGGGGGGATTGGTTAGCCCGGTGATGGGTATTAAGGAGGGCACATACTGCATGGAGCACTGGGTGTTATACGAAAACAATGGATTGTGGATCACTACATCAAAAACTAATGATGTATTGTATGGTGACTAACATAACATAATAAAATTAAAAAAAAAATCAACACACAAAAGCCAAAAAAAAAAAAAAAAAGAGAGAGATATAGGAGAGGGGACAAGGGAAAGGAGAAATCGGGGTGGAGGTAGAGAGAGATAGAGACTTGATTTAAACATTTGAAGTCTTGGATCCAGACATGCCAGCAAGATTGCCTCTGGACTTTTTTTTTTTTCAATTTTATACTATTTCCTTTCTGTTGTTTGAAGCCAAAAGGATCCTACTCTAATTCACCTGTTCTAAAACACCAGCTCAAAAAGGGTGGAAGACCTGAAATGGGTATCATAAGGTACCATCAGCTAATGCGGAAAGGGAAAGAGAACAAAGCAATAGGAAGGCATACTTGGGGACACATGTACTACTATCCTACTATTTTTAGGCATCATTGCCCCGGGCTGTATTTCAGAGACTATATCCTTATTCAGTTTTTAATTTAAGGATATTTATTAGGAACTTGGTGACAAAAAACATATTTAGAAAGGTGGGTAACAAGTCATGTCACCTGATTTTCCACCTGCCTAAGCCCCAGTCCACATTTTACTCTTCCATATCCATTTCACATCTTATGATTGCTCAATAAATATTTCTTGGCTGACTACTGAATGTTGCCTTATTCTGTGTTCTCTTTGCTCTGCTCATTCTCCCTAAACATCTGGTAGCAATCATTATCTTCATTTTATTGCAGTCATCTGTGTTCGTGTCTTATTTCCCTTGCCACGTTGCAAGATCCTTGAGGGTAAGGGCTGGTATTATTTATCTTTTTCTCCCGGACAATGTTTAGAATGGTGTTTTGTACCTAAGAAGCACTCAAGTGTTGAATGAATCAGAAGTGGTTTTGCCATTCCCCACTGCCTTTATTTGACAGTGACTGAAACATAAAGTGGACAGAGCAGAAGCAGTATCAGATAAATTGCTGCCCTCTTAGTCATGGTATGCAGTTTCTAGAGCTTAAAGGATAATTAGTAGATTTTGAAATAATTTTGTTTTACAAAAACTGCCCAAGATTGAAATACTCTAACCTTAAAGCTCTCAATCAACTATAAAGGAAGGCTTCCATTGGTTCTTCTTGAGTCAAGTGTTAATTCTTAGACCAATAACTTGGGCCATTATCATAGTCTGGTTGAGGAAGGGCAGAAGCCAGGCACTAGCACTTTAACTGAATGGAAAGAGTGATCTGTTACCAGAGAAACAGGGAAGTGATGCTGAGCTTGCAAAATCTACAGACATCCAGTACTTATAGTATCTAATTCATCTTTATATCTTTAGCCACAGAGCAAAGGATCTGGAACCTAACATGTGACACAGTATTTGTTTTTTTGAGGTTATATGAATCAAAAATCTTTCTGTAAGACTGGTTAATCTAAAACTGGGCCAGTCATTGTTCTAGCATCATACTTAACTGGAAGAGAATCTAGTTTTAGGCCCAAAGATCATACATTATAAAGTGTGTTCACAGGCTTGGTTTTGTGTAGTCCTTAATCTGTCCTCACCCAAGGACTAACAAAAAAATGTGTAACTCAAGTTAAGGGCTCAGTCCTAATTTTATCTTTTTAGCACTGTGTTTTCTTAATCATCTTAGTTTTATTTATTTGCTTTGTTGTTCTCCTCTGCCCATGATATTTCTGCAGAAAATAATGTCTCCACTTCCAATTCCCTCTCTATTTAAACCTGATTTGTAATTTATGAAGTTGTCTGCCTTACCTGCTGCTACACTTGCTCCTGCTGCTAAGATATTCTGGTTATTCTTCCATCCTTCATCTAAATCTTCAACCATAGTTGTGTTTTTGTTTTTGTTGTTTTGTTTGTTTGTTTATTTAATACAGTCTTACATTTGCATTGCACTACTGAGTGGAGGTCACTATTTCTTGGAGAGAGAAAGAGAAGAGAGAAAGAAAATATGTTCTCTTTCATCTGTTATATTTTCCTGTCATATTTATTTGTAGTAGACATCTTGTGTCACCCAGCATCTATTTCCTGATCCCATCTTACTAATAAATTCTGATTTTATACATCCCCTAAGTTGGTAGGGAAGGAAATTCCTGCTGTTCCTTTAGTAACATCATCAGCCATTCTTTTGGAAAAGAACCCCTTTTCAGCCTCTATGAGTTGAGATGGAGCTATCAATCATAATGCCTTACCTACTCAAATTCAGATGTGGGCACACATCTAGGGTTGGCAGAAGGGAAATTACCCTTCCCCTGGTGAGGTTGTAGAATTCAAGGATAGGTAAAGGACCTGAGATGTGATGAATAATATTTAAAGAAGGCAGGTCTATTCCTCTTGACTTCTTATCTATGAAGATAGAAAGTGGGGATTCCCAGTTTTTCCTACCACATGAACAAAGTCTGTTTGAGAATAAACCAATCCACACAGGAAAGCAGATTAAAGTTGTAGAGAAAAAGGTAGAATCCTTATGAGATCATCTGGAACCCTGGATCCAGCAGTGCCTGAAGCTGCTTTTGTTTCTGAACATTCCATTTTGTCACCCAATATATCCCATTCTCTGCTTAAGCTAGTAATTCATTTGAGTTGGGTATCTCAAAATTGAGGATGCTAATTTAAATAATTACTTATAAGATAAGCATATAATTAAAAGAAAAACAACTACTGATTCTTAGATTCCCATGAGAATAATCTATAGAAAGTTTTGAACTCTGATATGGGAGTGTATTAATTTTAGAGTTAGCTCTTGATGGGAATCCAGACCCTGACCATATGATATCAAGCTCCAAATGATAGTGATTTAAAATGACCAGTTGAATGAAAAGTAAAATTAAAACTTAAGAAGTCTTGAGTATAACTGTCAGATTTTAAAATTCTCTTCAAAATACAATTTATATTCATCTCTGGAGCAATAGTACAGGTTTTTGCAGGTGTGTTAGATATATAGGGTGTGTTATTTTACCTATCTACAGCTAGTAGTAATTTTAAAGTAGTAGAGTTTGTTTAATTATTTGGAAGAATCACATCCTTATATTCCCAACTCCTGCTTATCTATGAGCAATGGCACATTTGAACCTAATAGTTGAATCTCCTGGATTTCTTGAATCAACCATGACCAATGTGTGAGGTTTATTCTGTTTTCTTAAGCACCTACTATCTATTAGGCACCAGAATGGGCAGTTGATATGCAGTGACTCATTTAAACTCTGTGCTAAAACTATAAAAGAGTTACTATTATTATTACCCTAATTTTATACAAGAAATAATTAGAATAGCTAACACTTATCTGGCACTTACTATGCCCCAGGTACTGTTCTAATGGTTTACATATGCTGATTTACTTAATCCTCATAATAAATTAAGGATTTATTTAATAAATTGAGGATTTATTTAATCCCCAATACATATAAGGTAGGTATTATCATCACCCTTATATTTCAGATAAAGAAGTTAAGGTAACAAACTTTTTAAGAGACTTGCCAAGGACATAAAGCTAGGAAGCACCAGAGCTAAGGAAGTCTACTTCCAAGGTCTGTATTTTAACTACTCTGCCCCCTAGCTCATGGGTACAAAAACAGAGCTTACATCCATCTTTAAGTTTAGTAACCATGCTTTTAACTACTACACTCTATTGTCTGTCTATATATTAGACACTGATCCCTATCAGCAGAGTGTTTCTAAAATTATTCCTCCTATTGAAGTATGTTCAGGGTATGTTCAGTGAACCATAAGTACCATTTGCCCAATTTCTGCCTTTTACCCCTTCCTACACTCATGTGTACAGTTATTACAAGGTAGGGCATATCTGATCTCAGTCAGCCACCCAGGTCTTCATGTGGCTATGAATACTTCTACTGTACATTATGGTCCTGAATGAGCTGCCCTATCTTTGTCAGGACTTTCTCCTGTGTCGCATCCTATTGCATCGTACTGAGCTGCTACTCCCAACCAGTTGGAGCCCTATCCCTAAACTTTGAAACTGTCAAGTACAACACCTGCCTACATCAAGTTTCAAGTTCAACACATCATTTGGAGTAAACCAAGGGCATATCCTCCTTCCTAATTCCAAGTATCCATTTTACTATGGTATTAGTGTACCCTTTAACCCAATCTACCAAGGTATGATATGTTTCAGTAAATATTAACTGAGTGTTTTATATTTTATAATAGCTCTATTATCACAATCCCCGAACATAGCCACCTAAATGAACTTTGGTGTCCTTCAACATTATCCAGGTGAGCATAACTTAATCACATAAATCCTTTAAAGGCAGAGACTTTTCTTTGACTGCTTGTAAAAGATTAAATCAGAGAGACTGTAAGCATTGAGAGGGATTCAACATGATGGAGGTTCTATGTTGCTGAAAGGGAGGAAGCCATATAGAGACTTGAGAGTGGCCCTAGCTTCAGTGTGGCCCCTGGATGATAGCCAACAAGAAGACAGGGACATCAGTCCTACAGTTGCAAGGAACTGAATTCTGCTAATAACCTGAATAAGTCTGGAAGTGGATTCTTCCCCCAGAGACTAACCTCACTGACTGCTGCTTTGACTTTAGACTTGTGATAGCCTCAGGAAAGAACCCAGCTGAGCTCACCCATACTTCTGAGTATCTACAGAGCTGTGAGATAAATGAGTGCTGTTTTAATGCCATTGAATTTGTGGTAGTTTGTGACATAGCAATAGAAATGAATATAAACAGCTAGTGTAATTATGTTCAAGAATTTGAGGGAAACATGAATGCAATGAGGAGAGAAGTAGAAAAAATATAAGATGAACCAAACAGAATGTCTAAAGCTGAAAAATACATTATCTGAAATTCACTGCAGGTGTGTTAACAGGTACACACTGCAAAAGAAGAGAGATGAACTTGAAGAAACACAAAACATCAATCAAGATAGACCACATATTGTTCCACAAACAAGTCACAGTACAAAGTACTGAACTCATTCTGATAATAATGGCATTAACTTAAAAATCAATAACAGAATATCTGAAAAATCCCCTAATATTTGAAAATTAAACAATACACTTCCAAATAACAATTCAAACAAAAATACCCAGATAAATTAGAAAATATTTTTAAATGACTGATAATGAAAACATCCTGTCAAAATTTGTTGAGTGTAGCTAAAGTAGGTTTTAGGGAGAGATTTATAACTTAAATCCTTATATGAGAAAAAATATACATATATTAAATTCAATCATCAGATTTTGCATTAGAAACTAGAAAAATAAAGCTACAGTAAATAGAAAGAAATAAAAAATAAAGAGCATAAATCAATGAAATAGGAAAGGGCAAACAGAGAAAAATCAATAATACCACAAGCTGTACTTTGTAAAGATCAGAAAAATCCAGATTAAGAAAAAAGAAAAAAGAAAGAAATGACTAATATAAAAAGAAAAAGATCACTCTAAAAATCTTTTAAAAAGCGGGGAGGGGCGCCTGAGTGGCTCAGTCTTTAAGCATCTGCCTTCAGCTCAGGTCATGATCCCAGGCTGCTGGGATCCATTCCTGCATCAGGCTCCCTGCTCAGCGAGGAGCCTGCTTCTCCCTCTGCCTGCCACTACCCCCTGCTTGTGCTCTCTCTCTCTCTCTGACAAACAAATAAAATCTTAAAAAAAGAAAAAGAAAAAGATCACTCTAGATCCTAGACTCAAGAAAAGAATAAGGAAATGTATTGAAAATTTTATATAAAATATTGTTAATTTAATGGACAAATGCATTTTAAGAAACAACAAAACTGACTCAAAAAGAAGGAACAAACCTGAAAAATCATGTCTATCAAATTTCCTTTATGATTAAAATCCTCCTGTGATTGCCTGGGGCAGTGGTGGGAATGGAGATTAACTGGAAATGGATATGAAGGATCTTATCAGGGGAATGAAAATGTTCTAAAACTGATTTATGTTGATGGTTGCACATTTATGTTGATGGTAAAGTTACTAAAAATGATTAAGTCATATACTTGAGATTGGTGAATTTTATAAGAAAAATATATCTCAATAAATCTGTTTAAATAAGATTAATAAAATAATATGTAAAAATTCTTCCACACAATGAAAATTCAAGGTTCGGATGGCTTCCCTGGTGAATTTAATCAACAATTTAAGGAAAAAACACAGACACTTTCAGAAAACAGAAGAGAAGGGAGCAGAAATGTTTCACAAAACATATATTTGATAAATAACTTATATACAAAGAAGATTATATGCACATCCAAAATAAAGAATATAGATGTTCACTGAAGAAGATATATAGAAAGCAGCAGGCACATAAAAAGATGCCCAATACCATTAGTTATCAGGGATAAGCAAATTAAAACCATCATGAGATCCCACTACCTATTAAAGTAGTTAAAATTTAAGAAGACTAGACATTTGAGTGTTGGCAAAAATACAGAAGAACTAGCAATTTCATTCACTATTAGCCAGAATGTAAAATGGTACAACTACTTTAGAAAAATCTTTCTCAGTTTCTTATTAAGTTCAACACGCAGCCCCCACTTTTCCACTTTTACCCAAGGAAATAAAAAATGTATGTCCCCAGAGACTTCTTATATTTATGGTGGTGTTATTCAAAATAACTATAAAATGGAAACAACCCAAATGACCATCAAAAGGATAAATACGCTAAGGAGTTTCCGTACAATGGAATACTACTTGGCTATAAAAAGAAAAAAACCACTGATACACATTACACAAATAAATCTTAAAAAATATTATACCAAGTTAAAAAAGAAAGACTAAAAAAAAAGAGTGCATTCCATATGACACCTTTTATATGAAATTCAAGAAGAGTCAAAATTAATGTATAGTGATAGCAGATCAGCCTGGGCCTGGGAACAGGGACCGGATTGAGAACATAGGGGAATAAGGGACATTTCCAGGGTAATGGAAATGGTCTATATCCTGATTGTGGTGATGTTTCTTATATAAAAATGTTACTTAGTTATGTGTTTATAAACTCATCAACCTATATATTGAATATGCATGTGTTTTTGTTTATTTCAATTATACCTCAATAAAGTTTATATAAAAGGTTAAAAAATCCTATGATCTGGACAAATTATGCAGCTCTTCTCTTATCTATATTTAGCATGTATAACCTGAAGAGATATTTTTTTACTCTCTGAATTTTAACATTTCTCTCAGTTCTAATTATATGCCATGATTTTTATAATTATTGATAAAATATAAACTTGCATAATGTCTCCTCATGAACTTTTACAATTATATTGTGTTGCTTCTTGAAAAATTTATTTTCCCATAAATTGAACAGTGGTTAATGTTATAACTCACACTTTCAAAAAGGCATTGATAAAAGTGCTTTAGAAAATTATCTTTCCAACATTGATAAAGTCTTTTTTTTTTTTTAAGATTTTATCTATTTATTTGACAGAGAGGGGGAAAGGAGCACACAGGTAGGCAGAGCAGCAGGCAGAGGGAGAAGCAGACTCCCCCCTGAGTAGGGAGCCTGATGCGGGACTCGATCCCAGGACCCTGGGATCATGACCTAAGTAGAAGACAGATGCTTAACAGTCTGAGCCACCCAGGCGCCCAACACTGATAAAGTCTTACTCCTACTTCAGGTCCATTCTTAGAAATTTTTTGAATATAAAATACCATTTGATTCTCTTGCTTGACATCCTTGCTCTTCAGGAGGTGGTATCCCATGACTTTATCCAAAATAGTCTTCTCTATGCTAGATTTGTCAAAGTCATATCAGACTTCTTCACATCTTGTCACATACTTAGCAGTTATGAAGGAAGCTGTTGGTTCCTTGTGATTTTTTTTTTTTTTTTGGAAATCTCCTTTTCTTACGAGATGTGTTCATGCTCATGTTTCTACAATAGGACAAGGTTTTAAGCCCATGAGATGGTAAATCTGCATGTCCTAGTTACTCCATTCAGAAAAGATACATGGAGAGATAGCCAGGCTATAAAAAGTAACCTGGTAAAATCAAATATAGTTAACAATCCAGCTATTTGTTTTCAGAGCAATTCAAAATTGTGTGATATGTCTGCTACAGTTGGAACATTTCTGGCTCAATTATAACTGAAAGGATTCTTGAATTAACAGAAGTTAAAACCATTTTAGAGAGTTCTACACCTCAATTGTGATAGTGGTTACATGGGTTCATGTATTTGTCAAAGGTAATGGATTCATACACTTAAAATGTGTGCATTTTCTCCATATAAATATACCTTGAAAAGCTTAATAATCATTTTAAAAGATTAACTTTACAGTGGAAAAACATGTCCAATACCAGGTCAACCGGGTAATCCAGGTTAACAACAACAGTGGTAAGCCATGTGGATAGTATATACCCTTGATTTGATGTAATAAAATTGGCATTTAACCTCTGTGGTTTTCTCCCCAAAACCCACAGCCCCATTCTAATAGTGAGAACAACATCAAAAAAATCCCTATTAGGAGATAGTCTATAAAACATCTGAGCAGCACTTTTCAAAAGTGTCAATGCCATCAAAAACAAGGACAGCCAGGGGTGCCTGGGTGGCTCAGTTGATTAAGCATCTGACTCTTGATTTCGGCTCGGGTCATGATCTCAGGTTCATGAGACAGAGCTCCACATCGGGCTCCAAGCTCAGCGAAGAGTCTGCTGAGATTCTCTCTCCCTCTGCCCCTCCTCCCCCAAATAAATACATCTTAAACAACAACAACAACAACAACAAACAAACAAGGACAGCCTGAGAAACTGTCACAATAAAGAGGACCCTAAGGAGACATGATGACTAAATATAATGCAGTCTCCTGGATGCGATCTTGTAACAACAACAACAACAAAAGACATTAGATAAAAACTAAGAAAAAATGAATTAAGCATGGATTTTAGTTAATAAAATATGTTAATACTGGTCATTAGTTGTGACAAATTATGTGAGATGCTAATAATAGGGGAAACTGGGTGTAGGGTCCATCAGAACTCTCTGTTTTATCATTGCAACTTCTCTGCAGATCTGAAGCCAAAATCATTCTGAATGAAAGGCATGTATATAAAAATATATGGGAGTTCATATATACCAATAAGGGAGGCAGAATTGGGGTGATTATATAATTTACTGTCCAAATCTGGACATTTTTTTTGGAGTAGAAGGGGAGGTTATTAATAGTTACATGAAGATAAGAGGCATAAGCTAAGATGTATGGTCACCCTAAGTACAAAGTCATATTATATATTCAAGTTCTTGTTTCATGCTTCCCATGTTTCAATCCATTCTCTACCACTTACTGGTTGGGGAAATTTAACCTCACTGAGCATCATTTGCAATTTGAGAAGGAGAGTAATATTTACGTTATAAAATTTGGGAGAATTGAATGAGATGATCAAACTAAAGAGCTTACTTAGTAAATTCCTAGCACATGATCAATACTCAGTAAATGGTAGATAATATTTATGCATATGTAGACATCAGTGAATTTTGCCCAAACATGCCTACCTAATTACACTAATACATCCTCTTGTTTTTTAGCCTAATTCAGTGGTGGTCATATAAATACTATACTTCTTAACAGTTAGCTCAGATGTCACCTAACAACTCTCAGGTCCCACCCAAGATGGGTTAAGAGACTGAAGCACATCTACAATAACGATGATAAAAATTAACATAACATTAAAAAAATAGATGATATTAACTATACAGCTTCTTTTTCTTTAGATAACACTCTCTCTCACTTCTCCTTATCTTGGAGGGTCTGTTAGTCTCATGGCCCCAGCACCCAACCGCAGAAGCAGAACATGGACAAGGCTGCCACATATTCTCTTAGATATAGGGATTGGTCCAGAAATGGGTCTTAGACTAAAGCAAAGTCACTCTTTGTCAGTTGGGGAAGAGCAGTAACTTTTACCTTTGGATTCATGACCTCTAATGATGTTAACCCAGAGCTACCAATGGTCCTTTCCACAACATAAAAAGACATTTCCTAAGGGTAAAGCCAATGCAGAAGTAAACAAAACTAAGAGGCAGAGAGAAGACAGAGTTCTAGTGTCATGGCTTGAACTCCTGAGTTCAGCTGTACCTGAATGCATCCCCCACACAAGAGTTTTTTCCTACTTAAGCTAGTTTCAATTGTTTTCTGTCACTTACAACTGAAGAAGCCACAACAGAGTGAATTTCCCATTACATTCTGTGCTTGCCTACACTGCAGTAACTATCATGCTGTGCATGATTTCTTGAATTTTCTTTTCTCCCTAGACTAAAATCTCTGATAAAGACTGAATTCCAAAAACTTAATCTTTATCAAGTTAGAATCCCTCCCTCTTGGTTGTTGACTTGGAAATGTTGGTTGAATAAATAAACGTTACAACTCTTACACAGATGAGTTGAACTATTTGTCCTCCATCATTAGAATTTGCAAAGAGTAGGTGAATAGAAGGACAAAGTTGCTGGTTTGATTCTGGACATTTTCCTCCTCCATTATTGTCTCTATTTCAATCTGTTATGAGGTCATTTTTCTCTGATGCCTTGCTTGTCTTGAGGAACAGGCTTACAAGATAACGCACACACTCACTCTTTATTTGTTCATTATTCCTGCATTAAAGTTCAAGGGGCTTTCTACTCTTTGCTGTTATACGGTTGATCTTTCATCTCTTTAACTGCCACTCTGCTGTCTCTGTATTTGCAATTCCTTGCCCACATTTGCTCATTGGGAATATTCACTATACTGAGCAGACCTCTTTCAACTGTAAGTGATGGAAACCTAACACAAACTAGATGAAACAAAAAGAAGTAATTTTGTTGAGCCATACTGTTGGATGTCCAAAGGGAAAAACTAACTTTAGATATGGCTGGATCCAGATACTTAAAAAAGTCTTGGGGCTGTTTGTCTCTCAGGGTTTGTTTGCCTTTATCTCTCTTTGCTTGTTGGCTTTATTCTCTCCTGTTGTGGCCAGGCTCCTTGCATTGGCAGACAACACAATCACAGATTGCCACTGTACAGGATCGTTAAAGGTCAAAATCCAAAAGTAATAGATCTCTATGCAAATGGCTATAAAACAAATACAAAAAATATCTAAAAGTAATAATGTTGGGCAAAACTGAGTCATGTTTTGCACCAGGAAGTGATCAGCCACAGTGGTTGAAAGACTCAACAGAACTATGTGGGCAACAGAAAAGCAATCCACACTGTAAATAATAGTTGCTCATTAAATACAAAGAGGAGGAGGAGGAGAGGAAGGTGGAAGAGGAGAAACCAACATATAATTACTTTTTACTGTAATTATGGGAAGCTGATTTGCAGATCTTCTTGTTTTTAGGTAATAATGGAGTAAGTTCAAGACAGAAGTTACATAGAATATCATAGTCCATTCCTCAAGACAGCCCTTTCTTCATGACTTTTCCCATTTTCCACTCCAAAACACATCCACACATCAAAACAGCAATCTTAAAGAAATTCCATCACCATCACCATGCTCTCAAGTTTAATTGCCTTGCCAAGGGGGCTACAGAAATGTTAGTGGTAACTGAGTCCTATTAAATTACAATATTAAATATTTTTGTTGACTCACCATACCCGCTAAGCATATAGTCAACTCACATGCAGCCCACTTCATTTCTTTACATTAAGCCTTAGCTCCCACACCTACCTCACTTCTTATTGGCCCAATTGTTTTCCCTAGAATTTCTAAAATATCTGACTGTACTGCTTAAAATCTTGGAACAAATGTCCACACACAATAACTAACATATGGTAACATATCTTCAATTTAGGTCTCTCAATTCTGAATTAGATAATCTAGATCAGTGGTTTTCACCTGTAGGTGATATTGCTCCCCAGTGGATGTTTGGCATTGTCTGGAGACATTTTCAATTGTCATGACTGAGAGATCTCTTCTGGTATCTAGTTGGTTGAGGCCAGGGATGCTGCTAAACATTCTATAATATGCAGGAAAACAGAAAATAAAAAAATGATTCAGCCTAAAATTTTAGTAGTGCTGTGGTTGAGAAATCCTGATCTGGATTAATGGCCTGTGGATTTTGGACAAAATATTATTATTTAAATTTTTTTATCACTTTCAATTTCCATAATAAACTCAAACAGATGGAGAAAGAATTTCAATCTTCTTTATAATTTTTTTCCTTTATCCTTTCTATTTTTTTTCTTTTTTAAGGTATCGTGTCCAATATATCATGATGTTCCAATTGGGTTTTTAGATCTTTAATAGAAAAGTGAAATAAAAACCACAATGCAATAAAACTCAAGAAACCATGGTCCTAGTTCCAATTATGTCTTTTATTAGAGTTACGACTTGGGAAAATCATTTAATCCCTTAGAAACTAATTTTCCACTTTTTCAATATAAAATATTTAGATTAGAGCATTGATTTCAAATACTTTTTCATCTAATAAAGAAGACCACAATGTAAAAAGAAACTCAACAAAATGCCATGGGGGAAGAAAATTGAGGAACCAAGAACCCTGCTAATTTAGCTCACCTCCTTCCACAATGGTACCAGAATGTGGATTCTTCTACATTCATTTTACTAACCACAGAATTCAATTAACTCTATTTTCCTTTCCAGCACTAATGTTTAATGACTAAAGCAAAATTTATCTGTCCTAGGCCCCATTTTTATAATTCTTTGCTCTCTATCAGGGATTAAAATTTGACCTAATAAAATAACCAAATTTATCCTTCTAGATACCATCATGTAGAAACATTTCAGAGAAAAACACAGAGAGGTCTCTTTGGGAATTATTCTAATACTTATAATCCCAAGCATAATGCCAATCTAGGGCAGGTGACATTTTAGGTGAGGGTACCATTTTACTTCTGTCAAATAATGTGAAAATATAGTTTTTTCAAGACTTGCCTAACAAGGACAGCTCTAAAATGCCAAGCCACAGAGCAAACCATGTTCCAGAGACAAAGACAATTGATGGAAGGTCACTCCCTAGAGCATCCACTTGATATAGGAAAAAGAAAAAAAGCCTCATAAACAGAAAAATACTTTTGAATTTTTTTAAAAAGGAAAAAAGTACAAAACAGTATTTTTGTTGTTAACAGGATTCTTCTAACAATGTTTAAATTAAAATTTGCAAAAAAGGTTTTGGAGGGCCAGAAAATGAGCAGGGATATAAGGCAAGCAAAGGCACTTACTAAGAATTTATCCATCTTTTCTAGTTCATCCCAATTCATTGGTGTATAATTGTTTTCAGTAGCTTTTCATGTTCCTTTGTATTTGTGTGGTATCCGTTGTCATGTCTCCTCTTTCATTCATAATTCTGTTTGTTTGAATCCTCTCTCTTTCTTCATAAGTCTAGCTAAGGGTTTGTGTATTTTGTTTTCTTTTCACAATACCAGCAATTAGTTTCATTGATCATTTCTACTGTCTCTTTAGTCTCTTCTTCATTTCTTTCTGCTCTAATCTTTATTATTTGTTTTCTTCGTTTAACTTTGAGCATAGTTTGTTCTTCTTTTTCTAGTTCCTTGAGGTATAAAGTCAGGTTGTTTATTTGAGATCTTTCCTTTTTCTTATTGTAGGTGTTTACCAGTATATAAACTTCTTTCTTAGAACTGTGTACTAGAAGTTTTAATATGTTGCATTTTGCTGTATTGCATAGGTTTTGATATGTTGTAATTTCTTATGTCTGAAGATTTTTTTTGTTTCTCTTTTATATCTTCTTTGCCCCACTGGTTGTTCTGCAGCATGTTGCTTAATCCCCAAATATTTGTGGATTTTCCAGTTTTCTCTTTATAATTGATTTCTATTTCTATGCTCTTGTGGTCAGTAAAGGTGTTTTATATGATTTCAATCTTCTTATATTTTTCTGAAGAAGACCTACAGATGGCCAACAGGCATATGAAAATGTACTCAACATCATGAATCATCAGGGAAATGCAAATCAAAACCACAAGACATCACCTTGCACGTTAGAATGGTTATATCAAAAAGCCAAGAGATAACAAGTGTTGGAGAGGATGTGGAGAGAAGGGAACCCTTGTGCACTGTTGGCGGGAACATAAACTGGTGCAGCTGCTATTGAAAATGTATGAAGGTCCCTCAAAAAATTAAAAATAGAACTACCATATGATCCAACAATCCTACTTCTGGGTATATATACAAAGGAAATGAAAACAGGATCTTGAAGAGATGTCAACACTCCCATGTTCAATGCAGCATTATTCACAATAGCCAAGACATGATAACTGCCTAAGTGTCCTTCAATAGATGAATGGATAAAGAAGATGTGAGACGGATATATATGGACAAATATTATTCAGTCATGAGAAAGAAGGACATCCTGCAATTTGTGACAACATGGATAGACCTTAAGGGCATAATGCTAAATGCAGTAAGTCAGACACAGAAAGACAAATACTGTATCATCGCATTTATATGTGGAATCTAACAAACAAACAAACAAACAAACAACTTGTAGAAACAGAGACTAGATGGTGTTTACCAGAAGCAGGAGGGTGGGGGGAAAGGGGAGATTATAACCAGAGTACAAACTTCCAGTTTTAAGATGCAAAAGTTCTGGGGATCTAATGTACAGCATGGTGATTATAGTTAATAAAACTGCTTAATATACTTGAATGTTCTCATCAAAAAAAAGAAATGGTAATTATGTGATGTGAGGGAAGTGTTAGCCAATACTATGGTGGTCATCATTTTGCAATATATAAATGTATCAAATCAACACTGTATACCTTAACTGTTACACAATTATATCTCAATGAAATGGGAAAAGTTCTTTTCTAAATCCTGCTCTTTCTTTCCCTTCTCTATTAATGTTAAACGTTTTGGTTTCTTATTTTTATTACAAAACAAAATTTCCCAGGTGACTAGTGTAGAATATTAATCTCAAAAAGTTTAATTTTTTTTCTTTTTTATTTAAGAAAGTAGATGACCAAATACACCCTCTTGTGGATATTCCCCATTCCCATTGCCAAATAAATTTTCTGAGAAGTCCTACAGCAAAATTAACTTTTTAAATTGTTTCCTTAAGATATTTCACAACTGAACTCTGCCCCAAACTTTTCCTTTATATTTTTCAAGAATAGCTATTAAAACCTATGAAGCTACTAGCAGAGCAAATTCTGGAAAATGTTGATCTTTGACTTTTATCTTCCTGTCCCTCTCTTCTTTTCAAAATTCTTTGCAATCCGCATTGTGGCCCTTAACATACTACCCCCTTAGTAGCAAAAAGCACTTTTGCAAGAATCTTTGAGGATTCTGAATTTCTGATTTCAATGTTGTCTTTTCTGATTGGCTTTCTGCAATGTATATAAAACAACCCATCACTCACTCCTTGATTCTCTGAGTCCCTTGATTTTCAGAGAACTATTATTATCTTCTGATTTTCCTCCTCCTAAGTGGTTTTTTTCCCCTTGACTCTTTCTTTCATCTTATAAACAAGTCTCCACTAGGACTTCACCCTTAGTTCAACTATTTCTTTTGTTTTATTTCCTTTTCTTGTGTAATCTAATATGCCATATGCATTCAGTTATAACAACTAGATGTTAGTAATTCTCAAATCCATATTTCTAGCCCAGATTCCAGTCCTGAGTTGGAGAATTAAATCTCAGTAGTTCCGAAATACTAGTCCAAATGTGGGTAGGAATTTTGTGTTTCATTCCCTTTTTTTTAATTTTTAAGGTTCAGCACTTTAATTAGAGTGCCTTCATCATTACACGTACTATATACATCTTGGTTGAATCAAAACTTTGAACTAAATAAACCACATGGCTCAGTAATACATCTACAAATTTGAAGTCAGTTTAACTTGCCATTCATTAAATCAATTCATTTCTTTGGCTGTCAGTTTCATCTGAAAATTGGAAAAGAAGGACTAGATAATTGCTATGGTTCCTATTAGCATTACTTTTTTGTTTCTAAAATTCTCTATTATCTCTCTTTAAAAATGGAAAACATCTTATTAAAAAAGCCACTTAAAACAAGAGAAGTCTTACATAAGCAATTTTTACTTCAGTTGCATTCATTTAACAAACTTTCTGAGTGCCAAGTGTATGTCAGGCACTGGATTCGCAATTTTATTAAGATGAATAAAAAAAAAATACTAGGTATAAGCAGAAAGAAGATGCTAACGAATGTGATTTACATTTCCTTTTAAAGTCTTATATTCTCTTGGGACACCTGGGTGGCTCAGTCAGTTAAGGATCTGCCTTCAACTCAGGTCATGATCTTGGGGTCCAGAGATTGAGCCCCGAGTCGAGCCCTGAGTTGAGCCCCGCACTCAGCAAGGACTCTGCTTGAGATTCTTTCCCCCTCCCTCTCCCACCTCCCACTCATGCTCTCTCTCTCTCTAAAGAAAATAAAATCTTAAAAAAAAAAACTAATGGTAAAATACTTTCCTAATTTTGAAATGTAATAAAATTGAATATAGTTGCAAAGACTTAAAAAATTGTACTATGTTAACCATCAAATAATTATTCCATTTTGTGCTTACTACAAATTTCAAAAAGGTGAAGGAAAAAAGGAAAATCAGAAAAAAAATAACATTGGCCAAATATTGCTCAGAAGTACTGGAAGGCCAAATAATGGTATCCACTCATCATCAGTTAGAAGAAGTTATGAACGGGGCATAGGGCATATAGACGTTCATAAGTAAAAAGCCATCTGCTAAAGTACTGGATGCTATCCCGCTCGGTTTTTCAGAGATACATATATGATTCAGAAATCTCAGGAGATTGAGAAAGATTTAAATTTAACCCTCCTCACACTGGAGTAAAGAACATTTAAAAGAGTTGAAACTAATGTAGACTAACAATTAGTGAGGAGGGCACACACTTTCATCTAGTTGCTCTTATGTCTTTAACACTTGCTCTAAATTATACAGTAAAACATTACATAAAATATTGGAAGAAAAGCTAACATAAAAATAAGTGGCATGGGGACCTATTTCTAATAGGTAAAGCCATTATTATTAGTTTTTGCACTTGGTGGAAAATATTTATGGATGTTTGTTATCCCCCTTTGGATGA
Organism: Phoca vitulina; assembly: GCF_004348235.1. NCBI lineage: Eukaryota > Metazoa > Chordata > Mammalia > Carnivora > Phocidae > Phoca > Phoca vitulina. The sequence continues at coordinate 37,091,087 of NW_022589716.1, read as the reverse complement.
CCCTTTTTATATTCAGGGTCCAGTACTCATTCATCTTGAAAATCCCAATATGTAACTGAGTATGTGTTCACAAGAAGGTGCTTGAATTCAACTAAGCTAAGAGAAAAAAGGAAATATATAATATATACATGATTGATATTACTATACAAAAAAGTGTGTAAATATGGCAGGAGCCCCCTTTTTTTTTTTTTAAAGATTTTATTTATTTATTTGAGAGAGAGAATGAGATAGAGAGAGAGCATGAGAGGGGGGAGGGTCAGAGGGAGAAGCAGACTCCCTGCTGAGCAGGGAGCCCGATGCGGGACTCGATCCTGGGACTCCAGGATCATGACCTGAGCTGAAGGCAGTTGCTTAACCAACTGAGCCACCCAGGCGCCCTGGCAGGAGCCCTTTTAACTGGCCTCTACTTAACTAACCTATTGGGTTAACTAAGAATCCCATTTCCTTTGCAAAACCCATAATTTATTTTCATCACCCAAGCACTGCTCAAGGCTACTAAATTATGGTCTAATATTCTCTCATTTCTGCTACCACCAGATAAGCTGCATGCTTACTAAGAATAATTTGCATTTTTTCCAAAATCTGTTTTTTTCCAGGTGTACTTTTTGTTACTTCTTTCATTATTTATACAACTAATGGAATATGAGCATGGGAAGAGAACAGTTCTTTATGGTTATACTTAATGGTTTCAAAATACTTAAAACAAGCGGTTAAAAAAAAAAAAGCCTTGAATGATTTACAGAAATATGCAAATGCAAAAGACTGGGAAGGAGATGATTTTTGCAAATACGTTTGAGTTCTCATTTCACTTAAAAAAGACAACCTGGAAATTATAGACAATGCATTATGGATATAGTTTATAAAAGATAAGGAACATAGCCCATCAATCAGCAAACTCACATTAAAAAAGCAAAACAAAAAACAAACAACAAAATGTAACCCTACTTCAAAATACTGGAAAATGAACAACAGTTGAAGCAGTGCATTAAAAATATTAAACATTTTTTAATGACTCCCTTAAGTTATTTTTGTCATTAATTGACCAATCAGACCAATCATGGTAAATAGAAGACTTATATCCAAACTAAGCACAACGTATGATATGAGAAGTCTATTACCTCTCCTTACTGGTAAGCCAATTTCTTTCTTTGTACCCACTCTACAATGAAGGCTTGGCCATTAAGCTTATCACCTCAGGTAAAAACAGGACAAGTTCAGCCCAGAATAACACAGTCACTGTGTAGTTTCAAGACTTCAATGTGGACTTGTTTTTCCCCATGGGGGAAAACTTATCTTCATACCTTGACTATGTCAACAACAATGGCAGAATCTCAAAATTCCTATTGATCTTGTACTGAACAAGGTAGAAGCCAGGATTGGAGATATATTTATATATTTGGTGTATTTTACTTAGGAGCTTCACAGTCACTTATAGATAATATTTTTTAAAATTCCTTTTGCAAGAGAGGTACCTAGAAAATTCTTTTGCTTTGGATGCCTGCTTTTTTATTTTTTAATTTATTTTTAAATTAAATTAAATTAAATTAAATTTTATTACGTTATGTTAGTCACCACACAGATGCCAGCTTTTTAAATCATGTGGCAATGCCTCTTTATTTGGTAAACACCCTGAAGGTTTTTTTCCTTTGGTAGTGGTTAGTTGTAGGAGAGAGGAGAGAGAGTGGCTTGATATGCCTAAGAGAATAAACATGAGATAGTGTAGGGTCTGCACATAATGGGAGAGGGATCTAGAAGTTCTGGTATTCCTCTATGGAAAGCTCAGAACTGGGAGCCAAGCTTGCCATGAGGCTAGGACTACCTTGATGATGGAATAGGTAGCCTTGGGATGGTTGCCTTGACATGAACAGTCTAAACCAGGGCCTGGATGGCAGGTATTTCTGAGACTCAAAGGATCTGAAGAATCAGTGAGAACCAAAATAGAGCCAAGTTACAGGGGAAAGGGAACCACCATGTTCTGAATAGACCATAAGTTATACCCACTTCAAGGTATTTCAGCAGTAGGTAGAGCAAGTTGTGAAACCATGGCTCAGAGTCTAGTTGAGATGAGTTATGAATCATCTGGAATTTATTTGAAGCTATAAAGAGAAGAGCATGCATACCAGAGGCCTTGTCTCCAAATCCATGGACATAGGTATCTCTCTGTGCCTAGAGAAGACTTACAATAGGAAGAGGAATCATGGAACTTCCTTTGAGATGGGATCAACAACCCTGATAGTAAATGTGAACTGTGGCTTGACTGAGTATTCATCTCATAATGGATTACTTTCCCTCAGGAAGTTTAAGTTTTTCTGAAGTTCACTTACGGAGAAATAAGGAAACCATATTGTTTATTGTTTCCACATTTGAATGGGAACATATACATTTTTAAAATATACACATATATATACTCTCAAACATATATACACACAAATCTAAGAATTTTAAAATGAATTTTAAAATGAAAGTGCCTGAGAAGAAACAATGTTGATCTCTTTGGAGAAAAAGCAAGATTTGTTCCGTTGATTCTAATGAAAACTGAAATGAATGAAAGTGTGTAGTTCTCATCTTTGTTTTACTTATTAAAACGATTCATGGGCAGTTTTAGAAAACAGAAACTCTTTAGTATACATCTTCAAAATGTTTTTAGACAGTCATAAGAATTCATGTACCAGAGTTAATTATTCTGATACATGTAAATATCAGTAGCCTAAAAACATATGGCAGCCCTAGAGCTGTGGAGAATTATTTTATATATGAGATTAACTGTGGCCTTGTTTTCTCATTTTTTAAAACTCATGGCTGATGAATCAGTCCAATAAATTTAATAAGAATAATACCACATTATGGGGAGGCATTTTATTGAAAAGTTCTCTTTTTGATGAAATGTATAACATGTTGTTAATGAATCAGAGACTGTTTTTCACAAAAACACTAAAATACATTTTAAAGAACCAAATGTTTAGCAAGACAATAGCTCTATCATCATGGTACAAAACAACCAATTTGACTTTTTTCTCCAAAATTATTTTTTCTTGACTATCTGAAAGCAAAAATGGCAAATTTTATTCCAGAGTCATAGTAGTGGAACTTCAATGTTCAAGTTCCCAACTTTGCTTTCTTTTTTTTTTTCATAAAATTGCCCATTGTTTTCCAAAACAAATTTCCCATATAATACCATCAGAAACATGCAGCAGTGAATTTGAAACAAATTCAGAAACTGTACAGATAGGCTTTCTTTAAGAAGAATATCTTAGTTATGATCACTTTCTCCTCATAGTTTTTGCTTTAACAGTGCTTGGCTCTTTTCTAGAAGATATGCAACTCTGAGTCAGTTATACCCTATCAGCCATAAGTGAAAATCCCAGATTAATTCCAGAAAAATCCAAAGGAAGTAAAGTTTTTCTAACAAAGTTAATTTTGCCAGAAGGAATTGTTCTTTCACTTTTTTACATTCTCATCAATGTTTCTAGACAACAGTAGATAGAATGAATATTCTCTCGTTGAAGTTTGATTTTCTTCCTAAACACATTTTATTCCCTGGTCTAATGTGGAAATAAAGGTCTACTTTATCACTAATACTACATTTCTCAGGTGGTCATGGTCTCCTGTGAGGTCACTAGAATAGCACAAAAATATAGCATTGTTGTATTGGCTTGCTTCTCATTAAAGCTGTTAAATCCAATCTTAACTTTCTTTTTCCCACCAGAAGTTATGCATTCTATTTCTACTATGCACTGGCAATTCCTCCTTGAATAAAATGGAATCCATTCTGGTTCTCATTGAATTTATATTCAAATAGAGGGGAGGGACCAAAAGAAGTATACAATAAATAAAAATAATTTCTCATTTTAAAAGATCTTTGATGAAAATGGGATATTGAGGCAGATATACCTGAAGATGAAATGGGGAAACCTAATTTAGATAAGGTGGTCAGGGAGGGCATCTTTAAATAAGTGACATGTCAGGCAGGGCCTGAAAGTGAGAAGAGACTAATTCCAAAAGGGGAAGAGAGAGAGAGAAAAAAAGAAGGAAGGAAAGAAGAAGGAAGGAAAGACACTTCTTTCTGAAGGCAAATGTGAGGCTAGGAGTTGGAAAGAGATTGGAGCATAGAAAATCTAACATAAAAACAGTGTATCTGCAACACAGTAAGCAAGGCGGAAAGTGACACCAGACACACACAGTTGGAGTGTTGGTCAGTAGCCAGGACATGATAGTCATGAGAAGGCCTTGCTGTCATTGCAAAAGTGTAAGTGCTGTTCATTTTTAAAATATCAAATGTCTGACAGGGCAAAAAGTAATGAGTTCTTTGTGATGATTTAAGAATTCTGTGATGGCAGGGCGCCTGGGTGGCTCAGTTGGTTAAGCAACTGCCTTCGGCTCAGGTCATGATCCTGGAGTCCCCGGATCGAGTCCCGCATCGGGCTCCCTGCTCAGCAGGGAGTCTGCTTCTCCCTCTGACCCTCCCCCCTCTCATGTGCTCTCTCTGTCTCATTCTCTCTCTCTCAAATAAATAAATAAAAAATCTTTTTTAAAAAAAAAAAAAAAAAAAAAGAATTCTGTGATGGCAGCTGCATTCTAAACTATTAGAATCCTTACCATCATAAAACACTTCCCCAGCTCTGTCTGGCTTTGCTCTGTCTCTACCATCGATTCCTAGTAATGCCAAGATGCCAATAGTACAGGCACTGTAGAGTATATGTTTTTCCGGCCAATAATAGTTTTATCAATAGGAATAAGAATGTTCTGAGGTGCAAGAGTTCGGGCACATACTATTCAACAAATTTACTTTGGGACACACACCTGGTCTACCTCCCAGATCTACTTCTCATTCTCCTAGTTGTGGTCCATAATATCCACAGGCCATGGATTCTAACAACTGTGCACCCCTGTAATTATAATAATTGTTTTCCATAATTCTTCTCCTCTTCTGTTACAAACTCTGAGTCCATAGTCCATTCTCCCACCCCTTTTGGGGTAAACTAACAAACCCATTTTATACCCTTACTGATTTTTACTTTTTGAATTTTTCCAAATCTCACTTTTCTGAAGCAGAGATTATTAAATTATTTCCAAGAACACTCAGAAGTAATTGTGTTAATCATAAAGTTTTTTTTTCCATTTGTATCAATAATTACTTTCTTTTTTTTATTATTATTTTTCAATTTTATTATGTTATGTTAATCACCATACATTACATCATTAGTTTTTGATGTAGTGTTCCATGATTCATTGTTTGTGTATAACACCCAGTGCTCCATTCAATATATACCCTCTTTAATATCCATCACCAGGCTAACCCATCCCCCCACCCCATCCCCTCTAGAACCCTCAGTTTGTTTCTCGGAGTCCATAGTATCTCATGGTACGTCTCCCCCTCCAATTCCCCCCCCCCTTCATTTTACCCTTCCTGCTATCTTCTTCTTTTTTTTTTTTAACATATAATGTATTATTTGTTTCAGAGGTACAGGTCTGTGGAATTCATTTCTGAGAAACACATGAAATTCTGGTGTGGGGCAAATTATGATGATTTCATACTCTTTTGCAAAATTTGGTATTTTATAAAATAAATGAGAGGTTTCAAGCTGTTTCTGAGAAAAATAAAACAACACCCAATAACTTCAAGGACTATAAAATCTTACAATTAATAAAATTTGTTATTTTTATTCTAATTATAAATAATTATAAAATATGTGCTTTGAAAGACCTTTGTATTCATTAATTATATTTATAGTTAATAACCATGGGAGTTTAGTACTATTTCACTAAATTACTTATTTTTTATTTTGTTAGGTCAGATTACAGCATACTAAAAGGCTGAGTGAGGTAGCTCAAACTTCTACAAATGAAGACATTTAGCTTTTGGAGACATTCTCTCTCCCCTCCTTTTCCTTCAAGCACATTCTTAAGTTTTCACCCAACAGAAGATAAACTTACCTTAGAGTGAGTTCAGCCAAGCTAATTTCATTTCAGATATGCGGTGAAGAATATATTCTTGAAATTGCAATTAGTAATCAATTAAATGAAAACAGAGCAATAGCGTGTGAGCCCCAGCAAGCATGCGGGTCCTTTGCATGTGTTGTTTTTATCTGCCCCACAATCTATAGGTATCTCTAAAGAAGGTTCCAAATAAATTATATCATGGATTCTTGTTATTCCAAAAATTATAAGGAGTGAAGAATTATTCATGTCAAGAATTACAACAAAACAAAACAAACAAACAACAACAACAACAAAAAACCCACTACATTAGAAGCAAAAGTTGGAGTTGGTAATGCTCTCTTTGAGTACAGGTCCCAACAGGAAGTCAATGTGTACTGCATGCATAGGTTTCAGTATAAGCAATTATCTTCGTGGCTGGAATCAGGATGGGCAGAGATCCAGGGTCACAGCTATACGACACTAAGAGTATAGCGATGTTTGGTGGCTGAATCAAGCAAAATTATGATCTTTGATTCCAGTTCTGTTATGTATCCTGTGATGAGCTAAACATTTAAGAAATTTCCTTTCATTTGTTGAAAGGAGTAGCCAAGTTTCTGTGGTGGTTTTCCATTAGACACTGGAAAATTTCACTATTCACCAGAAATGGGCAACCATTCTAATTATTTTATGAGACGATTTAACATGGACAATATCATTTGAACTTTTGCCTGGGGTGATCCAAAGATAATGACAATTTGGGTCAAAAAATATAAATGCAAGTGTACTTGAGGTAGAGACTTCATAGTCACTTAGAGATAAACTTCAAAAAGATTCTCTTCTTGCAAGAAAGGCGACTAGAAGAATCTTTCTGTTTCTTTTGAAGTTGTCTTAGTTCTAAGCAGGTTGTAATGCCCCTTTACCTGCTAAATACCCTAAAAATTCTTCCCTCTGAAAAGGATTTGCTACTAGTCATTTAGTAAAATAAAGTCATTATGTCTTTTCAGCCAAGGGAATACATGCTTGTATTGAGAATGCATTTAAGAATTCGTCTCCTAATTCCTAATGAAAGAAACCATAAAGAATGGAAAGGAGGAAGTGGAATATAAAAAGGAAATGGAGAGGAGCAAGATGGCAGAGGAGTAGGAGACCTGGATTTCATCTGGTCCCAGGAATTCAGCAGGATAGGGATCAAAACATTCTGAACACCTACAAACTCAACAGGAGATCAAAGAAAAGAATAGCAACAACTCTCTGAACAGAAACGCGACCACTTTCTGGAAGGTAGGATGTGCAGAAAAGTGAATCCAAGGCGATATTCGGGAGGATAGACGGCAGGGGAGGGGGTCTCCATCGGCCGCTTCTGGGAAGTGATAGAGCAGCGGAGCACAAAATCGGAACTTTTAGAAGTCTGCTCTGCTGAGGGACGTTGCTCCAGTGGCTAAGCAGGGGGGTGGAAACCTCGCGGGACAGTGTGGTCTCAGGACCTTTGGGGTCACAGAAAGACCGGGGGTGCCTGAGAGTGGCAGAGCTCCCAGATATCGGAGCGGGAAACCCGGCTGCAGAGACGGAGCCGAGGAGCAGGCTCTCAGCTCAGGGTTGCCATAAACCGTGATGCATGGCACAGTCAGGCCACTGCTCCTCCAGCAGGGACCCAACAAGCTGCAGATCTGGGGAGACTCCCCTTCCTCCCCCAGGAGGAGCGGCGCGGGAGCGCACAGCAGGGATCTGCTGGGTTTGGAGAATTCACACCGAGTTGGGTGCCAGAGATAGAAACACTCGGTCACAGGCCAGGTGAGCATGGAGTGCAGCCAGAGACCTAGGAGATGGGAATGATTGACTGCTTTTCTCTGAGGCTCACTGAGGAGTGGGGCCCCGAGTTCTCGGCTCCTCCGGGGTGGAGATTGGGAGGCTGCCATTTTCACTCTCGTCCTCCAAAGCCGTGCAGAAAGCTTGCAGGGAACAAAAGCTCCCGAGAGCAAACCTGAGCAGATTACTTAGCCCGGACCAGGCAAGGGCGGGGCAATTCCGCCGCCGGCAAAGACATTTGGGAACCACAGTAACAGGCCCCTCCCCCAGAAGATCAGCAAGAACAGCCAGCCAAGACCAAGTTTACCGATCAATGAGAACAGCAGAATTCCAGCACTAGGGGAGTACTGCACATAGGATTCATGGCCTTTTTACCATGATTCTTTAGTCTTTCAAAGTTAATTTTTTTTTAATTGTCCTTTTTTTTTTTTGAATTTTTCTTTTTCTCTTTTTCAAACAACATCTTATCAATCCCTTTTTTAAAAAACATTTTTATTTTTCATTTTTATTTTTATTTATTTTTTTTTTTTTTTAAATATTTTATTTATTTATTTGACAGAGAGACAGCGAGAGGGAACACAAGCAGGGGGAGTGGGAGAGGGAGAAGCAGGCTTCCCGCCGAGCAGAGAGCCCGATGTGGGGCTTGATCCCAGGACCCTGGGATCATGACCTGAGCCGAAGGCAGATGCTTAATGACTGAGCCACCCAGGCGCCCCTATTTTTCATTTTTAGAGTCATATTCTATCCCTTCAGAGTAGTTACCCTTATTTTTGGCATATATACATAAGTTGTTCTCTCTATACAACTTTGAGATACAGTTTCCTCTAACAGATCAAAATATACCCTAAATCTCTAGTGTATGGCTTTGTTCGAGTCTCCTGCCTGATCACATTCTCTCCTTTTTTCTTTTTTTTTTTTTAAATCCTCTTCTTTCTTTTTTCAAACAACTTCTTATCTTATCAATTCCTTTTATAAAATTTTTTATAATTTTCATTTTTACAGTCATATTCCATCCCTTCATCATATCAACCTTTATTTTTGTACATATATAAGTTTTTCTTTCTTTAAAATTTTGGGAGGCACTTTCTTCTAACAGACCAAAATACACCCAAAATCTAGTGTGTAGCACTGATCTATGCACCACCCTGATCATATTTGATCATATTCTGTTTCTTTTGTTTTGTTATGTTTTTGTTTCTTTTTATCTTTTTCTTTTTCTTTTTTTTTTCTTTTCCTTTTTTCTTTCTTTCCCTTTCTTTTCCCCTGGTTTCAGGTCTTTCCTGATTTATTTAAAGTATATTTTCTGGGGACATTGTTACCCTGTTAGCATTTTGTTCTGTCATTCATCTATTCTTCTCTGGACAAAATGACAAGATGGAAAAAATCACCTCAACAAAAAGAACAAGAGGCAGTACTGACTGCCAGGGACCTACTCAATACGGACATTAGTACGATGTCGGAACTAGAGTTCAGGATGATGATTTTAAAGATACTAGCTGGGCTTGAAAAAGCATGGAAGTTATTAAAGAAACCCTTTCTGGAGAAATAAAAGAACTAAAATCTAACCAAGTCAAAATCAAAAAGGCTATTAATGAGGTGCAATCAAAACTGGGGGCACTAACTGCTAGGATAAATGAGGCAGAAGAAAGAATCAGTGATATAGAAGACCAAAGGATGGAAAATAAAGAAGTTGATGAAAAGAGAGATAAACAACTACTGGTTCACGAGGGCAAAATTCGAGAGATAAACGATACCATAAGACGAAACAACATTAGAATAATTGGGATCCCAGAAGCAGAAGAAAGAGAGAGAGGGGCAGAAGGTATAATGGAGCAAATTATAGCAGAGAACTTCCCTAATTTGGGGAAGGAAACAGGCATCAAAATCCAGGAGGCACAGAGAACCCCTCTCAAAATCAATAAAAATAGGTCAACACCCCGACATCTAATAGTAAAACTTACGAGTCTCAGAGACAAAGAGAAAATCCTGAAAGCAGCTCAGGAGAAGAGATCTGTAACCTACAATGGTAGAAACATTAGATTGGCAGCAGACTTATCCACAGAGACCTGGCAGGCCAGAAAGGACTGGCAGGATATATTCAGAGCACTAAACGAGAAAAATATGCAGCCAAGAATACTATATCCAGCTAGGCTGTCATTGAAAAGAGAAGGAGAGATAAAAAGCTTCCAGGACAAACAAAAACTAAAGGAATTTGCAAACACGAAACCAGCCCTACAAGAAATATTGAAAGGGGTCTTCTAACCAAAGAGAGAGCCTAAAAGCGACACTGACCAGAAAGGAACACAGACAATACACAGTAACAGTCACCAGGCAATACAATGGCACTAAATTCCTATCTTTCAATAGTTACCCTGAATGTAAATGGGCTAAATGGCTCAATCAAAAGACACAGGCTGTCAGATTGGATTAAAAAACAAGACCCATCGATATGCTGTCTGCAAGAAACTCATTTTAGACCCAAAGACACCCCCAGATTGAAAGTGAGGGGGTAGAAAACCATTTACCATGCTAATGGACACCAAAAGAAAGCTGGGGTGGCAATCCTTATATCAGACAAATTAGATTTTAAACCACAGACTGTAATAAGAGATGAGGAAGGACACTATATCCTACTTAAAGGGTCTATCCAACAAAAAGATCTAATAATTGTAAATATCTATGTCCCTAACATGGGAGCAGCCAATTATATAAGGCCATTAATAACAAAAGCAAAGAAACACATCGACAACAATACAATAATAGTGGGGGACTTTAACAGATCATCTAAGCAAAAGATCAACAAGGAAATAAAGACTTTAAGTGGCACACTGGACCAAATGGATTTCACAGATCTATTCAGAACATTCCATCCCAAAGCAACAGAAAACACATTCTTCTCTAGTGCCCATGGAACATTCTCCAGAACAGATCACATCCTAGTTCACAAATCAGGTCTCAACTGGTACCAAAAGATTGGGATCATTCCCTGCCTATTTTCAGACCACAGTGCTTTGAAACTAGAACTCAATCACAAGAGGAAAGTTGGAAAGAACTCAAATACATGGAGGCTAAAGAGCATCCTACTAAAGAATGAATGGGTCAACCAGGAAATTAAAGAAGAATTAAAAAAATTCATGGAAACCAATGAAAATGAAAACACAACTGTTCAAAATCTTTGGGATGCAGCAAAGGCAGTCCTCAGAGGAAAGTATATAGCAATACAAGCCTTTCTCAAGAAACAAGAAAGGTCTCAAATACACAACCTAACACTACACCTAAAGGCGCTGGAGAATGAACAGCAAATAAAGCCTAAACCCAGCAGGAGAAGAGAAATAATAAAGATCAGAGCAGAAATCAATGAAATAGAAACCAAAAGAACAGTACAACAGATCAACGAAACTAGGAGCTGGTTCTTTGAAAGAATTAACAAGATTGATAAACCCCTGGCCAGACTTATCAAAAAGAAAAGAGAAATGACCCAAATCAACAAAATCATGAATGAAAGAGGAGAAATCACAACCAACACCAAAGAAATACAAACAAATATAAGAACATATTATGAGCAACTATATGCCAGTAAATTAGATAATCTGGAAGAAATGGATGCATTCCCAGAGATGTATCAACTACCAAAACTGAACCAGGAAGAAATAGAAAACCTGAACAGACCTATAACCACTAAGGAAATTGAAGCAGTCATCAAAAATCTCCCAAGAAACAAAAGCCCAGGGCCAGATGGCTTCCCAGAGGAATTCTACCAAACATTTAAAGAAGAATTAATACGTATTCTTCTGAAACTGTTCCAAAAAATAGAAATGGAAGGAAAACTTCCAAACACGCTTTATGAGGCCACCATTACGTTGATCCCCAAACCAGACAAAGACCCCATCAAAAAGGAGAATTACAGACCAATATCCTTGATGAACATGGATGCAAAAATTCTCACCAAAATACTAGCCAATAGGATCCAACAGTACATTAAAAGGGTTATTCACCACGACCAAGTGGGATTTATCCCTGGGCTGCAAGGTTGGTTCAACATCCGCAAATCAATCAACATGATACAATACATTAACAAAAGAAAGAACAAGAATCATATGATCCTCTCAATAGATGCAGAAAAAGCATTTGACAAAGTACAGCATCCTTTCTTGATCAAAACTCTTCAGAGTGTAGGGATAGAGGGTCCATACCTCAATATCATAAAAGCCATCTATGAAAAACCCACAGCGAATATCATTCTCAATGGGGAAAAACTGAGAGCTTTCCCCCTAAGGTCAGGAACGTGGCAGGGATGTCCACTATCACCACTGCTATTCAACATACTATTAGAAGTCCTAGCCACAGCAATCAGACAACAAAAAGAAATCAAAGGCATCCAAATTGGCAAAGAAGAAGTCAAACTCTCACTCTTTGCAGATGATAGGATACTTTATGTGGAAAACCCCAAAGACTCCACCCCAAAACTGCTAGAACTCATACAGGAACTCAGTAAAGTGGCAGGATATAAAATCAATGCACAGAAATCAGTGGCATTCCTATACACCAACAGCAAGACAGAAGAAAGAGAAATTAAGGAGTCGATTCCATTTACAATTGCAACCAAAACCATAAGATACCTAGGAATAAATCTAACCAAAGAGGCAAAGGATCTGTACTCAGAAAACTAAAAAATACTCATGAAAGAAATTGAGGAAGACACAAAGAAATGGGAAAACGTTCCATGCTCATGGATTGGAAGAACAAATATTGTGAAGATGTCCATGCTACCTAGAGCAATCTACACATTCAAAGCAATCCCCATCAAAATACCATCCACTTTTTTCAAAGAAATGGAACAAATAATCCTAATATTTGTATGGAACCAGAAAAGACCCCGAATCGCCAGAGGAATGTTGAAAAAGAAAAGCAAAGCTGGCGGCATCACAATTCCGGACTACAAGCTCTATTACAAAGGTGTCATCATCAAGACAGTATGGTACTGGCACAAAAACAGACACATAGATCAATGGAACAGAATAGAGAGCCCAGAAATGGACCCTCAACTCTATGGTCAACTAATCTTGGACAAAGGAAGAAAGAATGTCCAATGGAAAAAAGACAGTCTCTTCAACAAATGGTGTTGGGAAAATTGGACAGCCACATGCAGAAGAATGAACCTGGACCATTTCCTTACAGCACACACAAAAATAGACTCCAAATGGTTGAAAGACCTAATGTGAGACAGGAGTCCATCAAAATCCTAAAGGAGAACACAGGCAGCAACCTCTTCACCCTCAGCCACAGCAACTTCTTCCTAGAAACATCACCAAAGGTAAGAGAAGCAACGGCAAAAATGAACTATTGGGACTTCATGAAGATAAAAAGCTTTTGCACAGCAAAAGAAACAGTCAACAAAACCAAAATACAACTGACAGAATGGGAGAAGATATTTGCAAATGACGTATCAGATAAATGGCTAGTATCCAAAATCTATAAAGAACTTCTTAAACTCAACCCCCAAAGAACAAATGATCCAATCAAGAAATGGGCAGAAGACATGAACAGACATTTTTCCAAAGAAGACATCCAAATGGCCACCAGACACATGAAAAAGTGCTCAACATCGCTCGGCATCAGGGAAATCCAAATCAAAACCTCAATGAGATACCACCTCACACCAGTCAGAATGGCTAAAATTAACAAGTCAGGAAATGACAGATGTTGGCGAGGATGTGGAGAAAGGGGAACCCTCCTACACTGTTGGTGGGAATGCAAGCTGGTGCAGCCACTCTGGAAAACAGTATGGAGGTTCCTCAAAAAGTTGAAAATACAGCTACCATAGGATCCAGCAATTGCACTACTGGGTATTTACCCCAAAGATACAAATGTAGGGATCCGAAGAGGTACATGCACCCCGATGTTTATAGCAGCAATGTCCACAATAGCCAAACTGTGGAAAGAGCCAAGATGTCCATCAACAGATGAATGGATAAAGAAGAGGTGGTATATATATACAATGGAATATTATGCAGCCATCAAAAGGAATGTGATCTTGCCATTTGCAACGACGTGGATGGAACTGGAGGGTGTTATGCTGAGCAAAATAAGTCAATCAGAGAAAGACATGTATCATATGACCTCACTGATATGAGGAATTCTTAATCTCAGGAAACAAACTGAGGGTTGCTGGAGTGGTGGGGGGGTGGGAGGGATGGGGTGGCTTGGTGATAGACATTGGGAAGGGTATGTGCTATGGTGAGCACTGTGAACTGTGGAAGACTGTTGAATCACTGATCTGTACCTCTGAAACAAGTAATACAATATATGTTAAAAAAAAAGAAGAAGATAGCAGGAAGGGAAGAATGAAGGGGGGGAATCAGAGGGGGAGACGAACCATGAGAGACGATGGACTCTGAAAAACAAACTGAGGGTTCTAGAGGGGAGGGGGGTGGGAGGATGGGTTAGCCTGGTGATGGGTATTAAAGAGGGTACGTTCTGCATGGAGCACTGGGTTTTATGCACAATGAATCATGGAACACTACATCAAAAACTAATGATGTAATGTATGGCGATTAACATAACAATAAAAATTTTTTAAAAAAGGAAATGGAAACAAAAAAAGAATAGGGAGGGGGAGGGGAAGGGAAAGAGAATTCAGAAAGAAAAACAAAATAAAAAAAAAATTGAAGCATGAAATAAGTGACAAGTGTTATGCTCTTAACTTTCAATCCTAATGCCTAAATTTAGTTTCCCAACCAGTCAGATACATTCTGAGCATGACATAAGATTTCCTTACTCTGAATTCCCTTGTAGTCATGGGATCCCTCACCATTAGCATCAGCAAAAGGTATCATGGTAATTGAAATCAGTCAGAGAAAGATAAATACCATATGGAATCTAAAATATAAACAAACAAAACCCAAAAATAGACCCACAGATACAGAGACAAACTGGAGGTTGCCAGAGGGGAGGGGGAGAGTAATGGGTGAAACAGGTGAAGGGGATTAAGAGGTACAAACTTCCAATTATAAATGAAAAAGTCATGGAGATGGAAAGTATAGCACAAGGAATATAGTTAATATTATTGTAATAACATTGTATGGTGACAGACTGTGACTACACTTAACATGGTGAGCATTTCATTATGTGTAGAATCGTCAAATCATGATGTTGTACACATGAAACCAATATAATATTGTATTGTTAACTATACTTCATAAAAAAAACAATAAAAAGAAACTGATAAAATGAATTTTATAACCTAATATATCTAAAATATCATTTCAATATGTTTTCATATAAAAAACTATTAATGAGAAAAAAGGTATTGAATTAGAGGTCCAGGCAATGATATTCAGGTAGCAAGAACATCAACTCCTATTTTTTGTGCATTTTTGTGAATTAACAGTCCAGTTCCTGGTATAAACAATAGATTTAGAGAAATATTTACCTAACCTGGCTTATTCACCAGAACAATAGAAGGGAAAACCCTTTTTAGTTCAAGAGATCATTAGAATTAGTTGCTGGGTTGGATCTCATTCTGATAAATGAACCCATAATCCTCTAGTCCTGTGCCAAGCTCAGGCAGTAATTGGGGTAGAATAATGTGCAGATAGGATTTATCATTCAATCAGCACAGGCTATTATTAATCATAATAATGTATAGGTTGTCCTATATTTCAGTGCATAAAAACTGCAGTCCATTAACAGGTAATTATACCAAAAAAAAAAAAAAACAACTACCATTTATTTTTACTATTATGTAGTTAGTAATTATGAACATAATTATAAGGGAAACATAAGGATATTTATAATATTCTTCATTAGAGAATTCTAAGCCACTTTATAAACTATTGCCCTTGTCCAATTTAAAATAATAAACCTAAAAGGATTATAGGTATCATCCAAGTTATATTCTCCTTTTACAAACACCTCACTTTGAAAAAATTCAAAACACTTTCAAAATAATCTCATTTGCCCTCACATCACACCTGTGAAATCTTTATCTTTTATTTTACAGTAAAGAAAAACATTCTCATCTCTATAGCCCTTAAGAGTTTGCAAATTTTACCCACTTCTATTATCTAATTTTATCTTCATAACACCTGCATGTTAGGCTGAACAGGCATTAATATTTCCATTTTACATATGATAAAAAGGAGACTAAATTTGTCCACGTGCTCTTCTCAACAGCATACAATGAGAAATTGGTAGATTCAGCTACAGGCTGTGGGTCTGTCTCCAAGACCAAAGTTTTTTCCCATCAAATCCTAAGACACGGAAGGGTTATAGGACTTGCTTAAGGCAACTGGCAGAGCAAGGACAAGGAAAAGATCTCAAGATGGCAAACTTAAGTGTGTATAACGATCGCCAGGTTCTTTTGAAAAATGCAAATTGCCAGGACTTATCCCAGGAATTCCAATTTGGTAGGTGTGGTTGGGGCCAAGGAATCAGACAGCCCTATCCCAAAGTCAAACTTTGCGACTCAGAGAAGAAAATTTATTGTGGCCCCTAGAAAGATGTCATGGGTGCCGTACATATCTCTCTATTTACCTATCTGTATCTTACCTTTATTTATATATTTTACCTTTTATAAAATATATATTTATATAAATCTTACCTTTAAATATATATTGCCTTCTACAAGATATGCTTATATATAATAAATATGATTAATTTACCAAATATGTCAATATATTTAATATACATATAAATTATGTACTTAATACATTTATAATATATTTAATACTATATTTATATATTTGTTTAAAGCAGTTAATATTTTCTTTTTAGAAACACAAGTTAATATGATTTGAGCACTGTGTGCCTTATAGGCATTTTGCACTATATAGAAATGTTTCTAGTATTTAATTCTTATAACAGCCCTGTGAAGTCTGTGCTGACATTATCCCCATTTTACAGATGAGGACACCAATGCACAGAAAGTTTAAATGATTTGCCCAGGCTTACACAGCTAGATATTGGATGAGTTGAAATTCAAGCTAATCTGCTTAGCTGTTGGGAGTAAAATGGTGTTTATGTGAGCCGAATACAGTGTCAAGAAAACGTAAAAAGTTATAGTAAAGGAGGAAAACTCCAGGTATCAAAAACATTTCTATCGGAGGGTCACTTAAAATTAAAATAAATTTCCCCTTCCCCCATTGGCTTAGGTTGAGTTTACTGCACTACTAAATAGGAACAACAACAAACTGATAAATGTACACTGCATTTCAAAGATCAGTGAAATAACACCCATTTCTTTTTTTTAATTTCTCAGGAATTTGACAAGCTTGATATCTTCACCTCTCACACAGAGAAAGAGGTGGGAGGAAAAGGAGTATTTTGTTATTGTAAGGAAAGGTAGAAAGTGTTTTGGATTCGAAATTAAAAGACATGGCTTCCAATAGTCTTGTGTGCCAGATTTTAAAACTTCAGCTCATAGATTTTTACCTCTTTGGATCTCATAAATGGGCATTTTCAGCAAGTTTGTAGCAGATTTAGGGCTTGATTGAAATAACATAAAATTTCTCATAACAGAACTTCTGTACAATACATGCTCCTTAATGCTGATTTCTACCCTAGGATTCTATTCACTACTTTAGGAGTAGAGAAAATTACTTTAACGGTGGGAGATTATCTTCCAAGGAAGATCATTTACCAAAAGCAGATTTTGTCAGGAAGAAATAGATTTGTAACCCATTGCTTACAAAATAAAGTCAGAGTTTAATTTTTATTTTCCCTGCAAATTTGTGAAGACTCTCCTATTTTGATTTTTTTCAAGAATTGTAGGGACTGTATGCAAATCTATTTCTGTTACCAGATCCTAAAACTGTATGCAACCCTATTTCTGTTAGCAGATATAGCACTTCAAACTTGACAATTATAGCACCACTTAATTCTCACTATTACCTTGTGAGTTAATTATTATTATCCCAATTTCCATAGTTTAAAAAGCTGAGATTCAGAAAGAAAAGTCACTTTCAGACATCAGAATCTTTCCTAACTCTTTCTACTATACTATGCACTTGGAGTCCTGAAGTACATACCACAGAAAGCTTTTTGGTTAATTTAGATGGAACATGATTTTTTAGGAGAATATTAGGAGTCTTCTAGGACTTCTAGAATATTGGCAATCCAGGACAGTGACTGTAACACTAGATATGACACCTAAAATCAGTCTGCCACCCACTGGCTGGAAAGTAAGCTGGGAAAGCTTGCATTTGGACATTTTAGCTGCAATAGTATAAGGGAGGCTCTGCTTCATAAGCTTGGTGTCCTCCCTAGCTAAGTCTAGGAAGGAAGGAGAGATACTGGACATCCAAAAGACTCCCATATATTCTGTTTAAAACTGAAGAGTATGTGCAGAGATGAAACAAATTAATACAAGGTATTTACATTAATAAATTATTTTTCTATATATAAATACTAAAAGTCAATTGTATATAATTACTTATATGTATATAATGCTTGTTCCTATGTATACATGTATATATGCATATATATGAAATATTAATGCCCAGTGATTTCACCATTATTGTATAAACAAGTATAGATTATGACAAAGTAAACCAATATTGGTGTTAGAAGAACTCAGGTTTGAGTGCTGACACCTCTACTTGCTGTGTGATCTTGAACCTTTCTGAGAGTCAGTTTCTACTTGTAAAATGGAAATGGAAATGCTTACATCAAAGGTAGTTATGAACATACAAGTACAACATTCCAATGCTTAATACATAAAGTGCTGGGCATTTGGCAGCTTAAAATTATAAAGCCAAACAGGATGATGTGTTTTTGTTCTAGGCTGGCAAATACATAATATATATATGTAATGTAATAAAATGTAATGTAATATAATATATTAAAATCACTGAAAGTTCCACCATATTCAAAATGTTTTGTGAGAGTTGGGAAAGATCACAGAAGCCTTTAGTGAAAAAGAAAGTTGATATTTGTGCTCAACCTGGAAAGGTTATAGATAACATTGTTAATAGATTTTCAAATAATCAAAGAGAAGCCATGACTGCATGTTCCAAATCTGGAAAGACCTATCAAAATTTGGAATATTGGCTTCTCTCTGTATGCTCTTTAGTTCTCACCAACATGAAATAAGGACTTTGGACATTAGGTTTCTAGGTCCATTCCAATTCTGATCTCCTGTTATTCCTATTTAGCCTGATGCTTTAGTTCACTTACTCTTTGATACCTACCCTTGGATCTGTAAAGCTTTACTCTCCTGCCAGAAATAAGTATCCAGTGGCAAAAGTGGCTATTTAGGCTTTTTTAAAAAACTGAAGTATAATTGAGGCATCTGGGTGGCTCAGTTGGTTGAGTGTCCAATTCTTGGTTTTGGCTCGGGTTGTGAGCTTGGGTCATGAGACCGAGCCCTGCACTGGGCTCCGTGTTCAGCAGGCAGTCTGTCTACCTGGGATTCTCTCTCTCCCTCCACTCTCTCTCTCTCTTAAATAAATAAATCTTTTTTAAAAAATGAAGTATGATTGACACACAAAGTTACATCAGTTTCAGGTGTACAAAACAGTGATTCAACAATTTTATTATGCTATACTCACCACATGTGTAGCTATCATCTGTTACCATACAATGCTATTACAATGCCATTGACTATATCTCTATATTCCTATGACTTATTCATTTAGTAACTGGAAGCCCACACTTCCCACTCCCCTTCACCCATTTTGCCTATCCCCCTATCTCCCTTCCCTCTGTTTATTTTATATATATATATATATGTATATACATATATATAAATAATCTTCTTTAACATCTTCTTTAACCATTCATCTATGGATGGACACTTGGGTTGTTTCCATATCTTGGCTTTTTTTTTTTTTTTAAAGACTTTATTTATTTATTTGACAGAGAGAGGCACAGCGAGAGAGGGAACACAAGCAGGGGGAGTGGGAGAGGGAGAAGCAGGCTTCCCGCCGAGCAGGGAGCCCGATGCGGGGCTCGATCCCAGGACCCTGAGATCATGACCTGAGCCGAAGGCAGACGCTTAACGACTGAGCCACCCAGGCGCCCCTCCATATCTTGGCTTTTGTAAATAATGCTGCAGTAACCATAGAGGTGTATATATCTTTTTTGGATAAGTGTTTTTCTTTTCTTTGGATAAATACCCAGTGAAATTACTGAATCATATGACAGTTCTATTTTAAATTTTTCAGGAACTTCCATACTGTTTTCCACAGTGGCTGCACCCCATTAACAATGTAGGAGGGTTTCCTCTTTTCTACATCCTCATCAAAGTTTGTTATTTTTTATCCTTTTGATAATGGTCATTGTGAGAGGTATGAGGTGATACTTCATTGTGATTTTGATGTGTATTTCCTAGGTTTTGTTTTCATTATGCTAAAGTTCCTTCTATCAATTGCACAGGTCCAAGAGAGCTGGCTTCTTTTTCTTAGCATCATAAACGTTCCCTCCTCTTCTGAATACCACCTACAGTAATGCTCTGTGACCATTACTACACAGTAAATATTTACTGAGAATGACAGGTAGGTTTTTAGTGAAACAAACCATGTATATGAGAGTCATTATTAAATATTGAGCTCATCTTTTAGAAAATGTCTGGCACCTGTAGTCAATCAATAAATATTTGTTGACTAAATGAATGAATATGTTGATTGAACTGTGGGACAAAGTTGAACACAGAACAGAGGACCAATTTCTATATGAGTGACAGGGGAAAAAGATTCTTTGCTGTAGACAGTCTGTTGCTTCCTAAAAGGACCTATCTTTTATATTTCTGAATGGAGTGAGAACCAGAATCCTTAGTAAAGAAACCAAGAGATCATTTGTTTGAGATATGTGCACACATGTGTGTGTGCAGGCGGGTGTGTGTGTGTGTGTGTGTGTGTGTTGGGAGAGAAATGGGAGGGTAATGAAAGCAGAAAACAGCTTGACTGACTGAAAAGCCTGTAGAGAAAGAAAAAAAAAAAAAGGACTGTTTGCATTGAGGGGAGGTAAAAATAGGACACTGGAAGGAAATTTGGATGCGTTTATAAAGTTTGGCCACATGGTGTCTGATACAGACTATTTTTCATGGGTCTTCATGAAACAGTAAAATTATCAATTTCTCTTTAATATAATGTAGAGTTGGTTGTTCCTAGGATATGTCAAAATGCTGAGCTTTGCTTCTCCAAAGGTGGTGAGTGAGGAGCTTGTCACATCCTGCTTACAGATGTTAACAGGGCTATTTGCTCCAGGCAATCCCGCAGAAGCCAAGCTCATGTGCCTTTTGTATCAGCTCTCTTGATTTTTGCCATTCTTCAATGGGGAAATAAAAAGTACTAAATCACCCTTGCTCCCCAGAGCCCCTCCATCCTACCATACACACACACAAATCTCAGTACACTACAATACTAAACCAGCATATTCCTAGAGGGACCAGCTGGTCAGAGAACACAATCAGAGTTTTCACAAAAAAATCTGCTGGATGTCCAAGGAGCTTTAAATAAAATGAGGTGGGGTGGGGGAAACTCATCCAAAGGGAGTGTTTGCTTTGAGATCTGCACTTATATTTTAATCTTTTGTATATGTGTCAACCCATTTCTTGAGCTATTTGACTTAGGGTCTGAATGTTTTGTTGAAGAACAGATGAGCAGTTTATACCCTTTGAAAATAAAATTTATTCTGAAAAGAGAAGTGTAGTAAATTATTAAGAATACATTTAAGCATGTGTAAATCAGCAGCTTAAAAACAGATGTTACTAGGATAATATGATAAATTCAAATCAACTCCACTTGCCATATTTGCTAGACAATGGTCAGTTGGTTCAACATTCCAAATTGTTCAAAACATTTAAAATGGGATACGTGGCAGTTATTTCAGAATGAAGCTAAGGACAATAACTTTTAAAAAGAAGATTTATTGGAAAATCTATGAGACCATCCTAATTCACAAATTGGCACGTAAATTTCTGCATGTACGCTATAACTTTCGAGAAAGAGAATACTTTGAGTGATATTGTTAGCTTTGTTATTATTTATGTGACCTTAAATAAAATCAGATTTTTTCAAAAAATATACTGCAGTTCAGCCCTTCCACTAACTCAGATTTGCTCTGCAGTCCTCATAATTAGCACAATTAATGACATTACCATTCCTTTTAATTATCCATTCATTACAAAATTTAACTATGTGTTATTGTTCATATAACTACATATTTTGCTAGGCATTGAAACTACACAAACCAATGAAACCGAAATCTTTCCTCTTCAATTCACTGGATAGCCAGGTAAGTGGATATGCA
Organism: Phoca vitulina; assembly: GCF_004348235.1. NCBI lineage: Eukaryota > Metazoa > Chordata > Mammalia > Carnivora > Phocidae > Phoca > Phoca vitulina. Next base: position 37,069,112 of record NW_022589716.1, on the reverse strand, counting down.
AAAGATAAAGAGATGATAAAAAAAGGCAAATATTAATTCAATACCTTCTATGTGCCAGATACCCTTATAGGCACTAGTAATCTAATAGTTAATAAAACACAAATGTCCCACTCTCATGTACTTCTATCAAAGAAGGTATGCAAGTGCTAGACATATGTGATGCATAATTTAAAAAAATGAAAATGCTTTGCTTTCTATGTAGAATATAGATTCTATATTCTATATTCTAAATTCTATATTCTATATAGAATATTATTGAAATCCCAATTGAAATTCAACAACTTCAGTTATTGCTATAGCATCCCAAAGGATATTGTGCAACGTAACAGAAGAGATGCCAACTGAGAACCAGAATGCACCTTTGACATTAACTTAGTTTATGCAATTAGGTAGGTAATTTGACATAGCCAGGTCACATTTTCTTCATCAATTTTATCTGTAAAGTGAGAGGATGGATCATTATATAAGATGTCTCTAACACCAAACTTAGCATTTCTGAAACTATAGCCTTCATCTAATCCAGGGATATTTGTTGAGATAACTTCAAACAGTAAGGGAGGAAAAGGGGGGGCAATGAGTAATAATAAAATACTATTTCCACAGGAACAATGTTAATCAAGGAAAGATGGGTGCTGTAGTAGTTACTATGGCTGTTTACCAAGTATTTCCAGTTTTGTTTTGTTTTTTTGTTTTCTTCATTCTGGAAGTATGGTCAGATTGCCCTTGAATTTGGGCCTGCAGGGGACCTGAGTAGCCTGAGTGGAGACAGTGAGAAGCAGAGGCTCCTGCTGACCTGAGATGGACATATGATCTGAGAAAGACTTTGTTATTTTGAGCCTCTGTGTTTGTTAACACAGCATAAACATACCCACCTTGACTGATATGGGGACTATATTAGTCCTCCCCTGCAAACTGTATTACCAATAGATCTCTTCTTGTCTTCTCTCTCCTTTGTATGTAAAGTTCAAAAGGTCGACTCCTACTAGTTTATGGCGATTACAAAAAAGGGAGAGAGATATTTGATCTTATTATATACACAACTTGCTAGAGGTTTAGTAAACTTTTCAGACTGAAAATTGAATGTTCTTTTATCCTTCATTCTTAAACTTAATTTGGTCACCTTGGGCAGACTTCATGAGTAGTATCATTTAAACATATACTCCAAAGGTCCAGCATGGTTTGTAAAAACTCAGCAGAAATTCATTGTAGATGCTAGACCCAGAACCCCTGTTTTGATTCCCCCCTTCCTGCCATGAAGACTGCATTACTCCTTTATAATATTTTTTCAGCCCAATTAGAGATCCTTCTAGATGTAATAATCCCAAGATCTTTGAGTGTTAGAATTATCAAGTCATTATTTTCTTCTAGAAGTTTCCTCAAGCATGTAAAACTGCCCAGCCTGTATCAGGCTGACTCATTTAGAACCTGTCTGTTCATACACCACCCACCTCTAACATGTGGGACTCCAACACCAAGTTGGAGTCTCCCACACATCAAATCCTGGTTTACAAAATCCAACCCACAATATAACACCTATTAGCAATAATATTATGACTGTAACTCACATTGTTCAAGTGCTGACCACAGCATTATGAAAAGATTATATTTTGTGATATTTTTATGATTTATTCAGAAGCAAAGGAGGGGGTGAAGAAAAGAAACATGGATGGTCATGAGTTGCTGGTTACTGGCCTTTTCTGATCTGCTTCCAGTGTTCAGACCTGAGACACACTATGCTAATCTGTTCGGAAAGAAATAATGATCCCATTCATCACCTCTAAGTAATAATTCATAAAGTCTGAACTATGTTACTGATCATGTGTCTTTTTATGCCAGCTTTATTTCTGCTGGTAAATAACAATCATTTAATTACAGAAATAAATCTGCTATGCCATCACCACGAACTTGAAAGTGATAAAAAGTTTAATAAAATAAGCCCCAGAAATAGAGAACTCAATTAAATGTCATTCTTTGGCCTGAACATTATTTTACTTTAGTTCTTAAAAGACCTTCTCACCCCCCTAAACATGGCTGAGGAATGGAGATGATTGCTAGTCCTTCTTATCAGTAGTTACCTCTTCTGAGTTCTCTTTGTTAAAAAACTATTTAGTTTCTTATTAGTCTCAGGCTCTTTGTCAAACAGACTGAACTCTTGCCTATGTTGTATATTCTTTTCTTTCTCACCATGTTTTCCTTTTTTTTTTTTTTTCTTTTTTGCTATGATCTTCCTGTCCTAGAAAAGGTAATTTCACACATACTGAATTACTGCAATTTAGGTCAGAGAGACCAGACACCATGAAAATAAGATCTTTATTTAGAAAAAGAAGTTTCTGATCTATTTCTCTTGTTAAGCTTGTGAGAGTCTCACCTTCTTTGTGTTATGGCTATTGCAAAAAAAAAAAAAAAAAAAAGACATTTCTAAGGCATCCTTTAAATAAGTCCAGAGAGGTACAAATATGCTAGTGTCTTTCCATAATGCTGTTCAGGGTAAATAAGACTACATTATAGGAAACAAAGGGCTCTGATTTGGATCCTTCTCTTTATGTCATTGGCAAACCTTCCATGATTTAGTTCAAACCAGATCTGATGTTCTGTCTTTTTATGCTAAAGTTATGGAGGAGTTTGGTGTACTATGACTATATTGGTTTTGGCAGTTTGTGAAGGTTTACAGGATTATATTGCAGGGTTAAATTTTATTTTGTATTTGCTAATAAATATTCATTTCTTTTTTGTGAGGAGGCATATTCACACACTATACTGGTACTGTTCCAAGAGCTTTACAAAAATTGCACCATTTTATCAAATACAACAATATTCTATTTCCTAACTGAAGGAAACTAAGATTTTGAGAGTTCAGGCAACTCAACCAAGATTACACAGCTCAAAACTGCTATTGTCAGGACTAAATCCTCATGGTTGAACACTGGGAAGTTCTAACTCCATTATTTCTTTTTTTTTTTTTTTGTCTACCTCTGCCAACGTCTGCCACCATATGACTAAACATAGTGACTAAATTCAGTCAATAGATATTGTTGAAAGGCTTCCATGGACTAAGTGCCATGTCAGATGCTGTAGGACATTAACAGGGGATAAAAAAGAAACTCACAATCAAGTAATGGTGGAGCTAGTCTTACATTAGTCAGAAGTCTCCAATGAGAGAAATATAAAGTGAGCAGAGATAGTTGTTTTCCTTTTTTTTTTTCTTTTTTTAAGAATTTATTTATTTGACAGAGAGAGACACAGCGAGAGAGGGAACACAAGCAGGGGTGGGTGGGAGAGGGAGAAGCAGGCTTCCCGCTGAGCAGGGAGCCCGACTGGGGCTCAATCCCAGGACCCTGGGATCAAGACCTGAGCCGAAGGCAGACACTTAACAACTGAGCCACCCAGGCGCCCCTGTTTTCCTTTTTCTTGACTGACAACCTGGTCCAAATGTTTACTCTTTACCCTGGAGTGACATACCACTAACAGAAAGATGAAACTATTTGCTAGATTTTATTATTTTATTTTATTTTATTGCTAGATTTTAGTCATAGCTTTCTACCAGATGCCTCAAGACCCTATCAAAGACTTTATAGCATGCCTCAATATATTGAGGCTGTCCAGAGGAACAGTATCTCTATGGGAAATGTAAAGAGAAAATGAAAAGATGAAAACAGATCCTGAATTAAACTCATATGACTCTGTTGCCAGAGAAGGCAATGCTGATGACTTCACATATATTTGAGCCTAAGTTGAAGCCTTGAAATCTATGCTTGGGGCCTGATCCTGGTGCTGCTCTTTAAGGTTAAATGAGAAATACCTTTCCCAAAATGGTAACTTTAATCTTTTAATAAAACCTAATGGAAGTGCCCACTATATGCAATATCCTATACTAAACACCAGGGATTCAGAGGGAAACACAACTTACCTATAGTCTTCGATAAGAAGCTCCCAGACTAGTGAGGGAGACAGATGTTAAAGCATATTAATGCACAAATAAAAATCTAATTATATGTGATGATTAGGACTATAATCAAAGGTGGATGTGGTGAGGAGCTAGTGAGAATAACTAAGATAAACTATTTCGGGTTGATGGTCCAGTGTCTCATTGTGTAGTCATCGTTCCATCTGAATGTTTTTCTCCCTCCTATATGATCACCTTCACAAACTATGTGGTGATGTTTGGTGTCATTTTGAAGATATATCCAGTGTATTTGTATGCAATGTTTTTGATTTGTTGTAAGGGTTTACCATATCTGGAATCTCTATCACTAGGCTCATGACCAGCCTGCTTGGGATACCTTGATTTGAGAGTTTGAATTATGCCAAAGAAAATGTATATATTTACCTTTAAATTCTAACTTATTTATATACAACAAAACATGAATTAACTTTCTACCTAGCAAGCAATGTCAATTAAAGCATGATTTACAGTATAATGTCTTTGACTACCTAGCCTTTGAATTTATTATTTTTTTATTTTTTTAAAGATTTTATTTATTTATTTGAGAGAGAGAGAGCTCGTGTGCACAGGAGCAGCGGGGAGGGGCAGTGGGGCAGAGGGAGAAACAGACTCCCCGCTGAGCAGGGAGCCTGATGCAGGACTCTTAATCCCAGGCCCCAGAGGCAGATGCTTAACTGACTGAGTCACCCAGATGCCCCAGCCCTTGAATTTAGAACATACTATATTTTAAATCTCTCATAGCAAATCTGAAGCTAAATCAAGAATATTCTAAGTATTTTTTAAGGCCAGTGATAACATTATGATGTCCAAATCATATCAATTAATATGAAGCTAAATCAAGAATATTCTAAGTATTTTTTAAGGCCAGTGATAACATTATGATGTCCAAATCCTACCCATGAATATGTAAATAAATGTAAATGTTATCACATACTGAAAGTACCTTTTACATTAAACACATTCAGTTACACAGGTATTTATTGAAGTACAGTGAAATAATGGTAAAAAAATAACAACATAATTATTAGTCATTCCCACCATGACAGCAGGCAGATTGGTTCAGTGTAAAGATATGGGAATGATACTACTCTCATATTAACTCATGACACTCAGAAAACTGAGAGCCAAATCCCTGTGTATTATTCTCCTATAACAAAATTTAGAAAAGGATGATAAAAGGGAATAAAAAAAGCAGATTCCTTGTCCCTTAACTTCAAAGTTGGGAAAATGTCAACCATTCTGGAAGAATTCAAGAAACACTTGATGGCAAAGCAATAAAGAGTGACATGATCAATAGCATTCTTTTTTTTTCCTATTATGAAGTTTGAAGGGTTTTCATTTACTAATAAGATTGGACAAACTATTTACTTTTGTTTTCATGAAAAATAGAAATAGTTATAGATGATATAGAGGAAAAATCTACAATCTGTAACTTATCCTGTAAGGGATCCTAAGTGACACAGTTCAAGTTGCAATTTTCAGCTCTGAATATGTTTCATAATAAAGGCACAGAACTAAAATCTTGATGGACAAATAATATACCAGGTTGTTATGGACAAAGGATAAGACACTTCCACTATAACTTCTGAAAACATTGTATTGGTGGTCTTCCCCATACTCCAAGATTAATCAGAAATTACTGTTTGATGTTTCCTACAGCTTCAGATAGGAACACTAAATCTTTTCAATTCATGATTAGATGTTCAACATTCTCGTTGATTATTTTAATCACATCACACACAGAAGTACTTCAGTCATCCAATATTTCCCAGGAGGCACAGCCTCAATTGCTATCTCTAATCTTTTTTAGAGCACCCTCTTCTGCCGCTGTTCATTAATTAAACATAGTTCTGCTGATACTTCTTTTGGCTGCTGTTCTCCCAGAAGCTGCCCGATCGCTTGTCATCAAATTGTGTCCTTCATCGCAACCACATTGGTTTACCATCAATTATTTCCCTCCTTCAAAATTATGTTCCTCTCTTATAATATTCTTTGATGACTTGATAAATCTTTACAGTCAAATTCCACCTCATTTATTCAAATTACTATCCTTCAAAGTTCTTTGTAATCATTTCCTTATTCCCCAAAGGAGTTTAAGACTCCAATATCAACTGAAGACATACAAAAGTAAATGCCCAGATTAAAGAGTAAATTTCAAGCCAGAAGCCAAGTCTAATACCAAAAATCTGTGTCAGTCAGAAAAAAGCAGGAACTAGGATAATCATATGGGTTTCTTAATTTATTTTCATTCATTGAATTTATTCACTCAATAAGCAAATATTAGAGTACCAATACTGTGTCAGACATGATGCTGGCAAAGTAGAAATAGCATTTTTTGGCAGACAGTATTTTTCAGTGTGGTCACGCTCACATGCTCTTCTCACTATGTAATTCTGATGCTTCTCCTATAGTGAAAGGATGATCTATATTCTTTCCCCATGAATCTGCATGGGCTTGCAACTGTGCTGGAACTAATTATTTGACTCCTGAAGCTAGACCAAAAAAGCGTTTCTGCCTGGATAATTTTTTTTTTGGCCTGGATCTTTTTGTGACACTCACTTAGAAGCCCTAAGCTACTATGTAAGCAGGCTGACTATCCTGAGGCAGCCATACTGTGAGGAAGCCCTAATGAGCAGCCAGCAAGAAATGACACCACCAGTTTTGGTTGGGTTCACTACAACAGCTGTCAACAATTTGCCAGTCATGTGAGTGAGCCATCTTGAAAATGAATCCCCAGCCTCAAGTCAAACCACCCCAGCTGACTCTGCATGGAGCAGAGCAGTCATCCTGGCTGAGCCCTGACCAAATTGTACATTCAATAATTATTTTTGTTTTAATGACTGAGTTTTTGAGCACTTTGTTACTAAGAGACAGATAATGGGTACATCCCAGACTTCAGAGCACTTACAGCTTATAGTGGAAGACAGAAAATGTTACCAACTTACATTTATATTACATATTGTGGTATACACAATGTTTTCATATAGTTTATCATGCTAGGGTTAGTGGATAAGAACTTATACCCCAGGAAGCCACACTTCCAACTAAACAACAACTTCGTGTGAATTAGAAATAGCTACTCCTTCCTCATGAACTTCACTGTTATTTACTGGAACACATGAGATACTAATCTAGTATCATCATGAGCATGAGAGGAGGCACCCCTAAAGTTATGTGTGGAGTGTACTTACAGCCCACACCGAAATGTGGCATTCAAAAAGTCCCAAAAAGTCAGAAATAAAGTCCAGGAAACCAGAACCAGAACCCCAGAAAATAATTTAATGCCTTTTGACAGAACACTCTTCCTAAGCCTTAATAAAGTCATGATCTACAAATTCTACTACTGGGAAGTGTTCTTTTTAACTTCCAGGTCTGGATTCTAATAATAATAATGATACTACTATACTACCACAACGCTACTAATACATTTATTGATCAGTACTAATTATTAAATATTTTATTGAGTACTACATAAACACACACACACATATATATATATATACACACACACATATTTTCTCATTTAATCATCAAGCAATCCTGTAGGATAAATACATCAACATTTCATGGAAAAGGAAACTGAAGCATAATTAAGTGAACTCAATTGCTCAGAGGTATACAACATGTGAACCATAGTGTTATATGTGAACTCAGATAGCCTCAATTCATGGCATACACTCTTAAAGACTGCATATCCTGTCCTCTTTTGTGCTGTGGTAAGCAGTGTGATGGCTACCATTCATAGTTTACTCATCTTAACTGCCCAATTTATTGCTAGTTCCTGAGGGCAAAAATCAGGTCTTAGTTACCATTTTATCTTTATAATCACCAATGAAGTGCCTGGAACATGTGTGCTTGGTGCCCAGTAAATAATTGTTACCTCAATGCATGAAAGAATGAATTATATAAGTCACTTCTCCTCCCTGATCTATTAATATCCTCAGTGAGAAGAAAAGCAGTTTATGTAGATGGTCAGGAATATCTTTTTCAGTTCTGGTAAAGCTGGAACTGAGAATTTTCATTCATTTTTTCCTATCCCCAGACTAGAAAATAATAAAATTTCATAGGGTTGTACTGAGACTGCCTTCTTTTCTTAGCATTGGGGGTTTCCTGTACTACTTTAGTGAAATAGATCATACACTCTGGATCCTTGAGAGACACTCAGGTGAAAGTTGTTCTTAGAGATTGGTGGGGAAATAGAAAAATCCTCTGCACCCACAGGGCTTGGCAGTTTACAGTCAGGGCAGAAAGAGGTCAGAATTGGGATGCCATTATCACTCTTTTGGATCTCTTTGGTCCTCAGGAACAACCCATGTAGGACCTCCTCACCATGTCAACCACAAGTAGGAGAAATGGGAAGCCAAAGCTCCTCTTGCAAGGTAGCAAAATGAACTCCACTTTTTATATTCTAGCTCTTGAAATTTGATATATAAAGTCTATGGAATGCTGAGTCAGCTTTAGAAGGGAGATGATCCAGCTCTGCTACTTTGTCTAATTTTGCATTTTTTTTTTAATTGGGGGAAGAGGAGGGCTGTATTAAGTTCATTGCCAAGCAAAATTACTCAGCATAAATCTCCCCTGTTGAGCTCTCACAAATGAGAGACGTGGATCTATGTCCCGGATTCTCTGCTCCATTTAGGTGTCATAGTCATCCCATCAAAGTCATTTTTTTTTTTTTTTCTGAGAAATGCTCACATTTTTGCCTCTCTGCAATCTATTGACTACTCTCTCATGTAATTTCCCTGGGCTTCCTGGTTGTTACATTCTACTATTTTCTCAGTAATGACTTTAGAAAAGGAATTTGTTATCTATAGGACATAGTTCATGCCCTCCTTTTCTTACTTCATATTCTTGTCAAGTTTTCTGTAAAATGAGTCATTTCTTTTGCTCACTAACATGGTAAAATTAATGTTGCCACCTTTGGGGGGGAAGGAAACAGCCTAAATGAGTAGAAAACATTTTTTGATTAAAGGGTTAATATATGGCAGTTTGACACTATAGATATTTAAACATTCTCTCTGTCCAGAAGCACAAGTATTAAATTACTTTCTTACTAAGTCTTCCTCCAGTAGAATGCACCTCTCTTTTCTTTATGGTGTCAAATACATATTTATTTTATTGCTAACAGTTCGGTAAATTCCTGGAATTTATACCTCTGTTATGAGCTTTATTGCTCTGTGATTTCTTAGAGGCCATTTGTTATGGACCCTTGTAAATATTGACCCTTTGTGTCTGTTATCACAATGCTGTAGACAAGCAATTTTGTGAAGCCGTCCAAGACTTTTTCTCCCAGGGTTATCCAATTGCCTCACTCACATTAAACTTTGGATATCAGCCAATTTGTTCCAAATCAATGCGAGAGACCAGGAAACCCTTGCTCACTGGGTTTCTCCCCCCCGCCCCTTGTCCCTTCTTCGTTCTTTGACAACAGCATCTAATGACACACTCTCTTCTGTTTCCATGGCTAGTAACCCTGAGGTCACTTTTGAGTCAGATTCTTTCTTTGAGATGAACATTAGTCAGACCATTAGGAATTCATATATATACAGCTTGGCACAGAGATATACACAGAAAATTGGAATGATGGTCACACACTGTCCTGTGTCTTTGGTTCCCTTGTTGCGTTTAGTCTGCCTCATTGTGTGGAAACACTGGGCTCCCTGCTTCTTTCTAACCTTTGTTTGGTACATTTTGGATTGCTTATAGCCTCCTAATAAGATCTGAGCCCACAAATCTCCTCTCATTTATACCTGTCATGCAGAACTACAGAATTTTTATAAATGTGGATGACTTCTTTACTGCTTGGCCATCCTCCCTCTTCCTTCCTTTCTTCCATTTATTTATTAGACATTTATTGAACACCTATTATGAACCAGGCATTGTTCCAGACACTTGGGCTAGCTTGCTCAGCAAAAGAGATGCCTAATGCTTATATTTTAGGAAGGCAGGGAAAAGAGGGAAGAAGGAAGGAAGGAAGAAGGAATGAAGGAAGGAAAGCAGGGAAGGAGGGAGAGAGGGGAAGGGAAAGGAAAGGAAAGGAAAGGAAAGGAAAGGAAAGGAAAGGAAAGGAAAGGAAAGGAAAGGAAAGGAAAGGGAAGGGAAGGGAAGGGAAGGGAAGGGAAGGGAAGGGAAGGAAAGAAAGAGGGAAAGAAAGAAGAAAAAGATACTATGAACAGGACAACCATTAACAGTGATGAATTCTCTAATGGCAATTAGAAAGGGTAATGTAATTGAGAGTGACAAGGAGCAGGGAAGACTATCAGAGAAGACTTCTGAGTTGAGTTGAAATGATCATGATAAGAAAAAAGTAAGCCATGCAAGGTTTTACAGTAAGAACATTCCAGGCCAATGGAACAGCATATGCCATGATTGGGGGGGGGGGGGGATTGGCTTGATAAAAGGACAGAAATAATAGAATAAAAATGGTAAAAACCAAACTTGAGAGCAAGAAGGCACTGCATCCCACCCCTGTTACCAGAGAATGAGTAATGACATTTCAAAGAAGACAATGATCATCTATTTTCTCTATTTATTTGTCTCAATGATACGCGGCAGAACTCAGCTTAATCCACTCAACATTGATCTAAAAAATTTGTGAGACTGCCATTAGGTAACTAACTCAGTATATCTGGTTCTATTATATTACCTCAGCCCTTCCTTCCCACCTCTTTTCATAAGAAAATATCTTTGAACTCTACAGAAACATGCTTGCCTGATACAACACAACACCAAACAAAGTTTGAGAATTAGGAGGTGGAAATATATGCACATGTGTGCCAAGAAACAGGTACAAGACTACTGTGCTATTCATAACAAACAACCAAATGTTATTCTTTCTAAAATACATTGTAGGATATTTATACAGTAGAATAAATTGTGACATATTTATACAATAGAATAAAAATGACCCAAGTAATGCTACAAACAAGAACATGAATGAATATCACAAATGTAGAGTAGAGTTGCATGAAAGGAACCAGACATAAAAGCATACATACTATTATGATTCAGGTTACTTCAGGTTACAGACTAAAAAACCCAGCATTTTTGGATGCATGTGAATGTGCTCAAACGAGACAAAGAAAAGCAAAGTAATAGTCATGACCCTACGAGGAAAGACAGTAGGGGTGAGAAGGAAAGGAGTTGGAATTGGGGTTGATGTAGTTTGGGAATGTTGGTGAGGTCTGGAGCCCATGGCCAAGAAAGAATTCTTGAGATGTCTCTGATGCAAAAAGGTGATTTTATTAAAGCACGGGGACAGGACTCGTGGGTAGAAAGAGCTGCTGCACTGGTGCTGCGAGAGGTGGCTGATTGTATACTTAGGAGTTGGAGAAGGTAAGGACAAAGGGAGGTGCCTAAAAGGACTTTCATATGCTAAAGAAGACCCTCAGGATATTGGAGACCTTGCTATTGTCAAGCTCAGGTTGTTTTTTCCTCTAGGAAAGCATTAAGACAGTTGGGAGTTTTCTGAAGAAATGCTAGACTCTTCCTATTGCAAGTCTTTGTCAATAGGCTGCAGGTTTTAAAAGAAACTTTGTTTACGTTTCCTTATGCCTCTGTTTTCCACATCACTTATGGAGGGGAAGGTGATGTTAGGGCTCCATGAAATTGAATTATGGGTCTCTGAAAGTTAGGCTATTGATAAGAATGCTTTTTCCTTGTAAATCACTAAGATGGAGACTCATGTCTAGCAGGACTGTGATCTCTATGAGTTAACCGTTTGTTTTTCCCTTCCTTTAGCTTTAGGACAACCAGGAGTACCTGAGGAATGTCACATATATCCCACCTGGGAGGGGGGAGGTGGGTTGTGGGGTGTCAGCTTGTGCTTTGCCCTCAGCTTGCCTTCTGCTCCCTCCTCAGGGTGGGCTGTTTAGTGATTTTGGGGAGTAGGCAGTCACCAATATAAGGCCTGAGTAGCATTACATGGGTGCTCTTTTTATGGTAAATTACTGACCTATATTTCTTTTATGGCAGACTCATCTATATGGATACAATATTTCACAATAAAAAATTTGTTAAAAACAGAGAATAACATAGTTTCTGGCACACACTAAATATCCCATTCATTAAAGCAGATGGTAGTATTAGTTTGGAAAAGACATTTCTCCTCATTTGCGAAAGGAAGGAGTAAGTGAAATCTTTTCCAAATGCCCTTATAGCTCAGAGGAAAGAAAAAAAAACTATTTTAAGAAATAGTTTAACCTAATGAGTCTATTAGTTTACTCTGGACTCAGTTCCCTGAATATAACATGAAATCAAGACATGTCTTTGTCCAAATTATTTGGAAATAATAAATAAATAAATAAATAAATAAATAAATAAATAAATACATATTTGTTAATGCTAGGTAGGTTAGATCTCACTATATTATGTGCTCTAAAGACAATTTCTATTTTGCATTTCTTTACATGCATATAATTAATGGATTTAATGCAATAGTTTGAATAGTCTGCTAGTAACAACTGAATGGGGTTAGAGGCCATTCTTGACACGACTGCTGTTGGATCATTGACATCTGTGGTATAAGGCACATAGCAGGCAATGAAGAGTGTTTGTGGTTCTGCTGACTGAAGTCATACTATCTCAGGACTTTTATAAGTTAAAGTAATATTAGCTGTTGGAACAGATACACCCAAATTCTCAGTGATGAGTAACAGTTTTACTAGCAAGGTCTGGAGAGGTGGTGTTCACATGTGGTCACTGATGACGGAGGGTCTGCCAAAATGATTGTGCCTCAGGTTGAGTACCTACTGACAGCCAATTGGCAGAGGGGGATAAGAGAGATACATGGAAGATCATGTAGGAGGATTTGGGGGAGACAAACCTGAGAATGCCACACATCACTTCTGCCCACATTTTCTGAGAAAAATCCTGTAACATGGCACCCTATAGATGCAAAGGGGGCTGGGCAATGTACACCTTGTCTGGAAAGTCCCATCGTGGCAAAAAGACCCCCTGGAAGATTTATCCATCATGAACTTGAAGTGGACAGCTGGCAGAGCCCGCTATAAGGCTATTCTTTTTTTTTTCAACCAGCCTTATTCTCCACTAGCTAGACTCTAAGCAGATGAAGGGAAAGGGAGTGGATCAGAGTTTGAAAGGATATGACTTCCCTCCTCTTCAAGCCATCCTTTAGTGTGACCAATGCAGATGATTACTTTGTGTTTTAAGAAACCAGAATGAACAAATATTTATGTTTTTGCTCAATCGTGAGGATGTAAATATATGTGCACACATGCACGTGCACACACACACACACACACACAGAGAAGCCTTGCTTAGAGTTTTTGAGAGAATGTATCAAAACATTCACATTCAAAACAGAACAGTTCTGCTGAGAGATTAATCTTCATTCTCACACAGTGCTGGGTGAAATTTGAAAGTATAACCTTGATTCCTTGATTCACACCAACAAAGGAATATTTCCAAGAACCCCTGTTCCACATCAAAATCTTAATTTGTTAAAACAAACAATACCCTCTCTTTTGTAAATGCTTAATACATTTTCAGACTATCCCTAAACTGTATGTTCTTTGTTATTAAAAGTCAGCTGTAGACATGTTAGCCATTCAAGACAGGAGATTTTACAAAATTTTAAATTCCTAATAGGCTACCCTAGAATGCTGAATGATCACCAAGAACTGGAAGTCGTGGGAATTCTGCTTCTGTGATGCCAAATTAGAGCTTGCAAAACCTCTGGCATCACCAACATATAAAATAGCATCACAACACAGAGGTGATTTAAACATGAAAAACAGGTACAGGTAATGTGGTTTAGAACCAAATCACTGAAGTACTGAAGATTAAACAGAATTAATGAATTTTATGCTGCAGTCTCCATAAATGAGCCAACAAATATGCAGCAAAATCCTGAACTGCAGCCTTGAAATAAAGAGCTTAATGTAATTCAGTGCATATTGGTTGCCTAGAAACTAACTTGGAAGGGGGTTGGGGAGGGAAGACTACAAAACATGAAGGGTTCATAGGTTTAATAAGGAAATTATTAACTCTGAACTGCTTGGTGATATGATATATATGTTCGACAATGCTCTCTTCTCCTAAGAGCTCCTTAATGTATCAGAGAGCAAGGTTAGAAGGCACGCAGAAGAAGCTGCTATAGAATGACCAGACAGTGGTTATGGCTTCAGGCAACCAGTGAGAGCAAACACCATCATCATATTCAAAACTGCAGTCATTGTAACCAGAGATCATCTCAAATTGTTGACAAACTGCATCTGTCAGTAAAGCTTGCTCATGTACTTTTCCTAAATTCTCTTCCTGCATACAGCTCAGGACTTGACTCCTACATGAGACATTTCCTCATTTCATTACAACACTTAGGATGTTAAAAATAAAAAGTAGAAATGGACAGGTAAATGGGAGAGTTAGAAGACAACTGAATAGCTTTTAGATTAGGAAAGTTGAATGGGCGGAGGAATGGGGCACGCATCTTCATCCAAAAGCCTTTTGGAAAAGAAGGAACTAGTTTTTAAGTTTTAATTGCAAACCACAATATGTGAAGGGGTCACTGATATCGCACATGGCACCATCCCCATTGTTAGTCTAGCTTGTTGTTTTTTATTTAGATACAGAAGCTGAGGAGGTGATGCTCAGAAGGCATTTCATGAGTAGCATTTTAGCATTTCCTCTCAAACCACTGAATAAATAGCCCTGTCAGCTTTAGCATAGTGAATACATAGGAGATACTGTTCTTTAGCAACTTAGCTTAAAAGAGTTGCTTAGGGAGGACATATTTCATCCTAATTATTTTTGACAGGAATTAGGTCAGATTAATTAGTTTAAAATTCAACTGAACAACAGCGTCTTTGCTAATTACTTCAGGGTGTATACATAATTCATTTACAATAGGGGAAAAAAGGAAAATACTGAGGGAGAATGCTACAGAACCCTGACCCCTTTGATGGGTAATTCCTAAAGAGAAGACCCTCTGTGACCTAAAAGGGGAAACGGGGAGCAGAGTATCTGGAGCACTTTGTTTAGTATGAGGAAAAAATAGTTATTTATATAAATATACATATTTATATAGTCATATGTTTTTAAGTATTTTTAAAATATTTAAAAATTTAAAGATACCTTTGAAAATAGTTTAGAATATAAATGTCACAGTAAGACAAAGTAGAGAGTGAGTGGTTAAGAACAAGGATTTTGGGGCGCCTGGGTGGCTCAGTTGGTTAAGCGACTGCCTTCGGCTCAGGTCATGATCCTGGAGTCCCGGGATCGAGTCCCGCATCAGGCTCCCTGCTCGGCGGGGAGTCTGCTTCTCCCTCTGACCCTCCTCCCTCTCATGCTCTCTGTCTCTCATTCTCTCTCTCTCAAATAAATAAATAAAATCTTGAAAAAAAAAAAAAAAAAGAACAAGGATTTTGGGGAAAAGATTTTCTCAGCTCAACTCCTTGTAAGCTTTGTGACCTTGAGCAATGTACATACTTCTCTAAGGTTCAGGCTGTTGTTAAACTAATAATAGCATTTAGCGTTTATTTTAGGGCTTGTTGTGAGAATTAAATGAGATAATAGATGTAAACCACAGCAAGTGACACAATATTTAAGATTTCTTAGGTATTATCATTTCTATAGCAGCACAGAAAATTAAATAAATGTTTGCCATAACCATCTACACACTTTTAAATTAGTCCCCAAATTACCTTTAAATTAATTATAGCTTTGGCTTGAATTGCATAGAAAAAGAAAGAGCTCTTTAAATTTAGGTTCAATTTTCTATGGGGAAAGATGGATTAAAATACTTCAGTAGATTAAATATGAATTGATACTAACCAAAAGCCAAAAGTATGCACGGGCACTTGGACAAACAGTAGAGTGTAAATTTGTACCACTTGTCCATAGTCCTACTCAGGTCTATGAAAGGATTTCCAAGTCTTTATCAAAGAAGCCCAAATGAAAATTTTTATATGGAATCCCCTGATATTTAAAGTTGTATTCACAGATTTTTAAAAAAATTATATGAGAGAAACAAACTTATTCTCACCTTGGTTTCTATTAACTGAAGAATTATGGGTGTATTTGTGAACCTATTATATGCATTTAGATACATATAAACTGAAGACTAATTTTGCTGGCATACCAAATTAGTTTTAGCTGCTGTCATTAGGGGTCACTTTGATTTTCTCTTCAAAGAAACAGCAAAAATTATTTTCCAAATGTGGACCCACGTTGAAAACAACAACTCACGACACCCTCTGCATCTATGCCATCTATTTTGTTGCCTAACATATCTGTTAACATGATGGCTGTGACTTTAATTTACACATTTCCCTCACAAAATAACTGATACTGAAGAGAATCCATGCTTCCCAAGGTGCACGTGCCTCGATGGTGCCGATCACATCTGGCCAAGAAGATGCTTTCATATGTTCCACACAGGAACTGTGTGTCTGAACACTGGCAGGCTATCCAAAGTGTGTTATTAATAGTTCTTCTCTCCCAACACCTGATTTCCATATTAGAGCCATGCTCTTTGCTTAAGGGAGAGCTTTCCCTTTCAAGTTATAAAACATCCCAGTAAAATGAGCAACTTAATAATTGCTATCAGAGAATAAATCCTAAACACACATAGTCTGCAGCATTTTTAAGAGATTAAAAGAGTAAGCATTCAATCTACAGAGACAATATGTCAAAAGTCGAAATGTCAAAAGTTAACTTCGGCTATTTCAGGGCAAAATTTAGCTATTAAAGTGAAAAACAAAATAGATAGTGTTGAAGTGAGGTGGGAAGGAGAATGGAGCTATCTTGCATTGCCGAATAGCTGATTGTAATCATCAGATATAGGTGATTCCTGGTCTTGCCTCTTTGTCAGAGCAACAAACGTGCATGAGATGAGCCTGAGCTACATCTCACAAGCTTTTCTAGTCTTTGTACTTCTCAATATCTACCGGCTGTAACAGATACGGTCATTCCCACTGGCAGGGCCAGCACAGCAAGTAGTCAAGATGTGGAGTCATGGTGAGAAAGATATAGCTGAAAATCTTTTCTCCAACACAGACCATCTGGGATCTTTGTCTACCTCATAAAACTGTTTCAGCACTAAATTTTACATAAGGAAGATTTTAGCAAATGTCCTGATCTATCGTTACTCTAAAATAATGAAGGTCATTATGGTTGTTACTATTGTGATTTTTATCTGTATCAAATAAAAACAATCTAGTTCTAAATTTAAGAAGGTTTCCATTTTGAAAGAGAAAATATTAACATAAGACATGTGCAAATGAGAAGAATCATACAAAACAAATAAATTTCATGAATATAACTGCATTGTAGTATTTGACTACACTTCTTGATCATTTTTATCATTATAAAATACAAACACCTGCATTTTTTGAATGCCAACTCTGGGCTGAACTGTGTTAGGTGCTTTACATATACAATCTCATTGAATCCATCATAACATCCCTATAAGGTAGGTATTATTATAACCCTCATTGTAAAGATGAGGACCTTGAGCTTAAATGAAGTTTAGTATCATCCCCAAAGTCCCCCGCTGGTGATGCTTAAGCTGTGATAGCAGATACTGGTATCTCAAGTAGTTAGCAAGATGTAGGGACTTCCATCTTCCTGCCCCACTAAACCCTAGACTATAACACCTAATTTTGTTTGGGTGTAGTTAAACCAGCTGTCGACTGTCATGTATTTGCAAGAAAGGATAGAGGTAGAGTAACAGACCATCTGATGGAAGGGGTAGAAAAAAAATCATTTCCAACACTGGCCCCTTGGAATCTAGACCACCACTGATACTCAGATATATTTCAATAGTTTTAAGCATTAACACCATGCACAAAACATGAAGCAGCAACTTACTTTGCTCCCGACTATCTGAAAGGAGCACAGCTCTTTTTCTTTCTAGGCCAAATAAATGAATCCAGTTACAAATGTAAATCAAATATCAGCTTTTACAGGACTGGGGTGGGAATGTGGGGATATAAAATGGTGCAGCCACTTCAGGAAAGTGTTTGGCAGTTTCATAGAAAGTTCACCATAAACTTAACATACAATCTAGGAATCCTACTCCTAGATAAGTAGCCCAGGGAAATGAAAACATATGTTTACAAAAAAGATTTGCAAGTGAATGTTTGTAGTAGCACCATTCATGAATGATGGTCAAAAGGTAGAAACAATCCAGATGTCCATCAATTTTTGAATGGATATATAATAGGTGGTATATCCATAAATGGAATACAATTCAGCAATAAAAAGGATTGAAATACTAATTGCATGCTGCAACATGGATGAACCTCATTAACAACATACTAAGTCAAAGAAGCCAGACATAAAAGACCACATATTGTACAATTTATACAGAATGTCTAGAATAGGTAAACCTATAGAGACAGGAAGTACATGAGTGTTTGCCTAGAGCTGGGCGTGGGACTGGGGATTAAATGGGCATGAGGGATATCTTTGGGGAATTATTTAATAATGGATTATGGCAATGGTTGTACAACTTTGTAATTTTATTAAAGCCAATGAAATGTACACTTGAAATCAATAAATTTTATAAAATGTTAAGTTATACTTCAATGAATCTGTTAAAAAAATTTCAAGAAATTAGAAATGGAGCATGTCAGGTATGATATAAGACTTTGACTCAAGTTGTTTCCTTCCTGAAACATTCAGCCTCCGCCCCATGCTCTGCTGCATCAAACTCCTTCCCTTTCTGAGCCTTCTTTTAAAAGACTTTGTCTCTGCTTCATGTCTCTGAATCCTCATCTCATATTCAACCCTCAACCCACTGCAATCTGGCTTCAGCCCACATTATTCTACTGGAGCTGTTCTTGCCAACTTTGTTATGACCTCCTTTTTTGTTACATCTAGTACTTGTATTTTAGCCTTCATCTTTATCTCTCAACACTTTTGACCCTGTTGACTCTTCCTTCTCTTGTACCTCCTCTCTTCCCATAGTATTTGTGTCATTTGATTCTCCTGGGTTTCTCTTCAATGCCTCTGGTTACTTCTTCACAGTCTTCTTTCTGGATTCCCATTACTCTGCCCATCTCTTATGTGCTGATCCTACTAAGGTTTCTTTGCAAGGCCCTCTTCTTTTATTTCAGAGTGGGGTCAGATGATCATCTGATCAAAATCATGTGATGGGACTCTATTTGTCAAAAACATAGATTTGTGAACTATATCCTACACCCACTCAATAAGACACTCTGGAGTTGGTACCCTGAATTTTATCAGGTCTCCTGGATAATTCACCTGAACCCAAAGTTTGAGTGAGAATCACTCTTTTAAATATCTTCCCTGAGTAATATCATCTACTCCCATATGTTCAATTACCATCTACTTGCTAAAAAGTCTAAAATGTATATCTCTAGTTCAGATCTCATTCCTGAGCTTCAAAATCCATAGATCCAAATTTCTACTGGCCATCTCATTTGGAATCCTACAGAAACATAAACTTTCTATGCCCATAAATGATCTCATGGCCTTCACTTGTAAACTTCTCCTATGTTTTCTATCTTTGGAAGTGGAACCAGTCACCACTGTTGTAGATTCCAGAAATCTAAGTCAGGTTCCCTGCTCCCTCACCCTCACCCTCCTCCACTTACAAACAACTCCAAAGCCCTCTCAATTTAATCTAAAAATCTGATGATCCCAGCTACTTCTCTGCATTCTTCCTTAGTGGCACTCTAGTTGAGGCACAGTGTCTCTTGCCAGGAACCCTAAAGCAGACTCTAAATAAGACCTTCAGTATCTAGTTTCTCTGCTCTCATCTGGCCATCATCTTTTCTTTACACTGAAATGTTTCTACAGTGTGAATCTGAACCAGTTTGCTTACTTTAAAAAAATCTTACTAAGAATCCCACTGCTCTTAGAAGGAAGGTCAAATTGCTTAATATAGTGAAAATGGACTTCCATGTTGCAATATCAGCTTATCACTTCAGCCTTACTTATAATACCCAATTCCTATTTCATTTGCTCAAGAATTCTAACTTCTAGTCACATTGAACTTCTCTTACCTCTTCAAAGAACATCAATTCTCTTTTGCCTTCATACCGTCACATATGATGCTCACTGTGACTAAAGTATTCTTTTCCATCCCTTTGCTTAGCTGACTTCTACTAATATATCAGGTATCATCTTCTATGTCACTTTCCTTGGAAACTCTCTCTGAGCCCCCAAGTTCAAGTAAGAGGATCCTGCAATATGTAATTATAATATGCTGCACTGACCTCATTATAGCACTTGTTAGACTGCATTTAAACTCTCAGGTTACTTAACTTTTCCTCCAGTAGACTGTAGGTTTAATGGAGGCTGGAACCAAGTGACCAGAACTTTGAATGTGCCAATACACATCTACTGAATGTGTCAATCCTTACTTAAGGATTCAACAGGTGAATCTTTTTTTTATAAAAAATAATCTACAATCTAAAAAAGTGTTAAAATCTTATATTTGTAGCTCCTGTATAATTGGAATTAAAATCAAAGTTGAGGGGCGCCTGGGTGGCTCAGTCAGTTAAGCATCTGCCTTCTGCTCAGGTCATGATCCCAGGGTGCTGGGATCGAGCCCCACATCGGGCTCTCTGCTCAGCAGGAGCCTGCTTCTCCCTCTCTCTGCCACTCCCCCTGCTTGTACTCTTTCTCTCTCTCTCTGTCAAATAAATAAAATCTAAAAAAAAAAAAAAAAAAAAACAAGGTTGAACATTTATATTCTAGATTTTTTGATTATAATATGGTTATTTTAATATAATATCTGAATGTTTAAGAATGAATAAGTATGTTTATTAATATTTTAGGCAAAACTATTAGAAAGTGTTCACAATTTCAGAGCTACCTCAGTATGAACCATGATAAATTATATAAAAAATCGTCTTAACATATGTGGATACAAGAAATACCACTATAAATTTTAAGCTATTTAATAGTGACAAATTGAATAAAATTCTCATTTAAATAGACATGAAAAATGAGTCTTCTTCAAGGTCTTTTATCCCTGTTGATTCACCTTCTCTGAATGAATGGCATTTAAGAAGCTATAATATCCATTTCCTTATTTGAAAACAGATTTTCCTCCTGGAAAGCTTATGCTTTTTATTCTGTAGATTTCAGGGTGACCTCTTCACTGGCAATTTCAAGGTACTTCACTTATTTTTGCATGTGGGCTTTTAAAATGGAACTAGATCCCTTTGAACCTTTGTATTTGGAACCGAGAGAGCAAATTCCTTAGGAAGCTCCGTTAGGAATCTTTAATTAGAAGCTTGGACTGGATGTGCATAAAATCAAATATTCAAAGCCTATGAACCTGTTCTCCCTCAGTGGCCATCTGGTGGCAAGTTCAGCTCTGGATAACTCCCTTAGAAACTGACCAAAGTGTGGAGATTCATTATAACCAGCAGTAAATCCCATTCAAGGTGTTGTTACATTGCCACATAATGGCAAATCAGAGCTGCACAACCTCAGAATACACTGGTATACCATTTGGATATGGAAAATGATGAGGTAGCTGCAAAATTAAGTTTTGCCCTCCTATAAATGCTGAATAATTTAAAAATTCAAATAATGGAGTCTGGAAGACTAGTTCCTTCACTTATTAGTTGTGTGACATAAAAGCAAGTAAGATAACATATGTTTTTAATGAACATATATCACATTGAAATGTGACTTAGGTATCCTACAAATGAAATCCCACGGCTCTGAAACTGATTTCTTTTAAATAGCTGGTTTGTGAATTATATAAGAATGTAAGATATAACTTAATATATTAGTATACTCCCTGGTATCACACACTATTCTGGTTAGCACCAATGGTTCTAACACATTGCACTGCCTGGAAGAAAGGGTCATGATATCAAACAATAGGGCAGAATTCCACCAAGTAATACTGAACACTTTTAGTAAGGAAACAGGAAAAGAAAAGAAAATATGAAATAGCGACAGTTGCTTTGCACAAAAGCTGAATAAAAATTGTTACCCTCAAGGTAGAAAAGTTTCTTGAATTGGGAAATAATACCCTGAACTGAGAGTTTGGGACATTTGTTCACAAACCTATTAACATTTCTATAGCTTCACATTAAACATCACAAGTAGTTTATTCCCTTATCATTTGTGCCAGTAGGCCAAATTCTGCCCTGATTTTTTTTATTCCTATATTCCCTTTGGCTGTTTTTACTGATCTATATGCCATTTCTCATCAAGAGTAGCTTTATTTTGCCCTTCCTAATTTTCAGGAGACATCCTTGTGATCTTTGTGACCTTTTCATGAGGGATGTTCAGCCCAAAAGAAAGAAAAAGAAGAAAGAAAAACCCAAAACCATGTAAAAGTACCTCTGTGTTGTTCTGTAGAAAACAGAAGAGCTCATATCTATGACTTTGGGTAGTTGTGTACCCACTGGGGCTTTAAGTTCCTCAACTGTGAAATCAGGATAGTGATAATAAATACTATTAGAAGGGTGTTTCTTTTCTTTTTTTTTTCTCTAACAAAGTAACTTTCATATACATTATCTCATTTAATCCTTATAACATCCTCTATCTCTGTGAGGCAGATAACATACTCAGCACTATTTCATAATGGTGCTATACAAATATACAGGGAGGTGAATATGAATCACTGTACTAGTCAAAAAACTCTCATTTAAGACTGGTTATGTCTGGAGGAAAAATTACTGTTAACATGCAACAAATATTTCTTGAGCATCTATGTGTTATCAATATTCTGTACACAATAAGGATAGAACAATGAACAAAAGAGAGTATGTCCCTGTGCTTAGCAAACATATGTGAGTGAGAGTGGAAAAAGACCATACATTAGGAAGCTAAATAATAAATTAGGTCATTAGGAGAGGGAAATGGCACCATGAAGGTAATAAAACAGCTTAATGGGATACAGAAGGAATAAAAATATCTTGGAGAAACAACCCTAGGATGATCAAGAAAATCTTTTTTTAGGTAACATTTATTTTCTATTCTGAATGATTAAAGGTAGGAGGAATGCACAGTTCTAAGAAAGGTGACTTGAAGGACAGAGCGAAGATCAACTATAAAAACCTAAGGTGGGGTTAGTCTGCTATGTCCAGTGGTCAGAAAGATCTATGAAAACCAATGGAGGAGAATGATATAAGAGGGAATTAAACTGGAGCTAGATCATATAGGATGTTATAAACCAGGATAAGATTTAGATTTTACTAAAATTGTTATGGTCAGTAATTTGGAAGGTTTTGAACATGAGAATAACATGATCCAAGTTGTTTTCTAAAACATGTCACTCTGTGGGCTATGTATGTAAAGAATGGACTCTGTGGGAGCAAATGTAACAATGTGGAGAAACCAGTTAGGTGAATTGTGGGAGTTCAGGTGAAAGATGATGATGGTACAGACCAGGATGGCGGCAGTAGTGGGAAGTATCCAGGTCCCATTTACAAAACAGAAATGGCTGATGGACTGGTTATGAGGAATGAGAGAAAATATATTGGAAAAACTGCCTAGTATACATATATTTATAGAATCTTGCCATCTTAGAATTGAAAGAGAGCTTAGAAATTATGTAGTCCTAGCTCTCTATATTGCATGTGAAGAAGCTGAAGTTCAGGAGCAGAAAGTGACTCCATTTGTAACATACAGGCAGTTAATGCCATAACTAGTATTAGACATATTTGTTATACACCAATGTAAAGTATCCTCTAATTTACTTATCTATGCATCTGACCATCGGTCCAAGGAATCAGTCACTAACTTATACATTCAATCTTTCACCTATTTATTCATTCAATTAGTATTCACTGAACAATTACTTTGCCCACAGTGTGCTAAGTACTGGAGGATGAGGGTGAGAGATATAATGTTGCCTATGGCACTGTCATTCCCTTAAGGACATTACAGCCTGGTTGGAAAAGATAAAATAGACCAGTAGCTAGAATCTGGCTGATCTAGACCACATGCTGACCACCTTGCTTGTACCATAAGACTTTCAATATTTCACATTAATAGACTAACTCCTTCAAAAAGTATCTCAGAAGATTCTATCATGCCACCTATGGATACTTTCCCAATTCTCCTCAACCTCAGCTGAGGTTGTTCCCCATACCTTCATGTAGGAAAAGAGGAAATATTTAAACCTATAATGATTTAAGAAGGAAACTTAAAAGACTGAGATGTATCCTATATTTTATGGCTATGGAAGATACCAGTGCTCACCTACAAAGAATCTTTACTACTTCTCTTACAGATAAAAGACCTCATTACAGATGTTGAATCTGCATGAACTAAACTAATTTCTATACATGGAGTCATCAGAAGTCAAAACTTGGAATGGAACCTAGAGATCATACAATCCAACCTCATTTTGTCAGAATTTAGAGGAAACAGAAAACCATCTGATGGAAGAGAAAGGTTTACAATCTGGGTCTTTAAATTCTTACCTACTTATATTTCTCCTCACCTCTTTTACTGCTATTCTCTTCATCTCTCCTATCACTACAAAGTTAATTTTTTTGGTTTGTTTTTCACTCAAGGAAACTTTAAGTAATTTGAGTTTAAGACTAGCTGTGTTTTGTTTTGTTTTTAAGATTTTATTTATTTATTTGACAGGGAGAGAGCACAAGCAGGGGGAACAGCAGAGGAAGAGGGAGAAGCAGGCTCTCCACTGAGCAGGGAGCCCAATGTGGGGCTCGATTCCAGGACCCCAGGATCATGACCTGAGCCAAAGGCATACGTCTAACTGCTGAGCCATCCAGGTGCCCCAAAACTAGTTGTGTTTTAAGCAACAATTCTGTGATTTTCTGAATATAATTTAAGAACATGATTTTCAATTATCAGATATTATAAAACAGATTATAAAGAACATATGTAATCCCACCATGCTAAGGGGATCATCATTAAAAGAATTTTGGAGTATATAGTTTAGGTATTTATTTAATACCTACAAAATTATATGTTTGTCTCTCATATAATTAGAATCACTCCATAATCTCTGCTTTAACCTACTTTTTTAATTTACCAAAATATATGGAATTTTAAATCAATATACATAGATCCTCTTCATGGTATTAATATTTGCAAAATATTTATTTGAAGGATTTCACCACAATTTACTTAACTCATTCACTTTGATGGGCACTTATGTGGTTGCCAACTGCTCACTACTTTAAGCACCACAGCAATAAATGTGTATACAGTTATCTCTTTAAAATGCTCAATTATTTCCTTAAGAGAGATGTTGAATGGATAGTCAAGGGTTATACTCATTCAATTGGTGATATATGCTGCTAGATTATCATGTAGGAACATAGTTCCAATTTACACCTGTATCAACATTATCAATCTTAGAGAGAAGTATTTGTGAACACAGAAGATTGAGAAAATGTTGAAGGAAGGTGAGGGGTAATAAACACCAGCCCTGGGAATTGAAAGAGAGAGATTACTTAGGTAGAACTCATACTCAGCTAGGAACAAAAGCTAAGCAATCTCATTCTTCTCTCTCTCTCTTTTTCTTTTTTTTATCACATATAATTAAAAAGTCTTGATTTCAATATACACAAAAGATATATTTTTATTTTATAATATGTGTTTATGTATAGGTATATAGACATTTACATATATACCTCTTTATCACATATAAATCAACACTGTTTATTAATATTAATCTTAGACATTCACACAGGTCCAAAACTCAATCTCATTGTTTAGCATGCAGTTTTTAGATTACAATATAGACTGATTATATTCTCCTGTAGATATTAAATATGTAACAATAATTTCCCATTCATCCTTCTTATTGTAAATTGTCTAACAACAATCTTTATTTTTGCTCACTTTTTGTAGTGAATTATTTTTAAATATTCTTTATAATTTGTAAAAGCTCTTTATATATTAAATACATTCTCCTTTGTCATATATAGTGTCATCAAGATACAACCAACATAATTTTTAATAAAACCTCAAAGCAAAATTTAATTATAGCCTATATTCTTGTATTCTCTGTATGTATCACAGATATTCCTGTATGATTTAAAGTGTTTGGGCTTTATCACTCTTGGCCAAATACTTAAATTAGGTAGAACATACCAATCATTAGGTCAAAGTTTTGGGTGCTAGACATGATTTTCAAAAACTTCAGAAGGAACTCCTAATATTAGGCAAATACCATATCAAGGACCACCTTGTGTTCTTGAAAAAGATGATTATGACTCAGGATAATTAAGCCCAACTGTAGAAAGCCCAATTGTATAAGTCTTCTTCCTCCAAGGGGGCTTATATCATCTTCACATGCAAAATATGATACATTATTAATAAAGACCAGTGGGGAAAACATTTTTAAGGCTATGTGCTTGGCAAAATTCAGAAACTAAACTAAAATTTATCAGAGGTTGTCAAAAGCATGTTATTTCCATGGTCACAGAAGTATTTATGAAAAGCAAACCTAATCACTTTGAATAATTATCAGTTCAAATTACAAAGTTTTCAACTTAACAGGACTCTAGACTTATAAAAAAAGTCTTTCCCCCAAAAGAAATCTGCATGTTGAATTCTGTCATTCTTCATATTTAAGAATTATTAAAGTATTAAATTGGTGTGTGTGTGTGTGTGTATGTGTGTGTATACACATATATTTTTTTAAGAAACCCTGACAATAAGGAATGGTTCTAGCATTTCCTAAAAGTTTATGTATAAATTTCATATACTAGCAAATCTAAATACATCTGCTATTAAAAGCACAAGTGTGCCCCCTTCTGAATAAATGAAATATTGAGTCCTATATTTGCTCTTAAAATAACTACCTTCCTCCTTTTTGGACCAAACTGAATAAATGAATCTGGGCAAATACCAGCAGCGAATTTTAAGAGCACTCTTTTCTAGAAACATTCAAGGTCGGAAGCATTAAAGAGAATGTTCTGATACTATCGGATTTGTCTTTTTCCACAGGAGAAATCTTCTAAAATAAAGCACCCAAGAAGAAAGTTTGATCTTACTCTGAACAGAGAACCAAATGCCAGTTTGCTACATAACCCAGAGTGGGGAAGAATGAGTTGGGTAGAGAGATGGCAACTCTTTCAGAAACCGAAATAGTGATAAAGATGTCAACAAGAAGTGAAGTGACATTCCACTGACACAAACCAGTATGTTTTGAAAGACATGGCTACACAAACTAAGTATTTGTGTTGACTTGAAGTTCTACTCTCCTCTTCCAGTTTTGCAGCTGAGGAAATGAAGGTTCAGAATGAAAAAGTGGCCATACCTTCCCATTCTCAATCCAGTGTTGTACCTACAGTAAAACACAGTGATCCAAATTAACTATTCTGGTAGTTTTATGTCTATCTGATGGACTTCATCTTTAAATCCATTCATTTCAATCTAGACTCTCTTTTTATCTGTCCTCCTGCAAACTCAAAACCAAAAATAATTGTGACCAAAATAGGGCACCATGTTCAATTTGACTATCTTGGGCAGTGTGCCACTCACTTGACAATTATAAAATGCTATGGAAATGAAATGTTGGTGATGATGATGAAAATGACAACAGTAATAGTTATGATCAGGAAAATAAAAATGAAATGCAATGTTATGGTAAAGTCCTACATTATTAGAAGCTGATAGTTAAATGATAAATTATAGCTGGATTTAATCTTAAACCACTTGAATAAATGAATGAACTTATAACTAAGTTCTCTAATTCATAGTCAGGAAATAAAGTCCTTGGTCTTATATCTGCTGTTATAGAGGCAAAAATAGCTTGTCTCCTTTCAAATACAAAGGTGGGATGATTAGGCCTATAGCAATCAGATTTTAGTGGGATGGGTGGCTAAATCAGTTACCTTCTTTCCCAAATCCTATCATCTCAATAGATCAAAAAACAAAGACAAGAATTGAGAAAATTTATAGAAATATGTAAGATTTTTATCTCTTTAGCAAATCCCATCATTTCTTGGCCATTTGACTTAAGTTGAATGTAGTTTTTCAGAGTATATAAAAATCTATATTCCCCATGTAAATATATTTTTATTTTCTATTTTTTTTGCCAATGCATTTCCTGAAAACACCAACCGCTGATGTTATCAGAACTTTGGATTAAGTAAATACAGGTCTTTGAATGAAATAAAAGCAGTCTATCAACTTAAATTCTTTTCCAACACCATTCTTCCATGATACTACAGAGATTCTACATAGTAGAATCTTTCCAACAATATATTTGTTACTGAATGAAGTCCTCAGAACACTGCATTAAAAAACATACAGAATGTTGAATCTTTAAATTGTTGTCCTCAATGAATAAGACAGACAAAAGCACATTTGTAAATGTCAGTTGCCGTATGGCTTACACTTTTGCTAATGATCAACCCCAAGATTAAATCAATCATTGGACAAATATTATAAAACCATGAAATGTTTACACTAACTCTCTTATTTTCTCCTGAAGTCATATCACTAACTTGTGCCAATATTTATGTACATTTAACCCATGCTCAGTCCTTCCTACTGCAAGATTAAATCTCATCAATTGGATTTAGACTGGAAACCTGTTATTTGGCCAATGTAGTCATTTTCAAAGAACTCTTATTGAATCAACATATGTAAAAAGCTCTATGATTGAATTAATAGCCATTGTATATTCATTGCCAAAAAATATGTTCTCAAGCAAAACATATGCTATGATCATCAGCTCACAGTCATTGCTGATTATTCATAATTGTGCAATGAACCATCGTGTAAACAACCTCTATACTTCTTATTTAGGGAAACTTTAAAACATCCAGACTAGTAATTACATTGAATAATAGCTTAATTTAAATCATAAAAGACTTCTAGTGGATTGTTTATTTCTTCTCCACTATGTGATATGTTTCACACAGAAAGGAGTTATACATACTCATGAATCAATATGCACAACCAAGAATTAATGTTGAAAATAAATGTATTTTATTCTGTTTTGCTTTAAATAGTAGAAATTGAGCCCAATATTCCTACTGCCACTTATCCCAACCTCTATTGCATATGGACACCACCTCTTTCTTTGACTTTTGAAATTCACCACATATTTTTCATCTGATAATTATTTAAATATGAACACTTCCTCTAATATTATTATATTTTTGTCAGGAGATTTGTGTGTGTGTATGTGCATGTGTGTGTGTGTTGCTGACGCAATTACTAGTGTGGAATCCAATTCTCTTTCTTAGATAACTGCAAATCATCTCTCCTTCGTGAATTTGGTAACTGTAAATCACTATTAACCCTTGAGTGATAGACCAGAGACATAAACCTATCTAGTCAACATATTCCATTCCTCTGACTGCAGAGACTGGTTCAGAGATAACCAATTAAAACTGATCCAATCTCATTAGGGCACTGAAAATTAAAACAACAATGATACTACTACACATTTTTTTAGAATGGCTAAAATCTCAAACACTGAAACAACAAATACTCACCAGTACATGGATATACAGGAACTCTCATTCATTGCTGGTGGGAATGCAAAAAGGTATGGCCACTTGGGAATATAGTCTAGCAGCTCCTTACAAAGCTAAACATAGTCTTACAATATAATCTAGCAATTACACTCCTTGGTATTTATCCAATGAAAACTTATGTCTATACAGAACCTGCACACAAATGTTTATAGTAACTTTACACAAAACTGCCAAAACTTGGCAAGATGTCCTTAAATAGGTGAATGGATAAACAAACTGGTATATACAATAGAATACTAATTCAGCAATAAAAAAAAAAAAGGCTGTCAAGCCACAAAAAGACATGGAGGAACCTTAGATACATATTGCTAAGTGAAATAAACCAGTCTGAAAATACTAAATATTCTATGATTCCAATTATATGACATTCTGTAAAAAGCAAAGCTATCACTGGTTGCCAGAGGTCCAGCAGAGGGAGGGAAGGATAAATAAGTGAAGCACAGGGAATTTTTAGGGCAGTGAAACTAGTCCCCATGATACTGTAATGTCATATACGTGACACTGTGCATTGGTCAAAACCCATACAACCGTATAACAGAAGGAGTGAATCATAATGTAAATAAACTATGTACTTTAATAGTAATATATCAAAACTAACCAATTGTAATAAATCTACCACATTAATGCAAGATATTAATAGGAGAAACTGTGTAGGGAGAAATAGTATGAGAACTCTGTACTTTCTGTTCAACTTATCTATAAACCTAAACTGCTCTAAAAAAAATAAAGTCTATTCATTAAAACAACAGCTGGTACAATAAATCACAATTCCAAAAACTGTTAGAAATATTGGGAAAGAAAAGCACATTAAAGGCTATGTGGGGGCTACTGCATGAAGAAAGCCTGCACATAAATAAAGCCAATATCAGTAAAATGAGGTGAATGACGGGAAAAGAGAGAGAGAATGAGCGATGGAAATTGTATTTTCTCAGCCTTCTGGAGGGCAACTGTGCTTTAACTCAGCCCTATCCTTATGCCTCTCAATAATGTGAGCCAATAGAACCCCTTTAGGTCAGAATGAGTTGGATTTTGTGTCACTTGCAACCAAAAGACTCCTGAATAATACAGTTCTACAGATATAGATCAATATTGCCATGCTTATTTTAGATTATGATTAGATTAGAATCCAAGATTACTTTTAAAGTGGGGAAGAGAACATTTTCAAATAACATGATGACAGACCTTTAGGAATTGAGGTAAAAACAGTGAAATATATTTTACCCAAGCTGTGTTTTTAACTGTGGATATGGCAGGGCCCTAGATTGTCCTTGAATCATCTCAGTGGCTACTCTGGAACAAGCAGAGGCCACAGGGGTATGTAAGCAATGAGCAGACAAGGCTCCCAAACTCGGCAACAACAGCTCCTCTATTTTATTTACTGGGCATCTTCGTAAGTTCTTCTTTGAACAAAAAATTGTTCAATCAAGATGAAGTTTGAAAACCATTATGTTTGGAACATGAGTAGTTCCCAAGTTCAGGCCATGTTCAGTTCCAGGGGAGGCCTCCAACAGAACCACTAGAATAATAACACGGAAAGTGAATTTAGTGACAACTTAGTGTTACAACAGGTACACTAGCTGGATGAGAACAACTGCCATCTTTCTAAGAAGAGAAAATCAGCCTCCACAGGGATAGAGAAACTTGGTACCTTGGAAAATCCACTTTGATGTCATAATATAGGAGAAAAAGGGAGAAAACACATTAGCATAGAAGTGTTATAAGAGCAAGAACCAAATGACACTGATTTCAATTCATACCTTATAAATCAGGATTCTGATTTTATGAGGGGTCTCTCAAGATGGTCTTTCCAAATTACTGTTTCTTTCTAGTATCTTCTATTCCATGGTACTTTATGGAATAAATGAACGGATGAATGAACAAGCCCCTGGAGTTGTTCAAAGCAAGGCCCCTGCTGCTATCACACTAATACCTGTTGTTCAGTCTATGTAGTACCACCTATTTCAGGTGGGTATTTTAGTCTTGATGCCATACTGGTAACATGGCCTCCTAGCCAGGAATGCTCACAGTTATCTTGATTCCCTCAGGATCCCAGGCCATCATGTTCTAATCGACCTCCAAATCATCATTTCCTATCCCAAATTTCTTCCAGGCAACTTCTGAAATGTTTGATTTAATTTTTAATATTGAGGTTCATTCCTGTTCAGCAAAACTCTTGCTTTTGCTTTCTGACAAACTTAATTTTGTGTCTGTGGGAAGACTTGCACACAGCTATAAGAAGGTAATAACAAACACGATAATATTAATAGTAATCACTTACTGTTGTGTCACACTTCTCAAAGACTTTGAAATATATAATCCCATTTTAGGAGCTTCTTATTTCTAAATAAAACATTGACTGACTTCTTTAAGGTGTCCTGAGGATTCCACCCCCAAAGAACTGTCTATTTAACAGGTACAATTGGCAATTCTGCCAACTGGGATTCCTGCTGCTAATGTGGTTTCCCATACTGTTGTGTAGGAAGCAATCGTGACATCAGCTTCAGAACTAACCATGGAAATAGCAGATCTCACACACACCTACTCTCCACAAATCATCATGGACAGTTTCCCTCTTTCATATTTGTATGAAAAAGGGGAGCAGATGATTTGTGTTACTTGAGGGGGTGGAGATAAAAATTCCCCAGCTATTTGTTGCACATCACAGTCATGGAAAATGTTTCAAGAAAGATTTGAAGCAGAAATGAATAATTTTGGACTCCGATCTTGCCTCTACTGTTCTCTCAAGAAGTGTACATAACAAGAATGTTTTCCTTTTATCTCAGAGTTCTGGCAAACATTTCAAAGAATGAGGATTAATCCAATTTCTGAAAAATCTGTTTTTAGTCATAAACATGGAAAGCAATTTTTATGAGCATTCTGACTTTTTTATGTCAATAACATTGAAGATGGAAAAAATAACAAATTAAGGCTCTACTTTCTTTTTAATTAGCTATCTTTAAAGGACAACGTAGTTTTTATAGAAGCATGTATACTCTGACAAGTGCACATCCTACAGCGAAAAGTTTTTGATAAATTAAGCTATATAAGAATTTTGCTACAGGATTTATTTCTCACTCAACAATTTTATGTGATTTTTGAATGTGCCTGTTCACCACTATGCTTAAAAAATAATCTTACATTGTAGCTCAGTTTTTACCTGTGAGATTTTAGCCTTTAAGCTTCTTTGTATAAGCCTCAAAAGAAGCTTCAAGCAGTCAGTTTGGGCTATGCCAAGTGCTGGGTTCTAGTACTACACATATAAACTTCATGCTCAAATACATGATTTCAAACATATTTTCCTTTACAGATTCACATTAGTACTTTAACAGGTAGATGGAAACAATAACCTTATATATATAAGAGAATTCCTAGGCATAGTGTCAGGAGCTCATTTTGTGTTTGAATGAGATGCAAGACTGTTACCTTTGAGAGAGCAATGTGGTCCAGACAATGTCAAAAAATCAAGGCTAATTGAGGCAGAGAGATAGGTATTTCTTTTCACCAGCTAAACCAGCTTCACCATGTGGTGTATACAATCAGTTCCAATGGATCCGATTCACCAGTTTTTGAATGATAATATTCTATTTTTCATTGAGGGGGCATTTTCCTTATTCAAATGTTATAAATAAATTAAGACTATTTTGATATCCTTATTAGCTCACTATTTTAAATTTGCATGGTTCAATTTAGGAAAATGTGGCTGCATGGTAAGACACATTAAGGTGCCCAACCCGTGGAAGATTCTCTTACATGATAAACCTGACCTTTTGCTACAGCCATCCTCATTCATGTTCTGTGACACTGATCCTGAAGAAGTAGAAACAGTTTATACTAGAATAAATTATATTTACTGACCTTGCCCCTACTAACTCATATTTAATTTATTCTTTTGGCATCAAGTCAACCATGTGAGACCCACAGAGCAGATACCTAATTTTATTTCTATGCTTCTAAACAGACAGCATAGAAGAGCTCTCCATCTATGAAAGAGCTCTTCATACCTCATACTTCACACTTCTGTTTCAAGGAATGGCTTTAGTTCTGTGCATTCAGAATGCACCTAAAAGAGACATGAAGAATATTGAACCCTCTGACATTTTCCTTTGGAGTATTTTTTGAGCTTGTGAAGATGGACTGCAGAGATTATATAATGCAGTCCATTAAGTTTTACAATGAACATTCTTTAGACCCAAAGAGGTAGAATTAATTGTACTCTAAAATTTTTAATACTGTAGGATGGCGCCCAGTCTACTGGGTTCTTAACTCCATGTAGTTGGTGCAGCGTGTGTCATTCTGTCCAGCTGTTTATTTACTGAATGAAGGTCATTACATGGTGTTCAATAAGAGATGCAGCAGACAAAGTTCTTTGCAGTTCTTTTGGCCAAGATTTTCCTATCTGGAAGCAGATCACCTGGGTTTGTAACCAAGCTCTGCCACTTACTAAATGGACAAGTTACTTAACCTAATTATATATTTCTTTCCTTATTTGTAAAATGGGAAACTTAGAAGCAACCTCTTAGGATGTGTGGTGTGAAGACTCAGTAAAGATGAAATGCTTAAGTAATGTCCACAATAGCCAAACTGTGGAAAGAGCTGAGATGTCCATTGACAGATGAATGGTTAAAGAAGATGTGGTACATATATGCAATGGAATATTACTCAGCCATCAGAAAAGATGAATATTTACCATTTACATCGACGTGCATGGAACTGGAGGTATTATGCTGAGCAAATCATAAGTCAATCAGAGAAAGACAATTATCATATGATCTCACTCATATGTGGAATATAAGAAACAGCATAGAGGATCATAGGGGAAGGGATGGAAAACTGAATGGGAAGTCATCAGAGAGAGAGAAAAACCATGAGAGACTCTTAACTATAGGAAATGAACTGAGGGTTGCTGGAGGGGAGGTGAATGGGGGCATAGGGTAACTGGGTGATGGGCATTAAGGAGGGCACATGAGTGTTAAATGCAAATGATGAATTATTGAACACTACATCTGAAACTAATGACGTACTAAATGTTGGCTAATTGAATTTAAATTTTAAAAAAGATGAAATGCTTAGCATAGAGAATGCTTAATAAATTTTAGCTATTGTGATTAGGATTATCATTATCAGTCCAGTAGATTTCCAAATAAAAAATAGCCTATAATATAACTTCCTTCAGAACATTTCTGTCCCCTGTGTAAACTGCCAGTCTTCATTTCTTTCCTTTCTTCTCCAGAATGAATATACACATATTTTTTCCAAGTGTATTTTCCAAGTGTGTGTGTGTGTGTTTGTGTGTGTGTGTGTATTTTTTCCAATGTATTTTCCAAGAAACATTTCCAACATACAATAAAACTCATGCAAAAGAATTAAGTACCAATGTAATAGGAAAAATGTACCCAGAAAAAAGGCCAAAATATTTCCCTCACTACTTGATATTGATTTTTATCAAGCAGCTCCTAAGTTCTCTAGGAAAGTCTTAGCAAATATCTCTATTAATGATCATTAAGTTCTCTCTACAATGGAATACTATACAAATTCTATAACAAGAAATGACAAAGCTATTGTTTATAGTTCCAAAAAGGAGAGTTTTAGAAACCTCTAGGGAAACTCTTTCCTGCAGAAAGTGTTGGTTTCATGAAACTCTTAAGTATGGATCTGATCAATAAAATACCCATCTCTACAAAAGTAATAAATTAAATGTGAAGCTGCTGCTAACCAACTGATATCCGCAATGAAAATGAGAATAACTCCCATTCTATTCTCCACGTGGTCCAAAAAGTAAATTTAATCAGCATAATATTCTTTTACCATATTTTAACACCATGTCTCAACCCATAGCATATTATTATTCATATTTAGTATATACAACTCAACACATATGCATGTCAAAATAAAGAAAACTACTGGGGTTGTTTGTTCCTTGCTGCTTTTTTGTTTGCTTGTTTGTTTTTAATAAAACCCTGCATTCAAGTACAAGAGCTACCAAGGGTTGTGTACGAAAAAAAGTGAAAGAAAATGGTGATATAAAAAGAACCAAATTAATGGATAATCATCAGTTAAATGATTGCTTGCTTGTGAATTATTAACATCTCTTAAAATTTGAAGAATGTTCTTATTAACCATGTCACTTGTCTTATTCAAAATAAAGTTTTAGAGCATAGGGTTCCAGGTTCGGGCTCTAGGTTCCACTTTTAGTTCAATTACTTCGTAGGTCAAAGTCTCAGTTTTCTCATCTTTAAAGTGAGGTCAATAATAATATGTATCTTATAAAATGCTTAGCATAAATGCCTGACACATAACTAAGTATGCAAATATATATGTTGCATATAAACTGTTTTTGTTTTTCTAGGCAATGCTCAAATGGTACTTGCTCAGCAAAAGTCAACTGATTTTAAAATTAGCCCAAACCAATTATTTTTTTCTGGCTCCCATTCTCCTTGGCCATGCAGAGTGTGAGATTTTTTCACATGGTAGACAGTTACAATTTAATTAATTAAAGCTATTTTTGCTACTTTACTTAGACATGAAGAGTGAGCTTATTCATTTATTCATTTATTTCTTTTTACTTTTCTACCTTCACTGCCCTGCTTCTCCTAATACTCATAAGTCTCGGGGATCTGTCTCCTTTTTTATCTCTATCAGATTCTATTGGCATCATGTTGGGTTTCTCAGCCTCAGTACTATTGCTATGTGATGCTGGATAATCCTTTGTTGATGGGGCTGTCTTGTGCATTACAGGATGGTTAGCAGCATTCCTGGCCGCCACTGAGTAGATGCTAAGCAGCACCCCACCCCCTTGTGACAATCAGCAATGTCTACAGACATTGTTAAATGTCCCCTGGAAAACCTGCCCCCAACTGAGAAGCACTACTATGACATATTGGTTAACCACACGCTTTAGAGTAGGAAAGTCAGCTCCATCTCCTGTTTTTGACAACAGCAGGCATCCAAAAATAACTTGTGAAAATAATGGCTGAAAACCATAAAAAATCACTTCACGTCTCCAATCCTTAGTTTCCTGATCTCTAATATGAGAATAATAAAAGAACCTATTTTAAAGAGTTGTTTGAACACCTTTAATGGGATTTAAATGAGATAATATACTTGATCCTCAAACAGCATGTATTTGAACTGTGCAGGTCTATCTATATGTGGATTTTTTTAATATAAATACAGTACAGTGCTGTAAATATATTTCCTCTTACGATTTTCTTAATATCATTTTCTTTTCTCTAGCTTACTCTATTGTAAGAATAGAGTATATAGTACGTATAACATACAAAATATGCATTAACTGCTTGTTATTGATGAGGCTTCTGGACAACAGTAGGCATTAGCAGCCAAGTTTTGTGGGAGTCAAAAGTTATATTCAGATTTTCGACTGTGTGGGGATCAATGCCCCTGACCCCTGTATCACTCGAAGTTCAACGGCATATGTCAGCTACTGGGTTTAGTTTGGGTATCTGAAACAGAACTCAGATGGGATTAAACTTGCAAGGATTTGATAAGGGGAAATGGCCATGTCACAGATAAAGGGGCAAGACTAAAAACCTGGAGCCACAGGACCATGATGCAAGTCTGACTCTAGAAGGAACGTTGGGTGGAAATGCCCTTAGCTGCTATACAGTCTCACAAAGTTTCAGCAAGGCGGAGGGGGTGTCCTGGAGCTACAGTCAGTCATTAAAGGAGTCCCACCTGCCCTGGAATCCCTGCCATGCTCAGTCCTTCAATGCAGCTTCGGTGTACCCATGCAATGGATTTCAGAGCTCACCAGCTAGGGCTCTTGATCAGTCATGCTCCTCATAATTGGAGGTCTGCCAGATTCATGTTCATGGCTGCCATATACTATATACAATGCTTCAAACAGATTAAGGCCTTATCGTTATTATTAATAATTATTACCATCTTCATTATAATTACTAGTCTTTTTCATATGCCAACTACACTATGTAGCAGCCCCCATGTCCCAAGCCCTCTTCTGAAATTCTACGGTACATATTGCTTGCATCCCACCTTCTTGGCATTCATTAGACATCTCCACAAGGACATCTAATAGGAACCCCGAAATTAACATGTCCAAAACAACACTCTCAATTCCCCCTACCTGGCAACGTCTTCCTTCCCAGTCATTGCCAGCTCAAAAATGGGCACCATCGTCTAACCCAGTTGCTCAAACCAAAACTCCTGGAATCATCTTTGACTCCTCTCACACACTGCATTTGATTCAAAAGCAAATCTTGTCACTTGACCGCCCGAATCCAACTATTTATTTTTTCCCCATGTCCTGTCCTTCATTCCATCTGCCATCTTCTTTCCAGAGTAAAAATTTGCATGGAGAAATAATAAATGATTATACTGCAAGGCCGAACATTGTTACCTATGCCAGAAGTTCAGAAGTTGGCAATTTTTTTCTTAAAAACCTGGAGAGTAAATATCCTAAACTTTGCAGTCAAGAGGCAAAATAAGGATTTTATGTAGGTATTTAAAGAACCATTTAAAATATAACCATTTAAAAATGCAAAGGGGTGCCTAGGTGGCTCAGTCGGTTGGGTGTTATAACTTTGGCTCAGGTCATGATCTCAGGGTCCTGGGATTGAGCTCTGAGTCAGGCTCCCTACTCGGCAGGGAGTCTGCTTATCCCTTTCCTTCTCCCCACTGCCTCTCCCTCTGCTCGTGCTCCTCTGTGCGCACTCATTCTCTCCCAAATAAATAAATAAAATCTTTAAAAAAAATGCAGAAACTATTCTTAGCTCTCAGACTAAACAGCAAAAGCAGTCAATGAAATAGATTTGGTCATGGGTTGTAGTTTGCCAGCTACTGGCCTAAACTATCATCTCTCAACAAGGAAGTCATCTTTCCTCCTTTTTGACTTCCAACACTATTCTTTATAGGATATTCTTTATATCACTCCATTTCCCTCAACCTTTCCATTGCTTCTTATACTATTACAAAATTCAAAATTCTTACTTTGACCTGTAAGTCCTATTGATTTGTCTCCCACCTCACCCCATCTCTTTGATTTCATTCCCCATCCCATTGCCTCTTGATTTCATACTGCAGCCATAATAGTTCTTGAGTTACTTCAAATGCTGTTCACATGTTCTGCCTCAGGGCCTTTGCACTGGTACTTTCTTCAGCTGTCCTCTGAGAGAGCCACCTCACATCTGTCTCTGCTAAAATCTTTCTTCCTCAGAGAAATTCTCCTTAACACCCTATCCAAAATGTCATTGCTCTGTCACTCTCTCTCCAATTAGCCTGCATTGTATTTCTTCACACTTACTAATGCCAGGCAGGATGTTCATTTGCTGGTAGCCTGTCTCCTCCACTGAAATGCTAGCTACAAAAATACAAGGATTTGATGGTTTGAAGACATCTCCATGCAAGAAGAGTTCCTGACACTGATTAAAAAGGGCGTCTATGTTTTTTGAATAAAAAATAAATAGAATGTTATGACTTTTGAATCATTTATTGCATTGTCTAGGTTAATGTGAAGCCCCTTAAGGTTTGAGGCTCATCTTTCATTTCTTTCTATTCTGTTACTCTTATGACTTACACATAATTAGTACTAAACGTTTATCACCATTAAACCCACTGAGCATATCTCACAGTTATCTCCTTTCTTTCAGTAAAATAGATATGTTTCTTTGTTTTGTCAGTAAGAAAACAAGTCTTTATCTTTTTTTTTCTGATAATAAAACTAGTGTATATTGACTATTAAGAAAAAGTATAGAAATAAAATATATACAAATTGAAATTTTCCTAAAATCTCAGTCCTAAGAGACAATCAGTGAATGGGTTGATCTAGCCCTTTAGGGTTCTTTGCACAAATTACATCTTTTACTTTAATAAAATCAGAATCATACTCCCCATAATGCCTAATGCTTTGTGACTTTTTGTTGTCATTGTTATTAACACTAGGTCTCTGATATATTTTCATGCCAAGAACTTATAATTTGAGATTTTTGTCTTTGAAAAATAAACAAGGAAAATAAAAGAGCCATTAATTAGGATTCTTATAGATAAAATTATTGCAGAAGTGACAGTATGGGACTTTCAGTGAGCAAGATAAGATGACATTTGGGAGTCAATGGGTAGATGGTGAAGTCTAGATATAAAGCTGAAAAAATAATGTCATCTGTAGGTTAACAGACTAAAAATCACAGATTAACAGTCTGAATTCTACAGGAGTAGGAATAAGATTGAGCAGTATAATAAAAGAAGTAGCAAAATTACAATGGAGCAGTCA
Source organism: Phoca vitulina (assembly GCF_004348235.1). Lineage (NCBI taxonomy): Eukaryota > Metazoa > Chordata > Mammalia > Carnivora > Phocidae > Phoca > Phoca vitulina. The sequence goes on along the minus strand of NW_022589716.1, from coordinate 37,029,490 downwards.
AACGGATATGCTTTTTGGCAATAATTGTGAAAGGCCTGGAAATGAGAAAGTGGGAACAGCTAGTGGCTGCTATATAAAGAGAAAATAAACGAGATTAAATAGCTCAAGTTATAGCATGATGACTTCTTTAACAATCTGGAAAAGGTTTTGGGAGCATTTAACCAAAGACACATACTTTATGTGCAAAATTAAGGTTAGAAAACTTATTTTCTGGTGAACATGAACATACACATCTCAAATGCAATGTTATTACATTGTATAATTTAAATTATTATTGCTGATATCTTTTTCTAAGACCCTTAATTTTTAGTTAGAGATGTCAGACATTTTCATACAACAGAAGTGATGATTAACAAAATAAAGTAATGTAAAAAGATTTTTGCTATTGTTTTTAAAGGGGGTTGTTTACATGGAATCATTTCTGCCTTGTGTGGGGTTATTAGTGTTTTTACTGACTAATCTTTTTGCTTTCTGCTCGGATGTTGAGTTTCTAACTTGATTTCATCTCTGTTCAGTTGTGATTCTAGTGTAATCCTTTGAGCCAAAAGCTATTGCTGCTAAGGCAGTACTTATGATATACCCAGAACCCCTGTTTGAGATGTAGCCCTTCTCTTTATTTATTCCTCCTTTTGCTGTTGGAGCTGTGTGGAAACATTCTAAGTCCCTTTAAATGAAAGCATGCTTAGAATGTGTGGAATCATATGTCACCATTCTCAGCACAGACTATCACAGGTGGCTTTAATGGTTTATTAAGTTACATCTTATGAGAGCTATTAATTTTTCCTAAGTTCATTCTGTTTTCCTTGAAATTGAAATATGTTCTCCATGTGTAATCTAAATGGGTTTGAGGGTAAAGTAAAGGCAAAATCAATTAGCTTAACATATATATGTCTAAGATATCCTCATCCTGAATCCCTTAATATTTCTCAATGGTGATCATGGATTTTGGGGGTTATCTCCTGAACTGCAGTAACTTGATCTATATGGAATCTGATTTTGAGTGGCACTCTCATCTGTGGCTATATATAATAATTACAACTTACATTAATAATGTACTTGGTATAGACGAGACATACTTTAAGCACTTTACACATACTAACTAAGTCCTTAGAACAAAGATGAATATTATTTTCTGTATTTCAGATGAGGAAGTTGAGCCTCAGAGAGGTTAAGTAACTTGCCCAAAGCCACACAGGTAGTATATGGCAAAACCAAGAAATGAACCATGAAATCTGGATCCAACACCCAATCTGTTAATAATTATGCTCTATTTCTTCTTATTAAATTAAATGATCTATTGATCATTGGCATCTTTTAGCTGCTGCAAGATTATTAATGCAAGACCAATAAAAGACTAATAATGTGCGGGAAGGGGAAAATAGAGATTGGCCCTGCTTAGAATGATCTCAAGGCATCAAGGATTAGTTTCTTTCTTTTTTTTTTTTGTTTAAGATTTCATTTATTTATTTGACAGAGAGAGAGAGCGCACAAGAAGGGAGAGTGGCAGGCAGAGGGAGAAGCAGGGTTCCCGCTGAGCAGAGAGCTTGATGATATGGGGCTTGATTCCAGGACTCTGGGATCATGACATGAGCCGAAGGCCGATGCTTAACCGACTGAGCCACCCATACACCCCAAAGATTAGTTTCTTTGAGACAACAATTCAACTGTGTTTAATATTATTATTGGCACATGGCCCATCGCAGGAACTCAATTAGAGAAGGATGAATCCATTCAGTCATGCACTAAGTGCCTGTTATTTTGAAGCACTGTGCTAAGGTACTTTTAATATAAGGATGGATAAGCCAAAGGATGCCTCTACCTTTAAGGGTTTACATTCCAGTGAAAGAAGACCAATGAGAGATAGAGAAACAATTTCACAAGCGATTATCAGATTGTGATGAGCTCTATGAATGAAATCAGCAAGGTGATATGCTTGAGAGGGCTGGCCTCTTGTAGAGGTGACATTTGAGCAAAGAAGAGTAAAGAAGTAGTAGTCTTGTAAAAATTGGGCAAGAGGATTCCAGGCTTTAAACAGGGACATTCCAGTGGAAAAGAAAGCAGGAACAAATGCAAGAGGGAATAAAAGATTTAACGAAAAATGCAGATGTACTCAATGTTCATGGTGTAGCCTTTATAGAAGGACCCCTTTCTTTCTAAGATTCAAGATACTAATTTTCTCCCCTTGGCTCTATTTTAAACATTGCATTTCATTTACAAGTTTACTTTTGCCCTTAATTAGAGATTCTATACCTCTGTTTCTCTTTTTCACCTAGAAGAGTTTTTGTATCTCAGTAAAGTTTCTGTGACTCAGTTTCTCTTTCTAAGCATGGAAAAAAATACTTGTCTTACTTACTTCAAAAGGTTATATGGGGATTGCAGAAGGTAGTAGGTGTGAATGTATTTGGAAAATATAAGCATGGCTATAGAATGCATAAAAGTGAAATCTATCATGAATAAAAATAACTCTTCTCCCTTTTTACACTCCCCAAAATGGTCTCTCATTACTACTTCTCCCAAAATCTGGGCAGAAGAACAGGATCTCTGCAAGTTAATGCACCTCCAAAAAAGCTTAGTGATCCTGATAATTGGCAATGATGAGAATAGATGCTTTCCCAACTCTGTTCGAAAGAAGTCTCTCAGAGACCATTGATTTCATTTCGCATTGTCACTTAGAGTCTCATTAGCATGTCCCTTTATCCATCAACTTCCTTGATATGCCATGACAACAGAATAATTTACAGCAATCCTTTGTCTGACTCACAATGAATTCAAATTCACTGGAGGCATTTCATTTAGCACTCTGTCAAAACACTTCTGGAAACAGAACTGTCTTCACCTGACCCCAAATTCTTGCATATCCCATTTCCTTACTAATGACACTTTTTATCTGTAAATCCTTTTAATCTTTGGCAAAGTACTTTCAGATTCATTGATTTATTTGTTCAATTCAATGTAGGCTTACTGTGTGCAAAGCACAGGGTTGGGGCAGGGAGAAACAACAAAGAAAGTATGGCCCTGCTTAAGGGGACTCTAACTAGCAAAAGCTGAAGCAGAAGTGCTGAGCAGTGGTACTGAAAATGATTCTCAAAGTGTGGTCCCCAGAAAAGCAACATACACATCACTTGACATTTTAAGAAATGTGTCAGAAAGGCAGTGTCTTGGGACCCAACACAGACTAACTGAATCAGAAACATGAGGAAGAGTAGGACGGCACCAGTGACTTGGGTTTTAATAAGCCCCCAAGATGACTACAATGCTCATAAAATCCAAGAAATACTGAATTATAGAAGAATATTTTCCAAAGTGAAAAGTGAAACAATGTACTCAGGTTTGGAACTCCCTTCAGAAACTGGGTTACAATGGTTAGAAGACCATTAACTTTCAAACAGAAGTGATTTTGCTCCCTAGGGGATGTTTGACAATGTCTGGTGACATTTTTGATTGTCACTACTGGGGAAGGAAGTGCTATTGCTTCCAAAGAAGAGGCCAGAGATGCTGCCAAACATCCTATAATGCAGAACAGTCTTCAAAAACAAAGAATTATCTACTTTAAAATATCAAGAATGACAAACTAAGACACCCTGAAATAGAGGCACAGCAAGGGGGTTGTGGGGCAGAAAAGAAGAAATGATTAATTTGTAAGGCAGTAATTCAGAAACCCAAGGATAAATCGGGGGAGGTGGTTCTTAGGCTAAACCTCAAAGGAGCAGAAGATTTCTACCAAGTAAGAGAAGGTAGTGGGAGGTGAATGTGGGGAGAGTGGAAGAAAGGGAGGTTGAAATGGGAATTCTAGGTTGAGAAAACCCCCTGAAGTAAAACCAGGTAAGTAGCAAAGGATATAATTCTAACTCTGTTAGCCAAGCATACCCCCTGACCCCATCCCCTTCACATATGTCTCTGGGCCACTTTTTTCCTCCTTCTTCCATGGGGACAATATATATTTGGATTTTCCCATGTTAGCACTTGTCTTGCTTAATTAAAGATTCAGCTACACACCTATTTCAGCAACATGAAGTGTCTGCATTATCACAGCCTTATATTTGTAAGTCATGTTGCTATATTTCAAAAATACTTATTTTATCTCACTTGAGGGCAAACAGTATTAGCCATTAGTTTAGGAGTATGAGACCGAGATTCAAAATGCTCCAGTTTGGATCATGGATCTTTGTAACTTGGGAATATGAGTTGTTATAAGAATCAAATGAGATAATGCATGGAAACAAACGAACACAGTGACTGGCACAGTAACAGCTTAATATATCCTAACTGCTATTAATAAAACACTTATGTGACTATATTTCACCCCAATGCTCTCAGGGAAATAATGGATTTTCCTATTATACATGAAAAGAAACCAAAGCTCTGAGAGAATAAGCAGCTGATCCTGGAGAAAAGAATAGGCTTTTGTGGCTCTAGACCCTGAGTCTCAGTAAGCTTGGGGCTTTGACTTCTATTCCAGGTGGTCAGGCACAAACAAGTATTGAGCATAATTATTCAAACAAAGATTTGGATCTCAAGTAGCTGAAAATTATATCATTTACTTAGGAAAGCATATTGGGCAATCAAGCTAGAAAGTGCAAGTGGCTCTCTCTAAGGCAATGACAAAAAGATGGCAGGGAATGGGGAAGCTTTATACTGGAGGATACTGTTTCGATATAATCATTTTACCAACACTACCTGAGCTTCACCTTATGTCTGGGACTATAGTGGCTACCGGGGCATACGCAAGGAATTTGGAGTCTAGTTCAGTACAGATTTAGGAACAGAGAAAGGTCATCTAACCTACCTGAAAGTGTTGATCTGGTCAGAAACCGTGTCCCAAGGGAGTTACAGTTGAGCTTAGGAAAGAAGTAGTTACATGATGAAGTGGTGGGTGGCTACAGAAAGATTCTGTTTCGACCCGCCTCATCGTCAGTACTTCTCTGTCCACTTCTCCAAGACGTACAGAAGGACAACAGGGTCCCAAACTGTACAGCTAGGAAATGCCCCTTCAAGTACACACTTGCTACAATCTCCAGAAAGTAAAGGGCAGAAAGGCCACCCTCATGTATGAATTCTTTTAAACGTTAAAATATGTGTCAGAGTCAGTGCACACAGCTTTTAATATATGTTCTGCATGATATTCATTTGTGCAAAGGTTTGTAAAGTGAAATCTAGTAAATTTCTACCTTAGTAGGTAAATACGGTGAATATATTTTGTTGATGACTAAGTAATATACATAACTGATGCTTGCTGTGGTCACATTTTTTTTTTATACATAAGAACAGCAAAATGTCCACAGGGAAAGGATATGGGGAAACTGGATTCCAGTCTAAAGCCTATAAAGAACTCTGTGGCCTTAGGCAAGTCCTGCTCTGGGTTCCTGTTCCATAAAAAGAGGAACCTATGACTTCGTATAATTTCAGCAATATGTAATTATGCATGAAGTTAGATGTAATATTTTATGATCCTAGAAATAGAGTTAATTCCTCTTCTTTTCTTCCCTCTTGCTCAGTCTCCATTCCCCCTTTCCTAAATAACATTTTCATCCAAGCATATGAATTTTTGGATAATGCTTTAGGAAAAAATATTGGGTGTCTGAAAATTATGCCCACTCAGAACTTCTCCACATTCACTTATAAAATACTTTGATTGTATATATATCTTTCATTCATTCATTCATTCATGCATTCATTTATTCATACAGCTGTGAGTCCCTGAAGCTATGCTATTGACAGAGCTCTGGGGCTTTCGATTATGTTTTTTATCTATGCATGTGGTAGCTGTGTTAGTATATGAAGGGGCTGCCTCATAAGGGGCAGAAGTCTTCCTCCCAGCAATCCTGGTCTCTTTTACCCATGGTTGTCCTCATGCCCAAATGACAGTCTTGCACCCACAGGCCTGGGCCTGCCTCCTGCCACCTGTAACCTCCTTTTCCTACATGCCCAGGTATTTCTCTCACAGTCTGGCATCTTATTTTGCTGCTAAATGAATGCAATGGATGGGTTTACCACAGCAGCTTCCTGCACAGATCTCCCCAGAGACCCTGTGCCCCCCTCCCCCCCCAGGCTCTCCAGTCCAGAGAGCTATGCTCAACAAAATATTTATTTTGAAATAGAAATTGTTCTGTTTAAAGACAGATGATCCTAAAAGGTGGCATAAGGGAAAAGCAAATGGATGCTATAATGCTGTGCTATACACACACAGGCATATATACACACATTCACATGTACACACACAGCAGCTGTCTACTACATGAGAGCAAAAGGCAGCACGGGCATTTTTCTATGTGTGTAATTGTCACTATAATAGCATTCGTATTTGAAAGACAACGTAAAATGTCTTATGCCTGAGTGGTGACTCAGCTTCTATCTACCTAGATTTATTTTTATATAAAGAGCAAATGGAAATCAAGATGAAATGTTTGAGCAAACCTTATTGCTTTTGAAAAATCATTCAAACAATGGTTTAATCTTATCCTCTATTTCAAATCTACTAAAATATTTTGTCTCCATCCTGGGCTTGTCTAGGAGACTGAACACCGAAGAAAAAAAATTCCTCAGCTAGGAGAAAAATAACTAATTCCTGACTTGTAAATATTGAACATTAACAAATTTTAAAACTATTTTCCACAACTTCTTATATTTTCACCTTTATATCTTCCCAGAAATAGTCTTTGAAGAGAATGACAGTCAGAAAAGGGATTAAAGAGCACGTTTCTTTCCGACTACTGATGCTCATGTCAGCAAGAGACTATAGAGTGCTGTATAAATCAGCTGTTGGTTTGAGTTATGGGAAGGAGTTGGTCTTGTTTATATATCTTAGATATCAATAAAATGGTCAAAAGGAGGCAATCAAAGTCAACATTACAGTGATAACATACTTGCCACAGTCTCTTCCGGCCCCCATGCTATCTGTTCCCCTTTCCTCTCAAACACACAGGAAAACAAACCACAAATAAAGCGTCTGATACCACAAAGTTTTCTACTTGTCTCCCTGCTAAGCCATCAATCCTTCCCCCAGTATTCACAACATAAACCCTAGGAACACATCCAAGGCCTAACAAAAGAACCAGGAGGAAAGAGTTTTATCTTTAAGGTAGATAACTACAGAATCACTGTGAACATTAAAACAGGACTATTCAAGAGAGGGCCAGGCTCAGCCAAAGAGAGATCCTCATTTTAGCTTTTAGCTTTCACAGAAAGCATTGGGTGAAGAAAAAGAGAAAATAAGAGATAAAGAGAGAGAGAAAGCAAGCATATTTCTTTGATACCCTGGCCCTACCTCCAGACTAGTTTATCAGGGTAGAAATTGTGATTGGGAACTAAGACCCATTAACTGTATAGTAATAAATAATGGAAAACTGTCCAAAGCAGTGTGCATCCAAATTTAGATTTACCAGTACCACTTTCTTGATTTGGTTTTCGTTACATACCATCCATATTACCATTTTTAAAAACTGGGCTCATCCTTCTTATTGGATTGATTTAAATAAATATATTTAAAGAAAGACGCTTCAAATTTCATACACCACATTACTTTAAAGGCAAAACCAGCATAATTCTGGTATAAATTAAAGATAACTCTAAAATTGAAGGCAACGAAAGGAAAATAGTGTTCAGAGAGTCTGTGTGGGCACAGAGAGCTCTGAGCCTCAGGTCCCAGTCTTTAAAGATCAGTCATCCCTTGTCATGAGAAATGTACTGGTCAATGTTTAACAACCACTGGAAGGAGGAGGATGACCTGTAGTGTCTTATGATTTCTGTGGTGTAAATACTCCTACCATGGACAATTTTAAGGTCTCAAGGTGACATTATTGAACATGGATGAGAGAAGAGGCAAAAGCGTCAGCTCTCATGACATCTATAAGGCAGCTTCAACACAACACTGCCCTGAAGTAATCAGAAGCAACAAAAGAGTAAGTAACATTTTCCTTATCATTGGTTTCCATGTAATTTAATTCCATTGTAGTTTTATGCCCAAAATTATATGACCCTATCATTGTGCTATTTATACCCACTTTGGAAAACAGGAGTCTTAGGTGACTGCCTAGGCTCTTCCTCTTATTTCTTTTTCTTTTTTTTTAATTGAAGCACTTTAATAGTAAGGTCTTGCTTTGGAAAAGGTAATCATTTTTTATTTCAAAGCCTGATTTCACAGGTAAGGTTGTACATGATACTTTTTCCACCTTCTCTGACATACTAAAGATCCATCTGTAGAAAGTACATAATAAATATAAATATGAATGTCATAGGAATAAGCATCCGTTTCAACTTTGTGAAATACAAAATAAACACAAACTAAAAGAGAAAATATCCTAACATCTTTAATCTTAACTGTTCTATGGGAAGGAAATGGGGGTTTGTTCTCTGAATTTATCAGAAATTTTCAAAATGTTGGCATGAGACAAAGTTTTCAGACAAAAATATGTACATATTTTATTCTCATTCAATTCCTCCACTTACATTGTGCATCCTCTTTAAGCTTCTTTGCACCCTTTTTGCTACTTTTTGTATTGTTCTCAGACAGAAAGTAAATTTTAGGAGAGTTTTGTTTATTTAGATGAATCCTGATGGCATTTTCAGGCAGCAGAAATACAGGCACCAAATGACACAGCTGAGAATAATGAAGCTCTTACATTAAATCAAAAGGCTCATGATTTCATCTCAACAATGCAGATTCAGCAACTAAGACCTTGAAATCATCTACACAGAATTTAAATGTGTAAAAGCAGAGATGGAAAATGTCCTGAATCTCTTCAGAATGCCACATTAAATCAAATAAGAAGAAAGTTACTAGATTTTTAAGAATCTGATGTTCTTTTAATGGATAAAGATTCAATGGTATCCAGAAATGAGATGTGAACATTCAGAATATAGTAGGGTGAAACTTCGTACTGTCACTTCCATTTTATGAATTTATGTAGAGATTAAATTATTATAGCCTGCTTCAGTTTCCAACCAGTTCCTCAGGAATAGAGGAGAAATTTAAGGGTGATTTAAGGGAGCATTTACACCGACAGAGAGAAGGCATAATTTGTCAGGGGAGACTCTTAGACTTCCTTATTCTCCATAATGTTCAACTGAGCTGACATTTTAGCAAATTGAAAGGCTTAACTGTTTAAAAAGAGAGGTTCTGCATTTCAAAAAAAGGGTTAAGGGGTTGTGAATAATGTCTCCCTTCCTCACTTACCATCTCCCTACCACGGATGATCTCTTCTTTGCCGATAACCTGGTTTCAAGCTGGAATCTACGTGACCCAGGGATCACATCTCCACAATATACCTCTGCACAGAATATCTCCACATCAGCATGGTTTCCAAGTGCCTAAAGATGATATTCAAGGCCACAGTGATCTGGTCCCTGCCTAACCCCCAGCATCATCACTTGCCATTATTCCCTTGAACTTCACCCTGTAAGAGAGCTCTTTTTCTTTTCCTGCCTCAGTATATTTGCTTGTCTGAGAGGCTCTTTTCTTCTTCCTCCTCCTCTACCCCAATTCATAATAATAAGAAGAAAATAGCAGCTTATATTTATACTATACTTACTACACTCTAGGTACTATTCTAATTATTTCATTTAATCATCAATCAACCCTGACAGACATGGACTATTACAATCACCATTTTATAGAGGTTAAATAACTTGCCCATGGTCATGCAGTTAGTATGTTTTAGATTCTGGGATTCAAAACTACTGCTTCACCGCCAGGCAATATTCTCTGTTATTTTCCCTCGTTAAGTGCAACCCTTCTCTTCAGACTCAGAGTCACCAACTCCAGCAAGATTTCCCCTTTTCCACTCTCCACCTTAGAGTATATGTTCTTCCTCTTGGCTCATGTATATTTTTCTGTACTTCATTTGCCACATTGTATTATAATTAATCATTCATGTATCTCTCTACATTTGTAGATTATCAGTGACCATGGCTCATTTATTTTTATATTCCAGTGTCTGCCATCCAATAAATGTAAGTTGAATGTAAATGTAAATAAATATTTCACATTACAGCAAAATATCAGAGGCTTATAAGGCACTTCAGAATATGATATTTACATGTAATTCTCTGTTCCACTATCTTCTATACAAATACCCCTGTATTGCATACACCCAGAGCTTAAGTAAATATTTGTGAAGTGAATAAAAAGGTCCATGATGGAATTTTAGTGGAAACTAAAATCTTTGTAGTAAATATTCAGGCTGTTCTAAAATAAAGAAATAGAGTATCAAATTAAATCAAGACAGATGAGAGCCTCTGGGTTAGCTATATCTTGCATACAAATTAAATATTAGGAGGATTTATTAACTGGCCTATGCAAATGGGCAGAATCCAACAGTTCTGAGTCAAATATAAATAGGTAAGCCTGTAGAAATGGTGATTTGCTAACTCTAGTTTGGGGGTAAAAATCATCTTTAATTTTTTCCTATCTTACTAAGCATAAACAGGCCACCAGAACAATGGTGGCAAAAACTGATGACTTCTGATTTAGTCTAAATATTGTGGAAGCTTGTGTGTAGTCGAACAATCCAATATGTATATATTGGCCTCCAAAAATTAAATGGAACTATTCCAATACACAAAATAATGTAATATTCAAGTTTTAAAGGAAAACTTCACACCAAGTGTAAGGTAGTATAACTAATACTTACGAAATGCCTCCTACAACCCTTTCACCCCCATTATATTTTTCTACATTTTTGTTTTTGTCTTTGTTTTTTTTTTTTAGATTTTATTTATTTATTTGTTTATTTATTTATTTATTTATTTGAGAGAGAGTGAGTGAGAGAGAGAGGGAGAGAAAGAGCACAAGCAGGGTGGGGGGAGGGAGATGGACAAGCAGACTCCCTACTGAGCAGGAAGCCTGACACAGGGCTGGATCCCAGGACCCAATCCCAGGACTCTGGGATCATGACCCAAGCCAAAGGCAGACACTTAACCACTTAACTGCTTAACCTACTAGGCCACCCAGGTGCCCCTCTAGTTCTTTTTTGAATGGCTAACACATGCACATCAAAAGTTACAAATGGGCATACAAGAAAAGTAAGACTCTTCCCCTCTTGTTCTCCTCTTTCCTTTCCCATATACAAGCACTATTACCATTTTTGTGTGAATTCTTCCAGATACAATCTAAGCCTACACCAGCACCCAAATTGTGATATAATCCAGCTGTATCATAAGACTGAATTCAGTCTTATTATTCAACATTTAAAATAGTTCTAACTGGGGCGCCGGGTGGCTTAGTCAGTTAAGCGTCTGCCTTCAGCTCAGGTCATGATCCTGGAGTCCCAGGATGAAGTCCCAGGATGAAGTCCTGGGATGGAGTCCCGCATCGGGCTTCCTGCTCAGTGGGGAGTCAGCTTCTCCCTCTGACCCTCCCCCTTCTCATGCTCTCTCTCTGTCTCATTCTTTCTTTCTCAAATAAATAAATAAAATCTTTAAAAAAAAATAAAATAGTTCTAACTATTACAACAAACGTTTGGATGACTATTCTCATACATATGCCTTTCTGTATTACCTATTAAATTTTGGAGTGCATGAAGAAAAAATAATTGGAATTTGTTAAATCAAAACATAGCTGTATTTTACATTTTGATACCTATTATTGAATTTATTATCAAACTGACCTCTTGCAGAAGTTTTATAATTCAAAGTGTTGTAACAATGAAAAAGAGTGTTTCTTTTTCTATGCCCCTCAGTGATGAATGGAAAATGGTGTCTCAATGTAGTTTTATATACATTCCTATTAGTAGAGCTTAGCATCTTTTCAGATATTTAAAAGCATTATTTTATTTTTCTGTAAACTTTTTTTATGCTATGCCTATTTTTCCCCACTGGTTTATTTCTGATACATAAAAAGATCTTTATGTAGTAAAAATGAGTATTAGTTATATTTACGTTATTGGTTGGAAATACCTTTTCCTAGTTTGTACTCGTCTTTTAACATTGCTAATAGGGTTTCCTTGTGTTTTTCCAGGCAAAATGTTTATATAGTGGAATGTATTAATTTTTTGGTATGGTTTCTACAACTTAAGTGATTCTAAGTAAAGTCTGCCTCACTCCAAAACAATAACGCTTCCGTGTTTTCATCAAGTATGTTTTCATTTATATCTTTTTTATATTTCACCCAATTTTCTCCAGGAATTTATCAAGTGATCTATCCCTTCTTCCTTGATATCACTCCATTTTTTATGTATAAAAAAATCCCCTATTTGTTTGGTTCTATATATGGACTCTGTTCTGTTCCAATAACGCATCTGACATTACTTCAGTTGGATAATATCTGTAGTGTGATTTGGAGAGTTGATTCTCATATCTTTCTAGTCATTGTTTTTAGAACTTTTCTATTACCGCATGACTTTTTCCCCATGTGATCTTTAGAATCTGATTCTCTAATCCCAGAGAGAAAAATATCCTGGTGGTATTTTTATTGGAATTGCATTAAATGTATAGACTAATTTAGGGCAAATTGAAATCTTCATTGCATAGTCTACCTAACTGGGATCAGTATGCCTTTCCCACTGTTCAAGTTTCCTTTTAGGGATCAATAACATTTATAGTTTCTTCAATAAATATGCTTTCAATATTTTTTTTAGTTTATCCGTAGGAATTTTATCTTTCTAACAGAAATGGAAATCTCTTCTGCCACTTTAAAATACAGCTGTTTACATACAACAAAGCTATTGATTTTTTAATATTAATTTTGTTCTCAGTCATTTTACTGTATTCTCTCATTTGGTGTAAGTTCCCAGCTGATTTCCTTATGCTTTTCAGGCCTACTGTATTTCTTGCAAATAATGATAACACCGTCCTCTTCTTTCCAATTTTTAATGACACATTTATATTTCTAACAGGCACTATCCTGTTTTCATCATAAGTTCAATAGAAAGTTACAATATTTTCCAATTTGGCCAAATATAGGCTTTGAGGGAAGACATACTTGCATATATCAATTCTATATTTTGAATTGCATGTTCAAAGCATTGATTTTTCATTCCACCTATTTACAATGTAAATGTTTAAGATCATATATATATTTTTAAAGGATTTTATTTATTTGAAAGTGAGAGAGAATGAGAGAGAGAGAGAGCACAAGCAGGGGGAGCAGCAGGCAGAGGGAGAAGCAGACTCCTCGCTGAGCAAGGAGCCTGAAGTGGGGCTCGATCCCAGGACCCTGGGATCATGACCTGAGCCGAAGGCAGACGCTTAACTGACTGGGCCACCCAGGCACCCTAAGATCATATATTTTTCTATGAGCACTCATTTTGTTGCATGTCGTATGTTCCAATATGTATTATTTTCTTTATCATTTTTTTATATACCCGAATTTTTTACTTTGATTTCTTTGCTAAACCAACATTCAAGTAACACGCTCACCTGATCTTTCTCTTCATTCATCTCCATCTATCATATCTTTGCCAGCTATTCTTTTTATTCTTCTTTTTTTCTTCTCTCTTCCCCTCGCTTTCTCTCATTTATTTTACCAGGTCATAAGGCATGATTTAGAATTTTGATCTTAATTTCTGGTTTTGTTGCATTGGGGTTAGATATAGTTGTCTGTAATATATCTCTATTTTGTTATTCTTTTAGTAAATATTTAATTGGCACAGGGAAATTATATGCATTCTCTTTCAGGGTATGGATGTTGATACATTTAAGTTACACCTACTCTATCTACTTCAATTTGCCATTTAGTCTTCTGTGAATTTACCTTTTGTATACTTGATCTTTCATAGCCTGAGATGAGTATGACTCTCCTATGACCAATGTGTTTTGTCCAATTTTCCATTGATTTACTGTACTTTTTTGTTTATGAAATTGTATTAATTGGGATTTTGTTTCCCTTGTGTATTGTTAGGGCTGTCATAACAAAGTACCACAAATGTGGTCATTTAGAACAAAATAAGTGTATTGCCTTTCAGTTTGGGAGTTTAGTAGTCCAAAATCAAGGTGTCAACAAGCCACACTTTCTCTGAAGACTCTAGGAGAGGGTACTTCCTTGCCTCTTTCTAACTTCTGGTGGTTGCTGGCAATTTTTTGTGTCCCTTAGTTTGTGGCAGCATAACTCCAATCTCTGTCATCCATCTTCACATATCCGTCTTCCCTCTGCGTGTCTCTGTCCAAATTTCTCTTTTATAGGAACACCAATCATTGGATTAGAGTCCACCCTAACCCATTAGGCCCTCACCCTAACTTGATTACACCTAAAAGACCTTATTTCAAATGAGGAAGGTCACATTCACAGGTACCAGGGTTAGGACTTACATGTCTTCCTGGGGGACATGATTCAACCTATAATATCTTCTTAATCACATCCAATGCTTTTTGCCCTGATTTATATTTGTCTGTATTAAGAGCATAAATCTTGTTTTTTTTTTTTTTTTAAAGATTTTATTTATTTATTTGAGACAGAGAGAATGAGAGAGAGAGAGCACATGAGAGGGGAGAGGGTCAGAGGGAGAAGCAGGCTCCTTGCTGAGCAGGGAGCCCGATGTGGGACTCGATCCAGGGACTCCCGGATCATGACCTGAGCCGAAGGCAGTCGCTTAACCAACTGAGCCACCCAGGCGCCCCATAAATCTTGTTTTTTATATGTGTGGGTTCAGTATGCTGTTACAGTCCTTCTATTTTTAATCTTTCTGCTTTGCATTTATCACACACATACAGTACCACTTTGCTTGTGCTTTGTAATACAGTCTGAGACTCTTTTCTTTCAATAAGTGTATCCCATTTATATTAAAATATATTATTTATATTCATTCCAGCATCAAATTTTATGTTATATTTTCTCTTTTATTGCTTTATTTTTTCTGTGTTCTGTATATTTCTTTGCTTTGTTGTGCGTGACTTGGGTAGCTTACTATGCTTTGGAAACTTTCTTTTCCCTTTTGGGTCATTTTTTTTTTTTTTTTTTTTTTTTTTTTTTTTTTTTTTTTTTTTTTTTAGATTTTTTATTTATTTATTTATTTGACAGAGAGAGAATGAGAGAGAAAGCACATGAGAGGGGGGAGGGTCAGAGGGAGAAGCAGACTCCCCGCCGAGCAGGGAGCCCGATGCGGGACTCGATCCAGGGACTCCAGGATCATGACCTGAGCCGAAGGCAGT
>NW_022589716.1:36951487-37014399 GCF_004348235.1 Phoca vitulina | reverse complement strand
CCTGAGCCGAAGGCAGTCGCTTAACCAACTGAGCCACCCAGGCGCCCGAGCCTTTTGGGTCATTTTTATGTTTTATTTTACACCTAAAACATTATTTTGTACACTTGATCTTCTATTTTGTAGACACTAGGAACAATAATAGATTGATATCTCCAATTCCTTTTCTCCAACACCAGTTTAGTAGGTATCGCTATAGTCATTAGTTGTTTTAATGCTTACTCTTCACCTTAAACTCAACCACCAACTATTCTAATTATCAGCTATACATGATTTTTTTAATTCAAACCCATGAGAGAAATGGACAGCTTGGATCTGTTAGAAAGTGTGTTTTAAAGCATAGGTCAGTAATTGTATATGAGAGTATACACTGGTACACACAAATTAAATGATCAGAGCACAACTTTCCAATGTTTACAATGGAAAAAGCTTCCCTGTAAAAACAGCACCGTTATGACATTTTTTGAAAGATTTTATTTATTTATTTGAGAGAGAGAGAGTGGGAGAACAAGAGCATGAGCAGGGTGAGGGGCAGAGGGAGAAGCAGACTCCCCGCCAAGCAGGGGGCCCAACATGGGGCTTAATCCCGAGACCTTGGGACCATGACCCGAGCAGAAGGCAGATGCTTAATCTACTGAGTCACCCAGGCGCCCCTGTTATGACATTTTTAACTTTAGTATTCCTTTCCTTCTTCTTCATGCTCTCTTTCAACAGAATCCACACCAACCTCCTCATAATCCTTCTCAAGAGCAGCCTCACATACTTCAGAAAACTCTCCTTCCTTCATACTCTCACCCACATACCAGTGAACAAAGGCACACTTGGCATACATCAGGTCAAACTTGTGGTCCAGGTGAGCCCAGGCCTCAGCAACACCTGTGGTGTGTTGGTCAGCATGCACATAGCTCCCTGTACTGTGGCAAGGTCTCCACCAGGTACCATGGTGGGAGGCTGGTAATTAATGCCAATCTGAAGCCAGTGGGTCGTAAGTCCACAAACTGGATGGTACACATGGTCGTGATGGTAGCAATGGTAGCATCAACATCTTTGGGAACCACGTTGCCATGATACAACAGGCAGCAAGCCATGTAGTTACCATGGCAAGGGTCACATTTCCCCATCTGGTTGACTGCCTCAAATTATGCACTGGTGATCTCTGCTACAGAAAGCTGTTCATGGTAGGCTTTCTCAACAAAAAATGACAGAAGCATATGTGGCCAAAGGGAAGTGGATGCAGGGACAGGGGACCAGGTTGGTCTGGAATTGTCAGATCAACATTCAGAACTCCATCAAATCTGAGGGAAGCAGCGATGGAGGACATAATTTGACCTATCGATCTATTTAGGTTAGTGTAGGCTGCATGTTCAATATTGAGGTTTCTACCATAGATGTCATAGATGGCCTGAATGTATACCATGGAGGCACAATCAGAGTGCTCCAGGGTGGTGTGGGTAGTAAGGGTGGATTTGTAGGGTTCAGCTACCACTGTGGAAACCTGGGGGGCTGGGTAAAGGGAGAACTCCAGCTTGGACTTCTTGCCATAATCGACAGAGACATTCCATTGGCAGGGAGGTGAGCCTGAAACTAGTTGCCCCTCCAAAGCTGTGGAAAGTCAAGAACTCCTGAAGAATGTACTGGTCAGCCAGTTTCCTAATCCTGTCCAAGACAAGGTCAATGATCTTGCCAATGGTGTAGTGCCCCTGGGCATAGTTACTGGCAACATCTTCTTTGCCTGTGATGAGCTGCTCAGGGTGGAAGACCTGGCGGTAGGTGCCAGTGCAAACTTCATCAATGACTGTGGGTTCCAGGTCTACAAACACTGCCCTGGGCACATGCTTGCCAACACCGATTTCATCAAAGAAGGTGTTGAAAGAGTCCTCTCCACCAACAGTCTTGTCACTTGGCATCTGACCATCGGGCTGGATGCCGTGTTCCAGGCAATAGGGCTCCCAGCAGACAGACATTGCCAATCTGAACACCAGCCTGGCCAACACGTATGAATATGCATGCACACGTGGTTGCTGCTTTATGGCTACCGAGCAGATGGTGGAGATGCTTCTTACAGCAAGACTCTTAAGTGGTTGATGTAAGAGAACCTGCCAAATGATATTTTTAAACTTCTGATTATAAAAGATGAAATAATTGATATTCTTATACAACTAATTCCCCTCCCAACTTTTTTTTTTTAATTTTATTATGTTATGTTAGTCACCATAAAATACATCATTGGTTTTTGATGTGGTGATCCACGATCCATTGTTTTCATATAACACCCAGTGCTCCATGCAGTACGTGCCCTCCTTAATACCCATCACCGGGCTAACCAATCCCCCCTCCCCTGTCCCCTCTAAAACCCTGTTTGTTTCTCAGAGTCCATAGTCTCTCATGGTTCATCTCTCCCTCCAATTCCCCCCCCCCCATTTTTCCCTTCCTTCTAATATCCTCCATGTTATTCCTTATGTTCCACAAATAAGTGAAACCATATGATAATTGGCTTTCTCTGCTTGACTTATTTCAATTAGCATAATCTCCTCCAGTCCCAACCATGTTGATGTAAAAGTTGGGTATTCATCTTTTCTGATGGCTGAGTAATATTCCATTGTATATATGGACCACATCTTCTTTATCCATTCATCTGTTGAAGGGCATCTCGGCTCTTTCCACAGTTCGGCTATTGCGGACATTGCTGCTATGAGCATTGGGGTGCATATGGCCCTTCTTTTCACTACATCTGTGTCTTTGGGGTAAATACCCAGTAGTGCAATTGCTGGGTCATAGGGTAGCTCTATTTTTAAATTTTTGAGGCACCTCCACACTGTTTTCCAAAGTGGCTGTACCAACTTGCATTCCCACCAACAGTGTAAGAGGGTTCTCCTTTCTCCACAACCTCTCCAACATTTGTTGTTTCTTTCCCTGTCCATTTTGGCCATTCTAACTGGTGTAAGGTGGTATCTCAGTGTGGTTTTGATTTGGATTTCCCTGATGGCTAATGATGATGAACATTTTTTCATGTGTCTGTTAGCCATTTGTATGTCTTCTTCAGAGAAGTGTCTGTTCATCTCTTCTGCCCACTTTTTGACTTGATTATTTGTTTTTTGGGTGTTGAGTTTGAGAAGTTCTTTACAGATTTTGGATACCAGCCCTTTATCTGTAGTGTCATTTGCAAATATCTTCTCCCATTCTGTGGGTTGCCTCTTTGTTTTGTTGACTATTTCCTTTGCTGTGCAGAAGCTTTTTATCTTGATGAAGTCCCAAAAGTTCATTTTTGCTTTTGTTTCACTACCTTTTGGAGATGTATCTTGAAAGAAGTTGCTGTGGGTGATGTCAAAGAGGTTACTGCCTATGTTCTCCTCTAGGATTTTGATGGATTCTTGTCTCACATTGAGGTCTTTCATCCACTTTGAGTTTATCTTTGTGAATGGTGTTAGAGAATGGTCGAGTTTCATTCTTCTGCATGTGGCTGTCCAGTTTTCCCAGCACTATTTATTGAAGAGACTGTCTTTTTTCCATTACATGTTTTTTCCTGCTTTGTCAAAGATTATTTGACCATAGAGTTGAGGGTCCATATCTGGGTTCTCTATTCTGTTCCATTGGTCTATATGTCTGTTTTTGTGCCAGTACCATGCTGTCTTGGTGATCACAGCTTTGTAATATAGCTTGAAATCAGGCAAAGTGATGCCCCCAGCTTTGTTTTTCTTTTTCAACATTTCCTTGGCGATTTGAGGTCTTTTCTGATTCCATACAAATTTTAGGATTGTTTGTTCCAGCACTTTGAAAAATGTCATTGGAATTTTGATCGAGGTGGCATTGAAGGTATAGATTGCTCTGGGTAGCATAGACATTTTAACAATGTTTATTCTTCCGATCCATGAGCATGGAATATTTTTCCATCTTTTTGTGTCTTCTTCAATTTCTTTCATGAGTGTTTTGTAGTTCCTAGAATATAGATCCTTTACCTCTTTGGTTAGGTTTATTCCGAGGTTTCTTATGGTTTTTGGTGCTATTGTAAATGGAATCATTTCTCTAATATCTCTTTCTACAGTTGTGTTGTTAGTGTATAAGAAAGCAATTGATTTCTGTGCATTGATTTTATATCCTGCCACATTACTGAATTGCTGGATGAGTTCTAGTAATTTGGGGGTGGAGTCTTTCGGGTTTTCCACATGAAGTATCATGTCATTTACGAAAAGAGAGAGTTTGACTTCTTCTTTGCCAATTTGAATACCTTTTATTTCTTTTTGTTGTCTGATTGCTGTTGCTAGGACTTCTAGTACTATGTGGAACAACAGTGGCGAGAGTGGGCATCCTTAACGTGTTCCTGATATTAAGGGAAAGGCTCTCAGCTTTTCCCCATTGAGGATGATATTCGCTGTGGGTTTTTCATAGATGGATTTTATGAACTTGAGGAATGTTCCCTCTATCCCTATACTCTGGAGAGTTTTAATCAGGAAAGGATGTTGTATTTTGTCAAATGCTTTTTCTGCATCAATTGAGAGGACCATATGGTTCTTCTCCCTCCTCTTATTAATGTGTTCTATCACACTGATTGATTTGCGAATGTTGAACAACCCTTGCATCCCGGGGATAAATCCCACTTGGTCGTGGTGGATGATCCTTTTAATGTATTGTTGGATCTTATTAGCTAGGATTTTGTTGAGGATTTTGGAATCTATATTCATCAGGGATATCGGTCTGAAATTTTCCTTTTTGATGGGGTCTTTGCCTGGTTTGGGGATCAAGGTAATGCTGGCCTCGTAGAATGAGTTTGGAAGTTTTCCTTCTGTTTCTATTTTTTGAAACAGCTTCAGTAGAATAGGTATTATTTCTTCTTTGAATGTTTGGTAGAATTCCCCAGGGAATCCATCAGGCCCTGGACTCTTGATTTTGGGGAGGTTTTTGATCACTGCTTCAATCTCGTTACTGGTTATTGGCCTATTCAGGTTGTCAATTTCTTCCTGTTTCAGTCTTGGCAGCTTATGGGTTTCCAGGAAGGCCTCCATTTCATCCAAATTGCTCAGTTTATTGGCATATAGTTGTTGATAATGATTTCTAATAATAGTTTCTATTTCCTTGGTGTTAGTCGTGATCTCTGCCCTTTCATTCATAATTTTATTAATTTGGGTCCTTTCTCTTTTCTTTTGGATAAGTCTGGCCAGTGGTTTATCAATCTTATTAATTCTTTCAAAGAACCAACTTCTAGTTTCGTTGATCTGATCTACTGTGTTTCTGGTTTCTAATTCATTGATTTCTGCTCTAATTTTAATTATTTATCTTCTAATGCGTGACTTAGGCATCGTTGGTTGCTTTTTCTCTAGTTCTTTAAGGTGTAGAGTAAGTTGGTGAATTCAGGATTTTTCTATTTTTTTGAGTGAGGCTTGGATGGCTATGTATTTCCCCCTTAGGACCGCCTTTGCAGTATCCCACAGGTTTTAGACCGATGTGTTTTCATTCTCATTGATTTCCATGAATTGTTTAAGTTCTTCTTTGATTTCTTGGTTGACCCAAACATTCTTGAGCAGAGTGGTCTTTAGCTTCCAAGTGTTTGAGTTTCTGCCAAATTTTTTCTTGTGATTGAGTTCCAGTTTTAGAGCATTGCGGTCTGAGAATATGCAGGGAATAATCTCAATCTTTTGGTATCGGTTGAGACCTGATTTGTGACCCAGTATATGGTCTATTCTGGAGAAAGTTCCATGTGCGCTCGAGAAGAATGAGTATTCTGTTGTTTCAGGGTGGAATGTTCTGTATGTATCTATGAGGTCCATCTGGTCCAATGTATCATTCAAAGCTCTTGTTTCCTTGTTGATTTTCTGCTTAGATGATCTGTCCATAGCTGAGAGTGCAGCATTGAGGTCTCCTACAATTAACGTATTGTTATCAATATGATTCTTTATTTTGTTTAATAGTTGGCTTATATAGATGGCTGCTCCCATGTTGGGGGCATAGATATTTACAATTGTTAGAACTTCTTGTTGGATAGACCCTTTAAGAATGATATAGTGTCCTTCTGTGTCTCTTATTACAGACTTTGTTTTAAAATCTAATTTGTCTGATATAAGAATTGCTACCCCAGCTTTCTTTTGAGGTCTGCTGGCATGGAAGATGGATCTCCATCCCTTCACTTTCAGTCTGGATGTATCTTTAGGTTCAAAATGAGTCTCTTGTAGGCAGCATATGGATGGGTCCTGTCTTTTTATCCAATCTGCAACCCTGTGCCTTTTTATGGGAGTGTTTAGGCCATTCACGCTGAGAGTGATTATTGAAACATATGAATTAATTGTCATCATGTTGCCTGTGAAGACGTTCTTTTTATAGATTGTCCCTGTAAATTTCTGTTGTAGATCACTCTTGGGGTCTTTCTCCTTTTATAGAACCCCCCTTAATATTTCTTGCAGGGCCGGCTTAGTGGTCACATATTCTTTCAGTTTCTGCTAGTCGTGGAAGCTCTGCATCTCTCCATCCATTCTAAATGACAGCCTTGCCAGATAAAGTATTCTTGGCTGCATGTTCTTCTCATTTAGTACCCTGAATATGCCTTGCCAGGCCTTTCTGGCTTACCAGGTCTCTGTGGATAGGTCTGACGTTATTCTGATGTTCCTCCCTCTGTACGTAAGGAATCTCTTCCCCCTAACTGCCCTTAAGATGGTTTCCTTGGTTCTAAGATTTGCAAGTTTTACTATTACATGCCGGGGTGTTGGCCTGTTTTCCTTGATCTTAGGAGGGGTCCTCTCTGCCTCTAGGATGCGAATGTTTGTTTCATTCCCCAGATTAGGGAAGTTCTCAGCTATGATTTGCTCAAATACATCTTCTAGTCCTCTCTCTTTCTCCACTCCCTCCGGGATTCCAATTATTCTGACATTGGAACGTCTCATGGTGTCACTTATTTCTCTGATTCTATTTTCATGGATTCTGAGTTGTTTTTCCTTGGCCTCCTCTTTTCCCTTTTTATCTATTATATTGTCTTCCAGGTCGCTTATTCTCTTTTCTGCCTCAGTTACCCTAGCTGTTAGATTATCTAGATTGGATTGGATCTCATTGATAGCATTTTTAAGTCCTGCCAATTCACCTTTTATTTCTGCCTTTAGAGACTCTGTGTTGCCATTAATTGATTTCTCCATTCTAGCCATTGTCTTCACAATTGCTAGCCTGAATTCCATCTCCGACATCTTGGTTATATCTGCATCCATTTGTAAATCTGCAGCATAAGTCATAATCTCTGAGTGTTTTCTGTTTTGGGGGCTCCTCCTCCTAGTCATTCTGTTGATGGGTGGTTGAGGGAATGTATAGAGTCCAAATTATTGACCAGAACCCAAGCAAGATGCACCTGTTTTCTTGGGACCTTAGGGTTGCTGGCCTCTTGTGTTCCCAGCCTGTCTTCTGCGGGAGGGGCCGGCCACGCTGTTACTCAGGCAACCCTGTTCGGGCGGAGTTGCCCTGCACCCATGTAGCGGGGGATGGGCTCAGTGGGAATCAGTTTTTGGGTCTTTTGTTCTCTGGCGCCTTTCCCTGGCGGCTTTCCACGTCTCTTCCATGAGTCAGAGCAGAAGAGACCGTTTCCAACCCTCTGCCTCAGAGCAGAGAGACCGCAGTCTATTCTTCAGTGATTTCTCCAGGCCACACTGTCTCCGTTTCTGTCCATGCTGCTATAAACTGCAGTGTCCTAGGTTGTGCACCCCTCCGCGGCGCCCCCAGTCCTGCCTCCAGGTCAGACACATCTCTGCCCTTTGTGCTTCTAAAACCGCCAGCTGCTCCCAGTTCACGTGCACGTGACCCCGCTGCTCCGGGTTTCTGTCCCGGGGGCTTCCCTAAAGTCCTTTCCCCGCCACTACCAGTCTGCGAGTCTGTGCCCCGTACCCAGCGCGCAAGGCTGTCGCTCACCGGCGGTGTAGGATCCCCACGGCCAGGCACCCTCCTGCTGCCATTTATCCTCCGATATCTGCCCGCGGAATCACGGCTCCCCGCTTCATACCTCAAAACCAACTGCCTGCGATATTCTGTTTGTAGAGATCCAGATCTTCTTACATCTCAGGCTGGTTTCATGGGTGCTCAGAGTGGTCTGATAGATATCCAGCTCAATTCCAGGGACCAGTTGAAATAGGGTCCCCTACTCCTCCGCCATCTTTCCCCCCTCCTCCCCTCCCAACTTTTACCAGTTACATTGTTTCTTTGTTGTCATTGTATTCACATTATGTATTGAAACTGTGATTCCAAGAGTTGTTCCTTAGTTTTAAAGTTAATTGCATTTTATGCTCACCTCTGTTTTTTGTTGTTGTTGTTGTTATTGTTCTTTATTTGGTTTGTTGTTGTTGTTTTTTGCCATAGTGGATTTCTAAGAAATAAATTCTCATAGTATTTGCATAATCAAAAATACCTACTCTTATTTTTGTTGTTGTTGTTGTTTTTTAAAGTAGGCTCCACGCCCAGCATGGTGCCCAACACGGGCTTGAACTCAGGACCCTGAGATCAAGACCTGAGCCGAGATCAAGAATCAGACACAACTGACTGAGCCACCCAGGTGCCCCTTGCTCTTACCTTTCTACTTCAACAATCTGTCTAGATATAACATTTTGCTGACACTTTATTTCCTGGATGACTGTGCATTTATCGTACCACTGTTTTCTAGTGATGTATATTATTGGGTACTTTAAGGACAGCCTGATATTTCCCCTTTAAGTTATCTGATCTTTGGCTGGAATGCTCAAAGAATTATATACTTATCTTTAAAACTCATAACTTGACTAGGTTGTGTTTCAGTTTTACACATACCTTACTGATTTTTCTTTAGTTGTGATGTGCTTTCAAATCTCTCTTTATTCCTAGGATGTATTCTTAAATGGTGTTTTAGAATATGTTTTCAGTTTCCACCTTGGTGGAGATTATTTTATTCAAGGATGCTAAATGTACATTGATATTTCTTTGTTTTCAGTAACTCTATTAAATCTATTATCAGTTTCTAGTCTGTGTGTTTACTTTCTTCAATCTGTCTTCTCTTCTATATTTTTATTGTGTTTTAAACAATCCCTGAGGTCTTGTTTGCTTGAATTTGTTTTGCTTTCAGATAGTTCTTAATTTATGTGATAATTTTATTCTTCACTTATTTCCTAAGCTCTGCCAACTTAGTTTCACCTGTTTCTGTTGAATATAATTATAATTTCTTACTAGAAATCATATCTCTGCATCAATTTTTTTAAAATTTAGGATTGTTTCTTTAAATTATTTGAGTCCATGGCAATAAGTTTGCTTGCAATATTCATCCACCCCATAGCAACATTTTTCTGAAGTACGTTCTCTGTTTGCCTTCTGGTTTTCTGGATCCATTCTTCCTTTTCTCCACCCCTCCCCCCCCCAACAACCCACCCCTGTCCTAAATCTTTACATAAATATGCTGGTTCTTTTTGCAATATTGTTTACTTTTATTTTTTATTTTTTTTAATATTTTATTTATTCATTTGAGACACAGAGATAGAGAGAGAGAGAGGGCATGAGCAGCGGGAGAGTCAGAGGGAGTGGGAGAAGCAGGCTCCTCACTGAGCCAGGAGCCCAATGTGTGTCTCAATCCCAGGACCCCAGGATCGTGACCTGAGCCGAAGGCAGATGCTTAACCATCTGAGCCACCCAGGCACCCCAACAATATTGTTTACTTTTTATTAGATGAGTCTTTGTAGCAAGCTGTGCATTTTGATCTTTTGTTAAAAGTACTGCTGTTCTGGCCCCTTGGTCTGCACAAGATTTAGGAAGTTGATATCTTCCTAACCTTTGCTGCATTCTGCTGCAAGAGTGATTTTCCTCACGGGGCACCTGGGTGGCTCCGTTGGTTAAGCTTCTGCCTTTTGCTCAGGTCATGATCCCAAGGTCCTGGGATTGAGCCCCATGGTCAGGCTCCCTGCTCAGCAGGGAGTCTGCTTCTCCCTCTTTTTCTGCCCCTCCCCCTCACTCATGCTCTCTTTCTCAAATAAAAAAATAAAATATTGTTTTTAAAAAGGAGTGATTTTCTTCAGTGCCTTCTGGCATCCCACCAGATCCTTTCTTCCCACGGCACTCCTTCCTAATCATTTATGATTTTTGTGATTTCAAGTGTTTAGGTTATCTGTTAGTTTGTTTTTTGTTAGTCTCTTTTGTTTTTGGAGTTGTTTCAGATAAAAAAGAACAGAGGTATCCTCACTCTGCCACTGTATACATTATCTTATTGATGTCTTATGTCAAATGCCCAACACACCTACTGAGTGCCAACTCTAAGTCAGAGACTGCTTTAGCTACTGGTAGTAGAGCAGTAGGAAAAAACAAACCAACAAACCAACAAAACTGACACATATCCCTTATCCCTGCTCCTATGAACTAAGAATGGCTAATTAACATAAATAAATAAATCATTTAATTACATGATGCCCTCTGCTCTCCACGTATTTTACTTGGCTTGCATAAAATATAATTTTAGTAAAGAAAAATTTACAAACACACCCATACAAAGACTAGTCTATCAAAAATACTGTAATAGCCTCCAAATTAATATCCCTGGCTCTAATTTCATCCGCCCAAAATCCATCTTTGAAATAACAGCCAGAAATATATTATCACACAACTCATTTCTCTGTTTAAAAATACATTTAAAATAATTTTAAAAATTGTGTTATTTCTTCCTGAGGGAAGAATCATAAAATAGGAGATAAACAGCAAATAAATAATTTTTTTTTTAAAGAAGAAATATAGGGGCTCCTGGGTGGCTCAGTCAGTTAAGCATCTGCCTTTGGCTCAGATCATGATCTCAGGGTCCTGGGATTCAGCCCTGCATCAGGCTCCCTGCTCAGCAAATCTGCTTCTCCCTCTCCCTCTGCCTCCCACCCCGTTCATGCTCTTTTTTTCACAAAAAATAAAATCTTTTAAAAAAAGAAATATATTCAAGCATCCTGTATTTAAATAATTATAATACGAATCTTCTAATGTTTTCATACCAGATATTAATGCATTTTGATTTGTCACCTGTAAAAGCTCCAGGATACAAAAGCCTAGTTTAGATTTCTCTATGATGACTTTACAAAGGTTTGCCTGTTATTTTAATTTTCCTGCCACTTAAAGGGCTGGCTGGAACTCAGATTGTGTGTTGAACTACCTGGCTTCGTCTAGAAATTTCCTTGTAGTTCTCTGAACTCAGTTTTGCTATTGCCTCTCATGGGGGTCAAGCCTGACCCAAGCACCTGGGATGCAAGTAAATGTCCCTAGTAATTCAACATTAGTGATCCCCCCCTTTTTTTTCCTTTCAAAGAAGACTGGAGGTGATCTTTGTTTGTTTTTGTTTCTGAGACTATTACATCAGTAGTGATTCTTGAAATTCAATTCCCTTTCTACTAAAATTAAAAAAAAAAAATGTGGAAGTGATTTTTGATAGAAAATGATGCCATTTGGAAGTCTGCCCCGGAGAGTAGATGACAGAAAAATTTCCCCCAGAATGAACCTGAAAATTTTATATAAATTGACTTCAGGCAATTTATTTTTTTTTTCCATTGACTTGCATTATCATCATGCTAGGCTATTAAGAGGCTAATAATAATGTTAATAGGGTTTATTATTTTTTATTTCATTTAAATTTTTTTATTTATATATTTTATTTTTGTTTTTATTTTATTTTTATTTTTTTATTTTTTTGTTTTTTAAAGATTTTATTTATTTATTTGACAGAGACACAACGAGAGAAGGAACACAAGCAAGGGCAGTGAGAGAGGGAGAAGCTCAGCAGGGAGCCCAATGCAGGGCTCGATCCCAGGACCCTGGGATCATGACCCAAGCCGAAGGCAGACGCTTAACGCCTGAGACACAAAGGCGCCCCTTATTTTTGTTTTTAAATAATACTTATTTTGAGTGCTTACACAGTGTTTAATTATTGTGTTACATGCCATTTAAACATTGATTCATTCACCCTCATAATCAAAATAATTAGCTTCATTTTAGAGATAAAAAAGTCAAGGCTTAGAGGGAACAAATAACTTCTCCATTGTTATATAGTTACAGTTACTAATGGCAGAACCAAAGTTCAAATCCAGGTCTGTCAAATGCCCAACCTGACAGTCCCAGCCTTTAACTTATACCACCTCTGTTCTAGTTCCAGACATTCTCATTCTGGAAACTGGGAAGAAATGTGACTCCTTGGGCCCCATTTCCAGGGTTTGTGACAGGATGGAGCCCAGGGATCTGTGACCTCCAGATAATTCTCTTCTGTATTATTGCTTTAGGAGATCTCCTTATTAAAAGAAACACTGTAATTTAAAAAGTTTCATATTGTTTCTACTAATGATTTCGTTTTTCAACTAAGTTTAAAATAGTCTTTAAAATATAAGACAAGCCAGAAAATTGAAAAATTTCAAAAAAATTATTCCCTTTAACCCCACCATCCAAAGATAGCTATTTTTCATACTTTGATACAGTTTCCTTCTTTTTTATGTATAAGTATATACTTTTTAATTGTCTCTTCGAGGCCATCTACAATAGCTTCTATACGATGTTGTATCATGATTTTCATATTTAATGTTGCATCATAAATAGTTGTAATATTATCATGTAGGTCCTTATAAAACTTGCATTAGTCAGGGTATTCTAGTTGTACAAAAACATGAACCCAACTATGGCTTTTATAAAAATGAGAATTTATTGGTTAATGTACTACACTACAGAAAGAACAGAGGGAAACTAGATTCAGAAACAAAACACCATGAGACTCTTGTCTCTATTTTGTCATCTTTCTGCCCCGACTGCTCTCTTCTCTCAC
This sequence comes from Phoca vitulina, assembly GCF_004348235.1. Lineage (NCBI taxonomy): Eukaryota > Metazoa > Chordata > Mammalia > Carnivora > Phocidae > Phoca > Phoca vitulina. Next base: position 37,001,648 of record NW_022589716.1, on the reverse strand, counting down.
TTCTTCTTGCCATCTTTTGGATTTTGCCTCTCAGCATTCCTGTTCCCATGATCTCCATGTGGCAAGAACCATAGGCTTCCATATTAAGAACTCATTGTGCAAAACAGAAATAAATTTCCTGTGCTTATTTTGATATGAAAATTCCTACTGGCCTTTGTTTTGGGTCATGTTTCCATCCCTTGGGTCAAATGGCATAACCAGTAAAAGTGAAGTTTTATGATTCACATAACTTGGTCCCATGCCTACTCTTTATTTTTTTTTTTTAGATTTATTTATTTATTTTAGCGGGAGGGGCAGAGGGAGAGAGAGAATCTTAAGCAGATGCCCCACTGAGTATGGAGCCTGAGACAGGGCTCGATTTCATGACCCATGAGATCATGATCTGAATCAAAATCAAGAGTCAGATGCTCGACTGACTGAGCCACCCAGGTGCCCCATGTCCCATGCCTACTCTTGAGGCCAGGAGAGAACATTTTATAATTATAATATTTCATAACCACAAAATGGAGGACAACTTATTGCTTAACTTTTTCCACATGAAGAAACATATATATTTTGTCAGAAATAAAATTGCTAAACCAGACAAAGTTTAACAATTTGATATATTTTTCTTAACTGTTTATGAAAAATATTTTACCAATTTACACTGCTACAAATGTGTCTGAAGGCACCATTTTAACAATACTCCTGCCTAATTACATTAATAGTCTAATGTAAATCATCTGGGTATATATACTAGAAAAATAATGCCTGGTCATTACGGCAGAAAAAATGTTTACAAGACTATGTAGTTTAGTTATCAGATGATTCCCATATGTATTTTGCTTGTGGATTTTTACATACATGTTTTTCCTAAACTTTAAAAAGTTATGGTATATGAATTATTCATTAGTGAAATCATTTCATCTGGCTTAAGCAAAGTATAATTGTGTGGTAGAAAATTGTTTCTAAAATTTTAAGTATTTTGTGATACTTAACGTGTAGTATGTTTTATATTACAGTATGATTTTGTGTCATATATAATATATAGTACAGATAAACACATTATACATAAAAGATAAAGAGAATCTACTCAGAAAAAAAGATTAAAAAGTATAAAAGAACTTGGTAAAATTAAAATATCAACAGGTGTTCATACTGTCAAAAACAAACAACAAAAAGGTAATTTTTCTGTTCTGTCATAAATTTGTTAAAAGTCTCTGCTACCTAACTTACATCCAGTGTTCATAGGAAATTATATAATCTACAAATCTAACACTTAGATCAAAATTTGTACACTAACAGCCAATAAAAGAAACTAGATCTGTAAGAAATTTGGGGGGATAGGGAAATTCAAAATGGACTTTGTACAAGTTATGATCATTAAACAAAAGTTACTTAAAAATATATATATGGGCATAGTGGTAAAAGAACAAAGGAATCGACTTGAAAAAAAATTTCATTCTCCAAATGTTAGCAATGAAGAACATAATAATAACCAACTGAAAAATAAGTCAAAGTTGTATAAAGCTTCCATGATAACATACAAGAGAAAATAGTATTAAATGTAACTCATACATGACTTTCCAATAATTTTCACACACACGCCTAAACTGTAACAATATTACATGAGCTCTACACCCAGGTTGTTTTGGTCAAAACTTAAGTTGGCAGTTACAGATGACTTAATTTAAAAATCAAAAACTTTAAAACATAAATAAACTACAAATGATGAAATAAAAGTGTACTGAAATATCATAGCCTTTGATATCATGTCTTCTACATTACAAATGAAGTAATTTTAACATTAAGATTAAAAATTGTTAAACAATCATCAATATAAAATATACAGAACAAAACATGAAAATCAAGTGGAAATAAGTTATTTATACAAATGTGTGTGCACACACAAACACACACACTTATATTGCTTCAGGATATTTCTTTAGCACTACTAATTCCTAAAACCTTTCTAAAATAGACAGTTATTTAAAGTTTGGATAAAGGAAGGTCATACTGGATTACATCATCCACTGAAAATAGTCAAGCTGCCCAAATCCAGTTGATGGACTGAGCCTGGCTACAGAAAAAAACAAAAAAATGCCCATACCAAAAGAACTGAAATAAGTTATATACTAATACTCATCAAAATAGTAAAATTATATTCACAGGATTTAGTGAACACTAAAAGGACTAAAAATTATAATGCTATGTCTAAAGATTGAATATGCTTATAATTTCATGATTCCAGAAACATCTCTCAGCTTATCTCCTAATCTGGATAAAATTTAAATGAAACATCTTATTTGTCAATATGTAACTTCTGCAAAATGGAGTATCACTAAAATTAAAAATGAAACAATTCCAGCAATAAGGAAATAGATTATACAAATTACAAATAAAACTGAGACTTAGAAATTCCTGCCTACAATAGGAAAATTTAAGTTCTAGTGATTTTTACATCGTGTACTATGGTCCTCTCTGGACTGTTACCACTAAACTCAAGGTGTAAAATGAATCAGCACCAGCTGCCCATATTTATTTTGCCTTTAATAGGTCAAGTAAAATATTAATTTTTTAATACCTTGACTCTCTCTTTTCAATAATGAGAAAAAGAAGGGATTATTCGATAAGACCATTGGGCAGACTTCCCTTTAAAAAACTAATTTGTTAGCCTTGTCAAAAGTGGTTTCAGTAGCATGGGGAACACTAAAACATGTCTGGAGGGGACTGAGAAATAAGGGGAGAGATGAGCAGAGACAGCAGGTACAGACAGTATTTTCAAGGATTTTTATTATAAATCAAGACAGGGAAATGGATAATAGTTGAAAGAAGTTGTGGGGTTTAAGATGGGATTTATTTTTAAATATGAGAGTTTTTTGTGACTGTATGTTGATGGGAGTAAATAAGGAGTAAAGAATGAGAGTCTGCCACTTTCTGTGAATGAGCATAGTGGACTGGAGCAGTGTATTAATGTTTACTGTACTTGGGGCAAAGAGAAATCCTTTCATTATAACAGGAGGGGAGGCAGGTGCAGAGGCAGATTTGGTAAAGGGATGGTGAGGAAGAAGTGGAGGAAGTGACATAGAAGATGGAATATAATAACTATTTCTCTATAAAAATGAGTCAGAGAATGAGAGAGGAAATATAAACATGTCCTCTGAGAGAGTAGGAGATCATCAGAAAAATATAAGATAGCTAAGGACCCAGTTGAGATATGTGGGTAGAAATTTAAATGGTATCAGCCAGCCAAGTTGTTCACTGCTCAGATGTATATGCAGTGTAAGTAGAAATCTAGATGCAATGAGGGTTGGGATCTTGCTAAGAGAATACAATAAAGAGAGGTACAAGGGAATTGCAAGTATGTGCAAACAACTGTGTATTCTGATGGGCCATGCAATCTGTATTGGAAAGGAGAGGGGGAAGAAAAGTATGAGGGACAATTGCTAAAGCCTTTGATGAAACATTGTGCAGGTGGAGCAGGTGCTGTAGACAGATTGCATGCCCTTAACCAAACAACCAAACAAAAACAGAGAAGGAGCAGTAGCTTTGAGAGGGGGGGGCATGGTCTAGCTGCAGTTAGAGTAAATGTGATTGACAAAACAGGCAAGTTTATCAATGATGGACATTGAGTGCCACTGGGCAGAGTGGAAGGACTACAGGGCTATAGAAGGGTGGAAAATTGGATCTGACCAATATTAACCACTTGCAACTTATAAAGTTTCTCGAGGAAGTTGCATTAGGAATGGTGCACAATTATTAAATATATAAATTTCATTTAATGCAACAAATGCAATTAGGAATAAACCTACAAGGTATTTAGAAGAATTCTGGGTTCACAAATAATGCCACTTCACTGTTTAACTAATGCTACCAAGAAATAGAGAAGGACCTGCCTAGCAGAGCCACCTTAAATGTACTAATGGTTGAATCCCATCACTACTTATCCATGAGCCCACAGAATGATTTTTTAAAAGTCCCAAATTTCTTTCCTCCCTGACTCAAATGACTATTATGGTGGGCAAAACATGATTCTACTTAGTCAAAGAGAGATTCAGAGCTGAGAGAGAGAGAGAGAGAGAGAGAGAGAGTGTGTGTGTGTGTGTGTGTGTGGTGAGGGGATCTCAGAGAATGAAACAAGTATTTTGAGTAGACAACAAAGGTATAATATAACAACCTTTTGGTGTTCTCTTAGCCTTTGTTTTCTGTCCTTTTTTAAAAAAATTTTAAACCAAGAATTAAGCCTATTCTGGAGGATAGAATCATCCTTTTTTTTGGAAAGTGCACAGTATGCTTCTCATGTTAAAAAAATTATAAATTCTTTCTTCCCAAATTTTATAAAAAGTAAATAAAAGTTGCCTCTAATTCTACCAACCTGTTTACTACACTACTATAATTTTGGATTAAACTCTTTAATCTCGTTATCTCTGTATAAAAATAATGTTTTTACTGGCATATCTACTATAGATAATTTTAATAGTTTTTCATATTTTACTTTCTTATTTTTTAACTTCACTTTGTGCAACTTTTCCCATGTCACTATTGCCCTCAAACTCATAATTTTTTAACAGCATACATGACTTTTATTATTTTTTAAAACGTTTTTTTTTAAAGATTTTATTTATTTATTTGACAGAGAGAGAGATAGTGAGAGCAGGAACACAAGCAGGGGGAGTGGGAGAGGGAGAAGCAGGCTTCCTGCCGAGCAGGGAGCCCGATGTGGGACTCGATCCCAGGATGCTGGGATCATGACCTGAGCCGAAGGCAGACGCTTAATGACTGAGCCACCCAGGCACCCCTTTTTTTTTTTAATTTTCTTTTTTTTTTTTAAGGAATTTTTTTTTTTTTTTGACAGAGACACAGCGAGGGAGGGAACACAAACAGGGGGAGTGTGAGAGGGAGAAGCAGGCTTCCCGCAGAGCAGGGAGCCCAATGCGGGGCTCGATCCCAGGACCCTGGGATCACGACCTGAGCCGAAGGCAGACGCTTAACAACCAAGCCACCCAGGTGCCCCTTTTTAAAACTTTTTAACTTAAATTCAATTAATTAACATATAATGTATTATTAGTTTCAGAGGTAGAGGTCAGTGATTCATCAGTCTTATATAATACCCAGTGCTCATTACATCATGTGTCCTCCTTAATGTATATCATCCAGTTACCCCATCTCCCCACCCCCTCCCCTCCAGCAACCCTGTTTGTTTCCATGATTCAGTCTCTTATGGTTTGTCTCTTCTCTGATTTCATCTTGTTTTATTTTTTCCTCTCTTCCCCTATGATCCTTTTTTTTGTTTCTTAAACTCCATATATGAGTGAGATAATATGATAATTGTCTTTCTCTGATTGACTCATTTCACTTAGCATAATACCCTCGAATTCCATCCATGTCATTGCATATGGCAAGATTTTATTTTTGATGGCTGAGTAGTATTCCACTGTGTGTATATATATATATATATATATATATATATATATATATACCACATCGTCTTTATCCACTCATCTGTTGATAGACATCTGGGCTATCTGGGCTCTTTCCATAGTTTGGCTCTTGTGGACATTGCTGCTATAAACATTGTGGTGCACATATCCCTTTGGATCACTACATTTGTATCTTTGGGGTAAATACCCAGTAGTGCAATTGCTGTGTCATAGGGTAGCTCTATTTTCACCTTTTTTTTAAAAAAAGATTTTATTTATTTGACAGAGAGAGAGAGCACAAGTAGGCAGACGGGCAGGCAGATGGAGAGGGAGAAGCAGGCTCTCTGCTGAGCAGGAAGCCAGATGTGGGGCTTGATCCCAAGACCCCAGGATCGTTACCTGAGCCGAAGGCAGCCGCTTAACCGACTGAGCCACCCAGGAGCCCCTCTTTTCAACTTTTTGAGGAACCTCCATAATGTTTTCCAAAGTGGCTGTACCAGCTTGCATTCCCACCAACAGTGTAGGAGGGTTCCCCTTTCTCTGCATCCTCACCAACACCTGTCAATTCCTGAGTGGTTGATTTTAGCCATTCTGACCAGTGTGAGATGGCATCTCATGTGAGATGGTTTTTGATTTGTATTTGCCTGATGCCGAGTGATGTTGAGCATTTTTTCATGTGTCTGTTGGCCACTTGGATGTCTTCTTTGCAGAAATGTCCATGTATTCTGCCCATTTCTTGATTGGATTATTTGTTCTTTGGGTGTTGAGTTTGATGAGTTCTTTATAGATTTTGGATAATAGCCATTTATCTGATAAGATATTTGCAAATATCTTCTCCCATTCTGTCCATTGTCTTTTGGTTTTGTTGACTGTTTCCTTTGCTATGCAAAAGGTTTTTATCTTGATGAAGTCCCAATAGTTCATTTTTGCCTTTGTTTCTCTTGCCTTGGAGACGTGTCTGGCAAGAAGCTGCTGTGGCCAAGGTCACATAGGTTGCTGCCTGTGTTCTCCTCTAGGATTTTAATGGATTCCTGTCTCACATTGAGGTCTTTCATACATTTTGAGTCTATTTTTGTGTATGGTGTAAGGAAGTGGTCCAGTTTCATTCTTCTGCATGTGGCTGTCCAATTTTCCCAACACCATTTGTTGAAGAGACTGTCTTTTTTCCACTGGACTTTCCTTCGTGCTTTGTCGAAGGTTAGTTGACCAGAGTTGAGGGTCCATTTCTGGGTTCTCTATTCTGCTCCATTGATCAATGTGTCTGTTTTTGTGCCAGTACCATACTGTCTTGATGATTACAGCTTTGTAATAGAGCTTGAAGTCTTGAATTGTGATGCCACCACCTTTGGTTCCCTCTATCCCTACACTATGAAGAGTTTTAATCAAGAAATCATGCTGTATTTTGTCAAATGCTTTTTCTGCATCTATTGAGAGGATCATATGGCTCTTGTCCTTTCTTTTATTTATGTAGTGTATCACATTGATTGATTTGCAGGTGTTGAACCACCCTTATAGCCCAGGAATAAATCCACTTGGTCGTGGTGAATAATCCTTTTAATGTACTGTTGGATCCTACTGGCTAGTATTTTGGTGAGAATTTCTGCATCCATGTTCATCAGGGATATTGGTGTGTAATTCTTTCTGGCAGGGTCTTTGTCTAGTTTTGGCCTCAGAGAAAGAGTTTAGAAGTTTTTCTTCCATTTCTGTTTTTTGAAACAGCTTCAGAAGAATAGGTATTAATTCCTCTTTAACTGTTTGGTAGAATTCCCTTGGAAAGCCATCCAGCCCTAGATTCTTGCTTGCTGGGAAATTTTTTGATTGCTGCTTCAATTTCCTTGCTGGTTATGGGTCTGTTCAGGTTTTCTATTTCTTCCTGGTTCAGTTTTGGTAGTTTATACATCTCTAGGAATGCATCCATTTCTTCCAGATTGACTAATTTGTTGGCATATAGTTGCTCATAACAAGTTCTTATACTTGTTTATATTTCTTTGGTGTTGGTTGTGATTTCTCCTCTTTCATTCATGATTTTATTTATTTCAGTCCTTTCTCTTTTCTTTTTGATAAGTCTGGTCAAGGGTTTATCAATCCTATTAATTCTTTCAAAGAACCAGCTCCTAGTTTTGTTGATCTGTTCTACTGTTCTTTTGGTTTCTATTTCATTGATTTCTGCTCTGATCTTTATTAATTCTCTTCTCCTGCTGGGTTTAGGCTTTATTTGCTATTCTTTCTCCAGCTCCTTTAGGTGTAAGGTTAGGTTGTGTATTTGAGGCCTTTCTTGTTTCTTGGAAAAGGCTTGTATTGCCATATACTTCCCTCTCAGGACTACATTTGCTGCATCCCAAAGGTTTAGAACAGTTGTGTTTTCATCTTCATTTGTTTCCATGAATTTTTTAAATTCTTTAATTTCCTGGTTGACCCATTCATTCTTCAGTAGGATGCTCTTTAGCCTCCATGTATTTGAGTTCTTTCCAACTTTCCTCTTGTGATTGAGTTCCAGTTTCAAAGCACTGTGGTCTGAAAATATGCAGGGAATGATTCCAATCTTTTGCTACTGGTTGAGACCTGAGTTTTGACCCAGGATGTGATCTATTCTGGAGAACGTTCCATGGGAACTAGAGAACAATATGTATTCTGTTGCTTTAGGATGGAATGTTCTAAATATATATATGTGAAGTCCATCTGGTCCAATGTGTCATTCAAAGCCCTTGTTTCCTTGATGATCTTCTGCTTAGATGATCTCCATTGCAGTGAGTGGGGTGTTAAATTCCCCTACTATTATTGTATGATTATCTATTTGTTTCTTTAATTTTGTTATTAATTGGTTTATACAGTTGGCTGCTCCCATGTTAGGGGCATAAATATTTAAAGTTGTTATATCTTCTTATTGGATACACCCTTTAATTATGATATAGTGTCCTTCCTCAAATCTTATTACAGTCCTTGGTTTAAAATCTAATTTGTTTGATATAAGAATTGCCAACCCAGCTTACTTTTGATGTCCATTAGCATAATAAATAGTTTTCCATCCCCTCACTTAAAATCTGGAGGTGTCCTTGGGTCTAAAATGAGTCCCTTACAGACAGCATATCGATGGGTCTTGCTTTTTTTATCCAATCTGGCACCTGTGTCTTTTGATCGGGGCATTTAGCCCATTTATATTCAGAGTAACTATTGAAAGATATGAATTTAGTGCTATTATATTACCTGTAAAGTCACTGTTACTGCGTATTGTGTCTGTTCCTTTCTGGTCTATGTTACTTTTGGGCTCTCTCTTTGCTTAAAGGATCCCTTTTAATATTTCTTGCAGGGATGGTTTAGTGATCACAAATTCTTTTAGTTTCTGTTTGTCCTGGAAAGTTTTAATCTCTACTTCTATTTTGAATGACATCCTAGCTGGATAAAGTATTCCTGGCTGCATATTTTTCTCATTTAGCACTCTGAATATATCATGCCAGTCCTTTCTGGCTTGCCAGGGCTCTGTGCATAGACCTGTTGCCAGTCTAATATTTCTACCCTTATAGGTTATAGACCTCTCATCCTGAGCTGCTTTCAGGATTTTCTCTTTGTCTCTGAGATTTGCAAGTTTCACTATTATATGTTGGGGTGTTGACCTATTTTTATTGATTTTGAGGGGGGGCAGTTCTCTGTGCCTCCTGGACTTTGATGCCTGTTTCCTTTCCCAGATTAGGGAAGTTCTCTGCTATAATTTGCTCCAATATACCTTCTGCCCCTCTCTCTCTTTCCTCTTCTGGGATCCCAATTATTCTAATATTGCTTTGCTTTATGGTATCACTTAACTCTCAAATTCTCCCCTTGTAATCCAGTAGTTGTTTATCTCTCTTTTTCTCAGCTACTTTATTCTCCATCATTTTGTCTTCTATATCACTAATTCTCTCTTCTGCCTAATTTATCCTAGCAGTTAGGGCCTCCATTTTTTATTACATCTCATTAATAGCCTTTTTGATTTCGACTTGATTAGATTTCAGTCATTTTATTATGCAGTTCTGTGTAATTGGTAAACTTGGTCTTAGCTGGATGTTCTTGCTGATCATCTAGGGGAGGGGCCTGCTGCATTGATTCTCAAGTGTCTTTGCCCAGGGCGGAATTGCACTGCCCTTGCCAGGGGGCCAGCCTAAGTCATCTGCTCCAGTTGGCTCTATGTGGCTTTTGTTACCTGAAGAATTTAAAAAATAAAAAAATGGTGGCCTCCAATCTCTGGCCCTGGAGCCAAGAGCTCAGGGCCCCAGTCCTCAATGCGCCCGCAGGGAAAAGTAGTCAATTCACTCCTGTCTCCCTGATCTCTCTCTGCACTCTGTGCTCACCCAGACTGTGACTGAGCATTTCTACTTTAGGCACGCAACCCCATTTCCAGTCTCCAAACCCTGCAAACTCCTGTGGCGCACACTCGCGCCACTCCTCCCAGGGGAGAAGGGGATCTCGTGTGGTTCTGCTCCTTGCTGGGCCCCTGCTCAGAGAGCAGTCCCCCAACTGTGCCAAAGTTTACAGTTTATGGCAACCCAGAGCTGAGAGCCCACTCCTGGGCTCACTGATTGAAGCCGGCATCCCTTGCCACACTCAGGCACTGGTCTTTCTGTGACCCTGAGCATCCTGAGACCACACTGTCCCAGCTAGGTTTCCACCCCCACTTGGCCACCTGAGCAACTTTCAGGCAGTGATGTCCCTCACTGGAGCAGACTTCTAAAAGTTCTGATTTTGTGCTCCACTGCTATATCACTTTCCGGTAGCCAGGTTACTGAGGCTCCCTTCCCCCACGGTTTATCTTTCCATATATAGTCTCGGATTCACTTCTCCACACCTCCTACATTGCAGAAAGTGGTCGCTTCTCTATTTGTAGAGTTGCAGCTATTCTTGTCTTAGATCTCTGGTTGAGTTCGCAGGTGTTCAGAATGATTTGATAGTTATCTAGCTGAGTTCCTGGGACCAGATGAAACCAAGGTCTCCTAATCCTCTGCCATCTTGGATTATCTCCCAAACTCATAATTTTTAAGAACTGTGGAGCTTATTATGGAAAATTCATATTTTATCAGTTTCTTATTATTGGGTATTTTGACCATTTCTCATGTTTTTGCTATTATAAAAAAGACCACAGAAATATCCTTAATACATCCTTAAGTGTCTGTCTGATTATTCCTTTCCTTAAATTCCTAAAAATGAGATTCTGAGGTCACAGGAAAAATTCCATTCTGAACACGACCATCTCTCCTCATTTATCTATTTTTAAAATATGCCATTGTTTTGGGGTGCCTGGGTGGCTCAGTCATTAAGCGTCTGCCTTCGGCTCAGGTCATGATCCCAGGGTCCTGGGATCGAGCCCCGCATCGGGCTCCCCGCTTGGCGGGAGGCCTGCTTCTCCCTCTCGCACTCCCCCTGCTTGTGTTCCCTCTCTCGCTGTGTCTCTCTCTGTCAAATAAATAAATAAAATCTTTAAAAAAATAAATAAATAAAAAATAAAAAAAATAAAATAAAATATGCCATTGTTTTTAAAGCAGGTGACTCTTAGGGCTCCTTTGGCTAGCTAAAAAGCAGAACCTTCACTGGAAATTATTTCTAGTAGGACCTTAAAAATAGACCTATAAATATAATCTATTATAAGTAGTCTCATTTCAGCAACTCCTAAACTTTAGAACAGCCATGGTCTGGTTTAGGGTAGTTCAGAGGTCAATGAGAAAGCTTATCCTAATTAAAAAAAAAACAAAAACAAAACACATTAAGAATTAATTCAGATAAAAATAGAATCTCTATTGCATATAAGAAACATGACCCCAGCTAACACCAAAACATTATTATTTTTTTTCTTTTTTTGACAACAAAGGGTCTGCTTTTTAGGACACAAGTAAGACATTCCAATTCACTGTTCAAGTAACCATTTACCTGGTGTCAGATAAGCTGGCCCCAATTTCAAAAGTAAATTAATTATAAACTTCAATTTGAGGCAAGTTGAAGCTACATATATATTATGGAGCTGATTTCAAAAAATGACACAAAATTAAAATGAAATAGCCTCTAAAATTTGAGAACCTTTGGACACAGTAAATCTTAGTTATAACAGAAAATGAAACGTCTGATGATAATACTGGGTCTGATAAGATATAATAAAAACATGAAGCATGATACATAAGGTCAGAAGGATCAATATAAAATGTGAAATGAACACACAAATTGCATAGTCCTAGTCACCGAAAGTGTTTGGAAATGACAGGGGAATTAACTAGCAAGTAAAGCTGAATATTAAATGTGGCTGAGTGCACCATACATCATTCCTAAATCTATCTAGGTATTCCTAAAATGTGGGCCACCTTTTCCCTGGAAATAACCAAGATCTAATCCAAGGTTAAATGAAAAATAAAGTGAGAACACTCACATGACTAAATTTAAACATTGGCATTATGTATATTTGAGGGGAAAGAGATGAGAAGATGGGGTGTCTGGCAGCAGTAAAACAGAGTTAAGAGAATGACAGGTATTTATTCTTGTAAAACACAGTCTGACTTACTGGCCTATTCTTACACCACACCTTGAAATGATTAGGGCAAAACCCACAGGAATTGAAATTGCCAAAAACCTACTGACATTGAATCACAGAGCAGCATGACATTTATCCCATACAGACCTCTGATTTATTCACATAACTCTTTAACAAGCAGAAAGCCACTTTTTAAAAATTTTTTGAAACACATTTTCTTGATAGTAAAAAGTGCCTTGGAAAGAGGAATACCTTTTCAGCTTGTCATGGCTGGATTTCAGTTCTGTCTTTGCTACTTGCTAGTATGTGAGCTGGAAAAACTTCCAGACTCCCCTGAACCTCAGTTTCCTCATCAGGAAAATGGAGATGAGTCTTGTGATTGTTAACCAAGCTAAAATATAAGTACAATGTCTGTTAACTTCCCCAAAACTGTTAATTTCTCTTTTTTCCCTGCCACACTTTAACCTCTAGAGGCTGCAAAAATGTGAATTGATCTTAATTGAACTGTTGTTGCCTTTAATTTGAGGTTAAAAATCAGTCTCTGAGATGAAATGCAAAAGGGAAGGGGAGGTGATGAGAAATAAGATTAATGGTACAGGCTCTTTATAGTTTACAAGGTCCTTTGCAGGCTCATCTCAAAATCCCATGAACAGTTAGAAAAGGTAATAGTATACCCTCTTCTATATACAGAACCTGAGGTTCTGGATGACAATGATTTTGAGATCAATATTCTCCTTCTCATACTGATACTGTCTTACATGTTCTATATGAATAATGAGGGCATTGTTTAAAAATTGTTTAGTTATTCTTACACTTTTTATAGTACCTGGTTTTCATCTTATTGCCAGTCTTTTCTAAGTATTTGCCTGTCTGACAGAATTTAGTATAGAAGAAATGCCAAAAGGAGACAGTATCACTGACAGTCAAAATTCAGTAGGACAGGAGCCTTGAAAAACATGTGACTGTCTTCATAACAGATTTGCTAAATTATTTTTTCTCTTCTTTTCACTTCACATGACTCACTGCAAAATCCCTCGGAGGGATTTGCCGGACTCCAGAAGGTACCATCCTCACTGTAGTCAATGGTTTTCTCCGGAGGATGCCATTCCATAGAATACAATCTGAATAATGTGCAAGGAGATACTTCTATCCCACATTAAAGTCAGGTGGAGTCAGACAGAAGGAATAAAGAAGATGGAAAGAAAATAAAAGGAAAACAATTTCTAAAACAATTTCTGTTGTCCACTTAGGTGATGTAAGGGAGAGAAAGTCAGGGCAGAGGAGTTCATGAAGGGGACAGATGCAGGTGTCCCAGTTGGAGAAGCACATCCAATAGTTCAGGAAATTACAGATGATAGGGATTCTGGCCTTGCACCCACCTATTAATCTGGAGAAGACTGCTTTGCAGGCTGCAACCACAATCATATGGAGGACAGGCACATAAAAACAGAGGGCTGCAGAGGATTAGTTTCCTGGGTGGCCCTTCTATCTGATATGGCAAAGGTATATGCAGAGCAGCTGAATGTGTGGCTGGGATGCTGAGCAGATGAGTTCACATTAGGGGTTCTGCTCCCAAGGCTGCAGGCTACCTGGGATTCACAGTCAGACAATCAGGGGATGGATAGCACCATCAAGAACTCACATGTTGCTGAGGTAGCCAGAAAGTATCAGAGGGCCCTGTCTACACCAAAAGAAAAGATGTTGGCTACAGCCCTAAATGCCAACAGGGCTGACAGCTCCAGGATGGACAGAAGACATCACTCTGGAGGCCAGGGCAAGAGAAGAGTGGCAAGAGGAAGCACAAGCAATCCCTCTCCTGTATCCAGACATCATCTTTAGGAAAGAAGCAGGAATATTTGGGATAGAGCAATCTTTGAGACAGAGTAGGGGATTATGTTTAAATAATCTAAACAATTTCAAAATGCCTTATTTTACATGTTGAATAAATTTTTATTAATAACTTCAGATCAGGCTGGAGGAGGCAAATAGAATTACAGATAACATATGAATGTTGCTTTTTTCTCTATATAGCTAAATTGAGTAAGAATTATTGAGAAATGTTACTACCCATAAGCTATGCAGTTTACATTTGCATGTCTCCTAGAGTTTACGAAACATCTCCAAATGTATTGACTTTAGAATCAGATTATCAAGCTAGAAAACATGTGGATTTTGCCAAGAGGTCCGGGGTACATAAAGTGAGAGTAGCAGGAAGGAAAGATAAATGGGGGAGGTTAGTTATAATAATCTTAAAGTGAGAGAATAATGACTGAGATCTTGCCCTACCACATATGTGAACATATCCTAAAGCTGCAACAACTACATCAGTACAGTGCTGAAATGGAAATGAGACATCAGAACAACAGAGAAGAGTCTGGAATAGATATACATATATATGAATTTCCACATACATACACATTCTTAAATGAAAATATATGATTCCAAATCAATAGGTGGAGGATGGACCATTCAGTAGCATGAGTATCTACAACAGATTATCATCTTATGGGGAAAAAAAATGTTAGATGACTACCCTGCATCTCCCTCCTCTATATATACACTTCCAAATGAATTCATGATAGAAAATAAAATAAAAAAAGATGGGGTAGGGCGCCTGGGTGGCTCAGTTGGTTAAGCGACTGCCTTCGGCTCAGGTCATGATCCTGGAGTCCCTGGATCGAGTCCCGCATCGGGCTCCCTGCTCGGCAGGGAGTCTGCTTCTCCCTCTGACCCTCCCCCCCTCATGCTCTCTCTCTCATTCTCTCTCTCTCAAATAAATAAATAAAATCTTTAAAAAAAAAAAAAAAAAAGATGGGGTACCTGGGTGGCTCAAGTCAGTTAAGCGTCCCACTCTTGGTTTCAGCTCAGGTCATGATCTTGGGGTCATGAGATTGAGCCCTGCCTTGGGCTCTGCACTCAGCGGAGAGTCTGCTTGAGTTTCTCTCTCCCTTTCCCTCTGCCCCTCCCCCACACTCCCTCTAAAATAAATCAATCTTAAAAAAAAGATTCTCTCTCTCTCTCCTTCTGCGCCTCCCCCAGCTCTCTTTCTATCTCAAAATAAATATATAAATAAATAAAACAAAATACTGAAAGAAAATATATATATTATTTGGAGAAAGCATACTTCTTTAAGAATGAAATAAAAGCCAGAAGTGATAAAGGAATTACAAAAATTAAATAATATTAAAAGTCAATTTAATTAAAAAACAATTTTTTAAGAAAATGAATTAAATTTCTGTATGGCAAGTAACACTATAAACAACTTCAAAATTAAAGACAAACTGGCAAATTATTTACAAATACAAGAACTGTTGCACTCAGTGTTATCTAAAAATATCTAAATATCTAAACTATTAGATCGAATATTTATTAAGTACAACTTGTTGTAGGACAATTTGGTTATAATAATCAACATTTCAACTGAGGATACATAAGCTGCCCATTCAGTTACACCAAGACAATATTTTGAGAAAAAAGCAAAGATTAGGGAGGGAGGTGTTCGTGAGAAACTAGGGATTTGCACTCAGAAGGGACTAATTTTTTTCTAAATTCACTGGGCTACATACTGATTTAAATATTTCTTACTAATAATCAGCAAGTACATTATTAAGATTTTGTCATATGGAATAAATATCCTTACATAATGCATACAGAGATGTACAAGGATAAGAAGTGAAGTACTATTTAACAGGAAAAATAGCAGTTGCCTATTAGTAAAATTCAGAGAAATCTCTATGCTCTAGTGTGGACTAAGTTCAGTAACATGTTCCTAGATTAAAGGAAGTAACCTGTAGAAATGTGTATGTAGTATAAACCAGTTTCATAAAAAGTGACAATACAAACACTCATTATATACACAGATTTGTGTGTGTGTGTGTTTTGCATATGCATATAGAATCTAGACTGATCTTCACCAAGCTTTAAACTGTGGTTAAAGTTTGGGAAGTAAAATGGAGAGGAGAAATTTTTATTTTAATTATGCCTTCTTCATTCCTTTCATTGTTTTCGTTCTTCCTTCCTTTCCTTTTTTTTTCTTTTTCTTTTCTTCCTTTCTTCCGCCTTTCCTTTTCTTTCCTTTCCTTTTCTCAGTAATTTAAAATACATTAAGTAACTAAACCACCTTTGTATAATAAAGAAGGGTGTAATTCTGTATGTTGTGTTTTTTTTTTAATTTGTTTAAAGATTTTATTTATTTATTTGACAGAGACAGAGTACAAGCAGGGGGAGCAGCAGAGGGAGAGGGAGAAGCAGGCTTCCTGCTGTGCAGGGAGCCCAATGCAGCAGGATCCCAGGACCCCAGGATCATGACCTCAGCCAAAGGCAATCATTTAACCAACTGAGCCACCCAGGCACCCCTGTAATTCTGTATGTTGATTAGAATAATAATTTTATTTAAGAAAAATTAGTAAACATACTCAAAGATTTAGTCTTAGTTGGAGGTGAGGTGGGGAAATTTTTTGGGGGGAAATTTACTAAGATATGCGTAACAGCTATGGATAATTTCTTTTTAAAGATCTTATTTATTTGAGAGAGAGAGAGCATGAGTAGGGGGAAGAGCAGAGGAAGATAATCTCAAGCAGATTCCATGTCCAGCACGGAGCCCATGTAGGTCTTGATCTCAGGACGCTGAGATCATGACCTGAGCCGAAACCAAGAGTTGGATGCTTAACCAACTGAGCCAGCCAGGAGCCCCCAGCTATGGATAATTTAATGTACTTCATTCTACTTCTAACTCAACATCTGATGTCACTGCTTTTATTATCCAGAAAAAAAAATGACAATAATTCAAGTCAACTACCTATTTTAAAATATCTCTTTTTGTACCTATTACTTAGGTAATTCTGAATTGATAGTTAAATTTATTATTTCAGCAAGCACTTAGGAAGGTATGTGTCTTAGATTGGGTCCCCTAGAAGGAGACCCTGAGATCAGGATTTGACTTGGGTGAAAGTGATTTATTTATTAATGAAGTGCTCCCACAGGAGATCAGTAAGGGACTGTGGAGGGAAGTAGAGCAAGAAAGGTAAGGAAACCCAATAAAGATGGGCTTTCAGGCAATGTCTCTTCAGAGTTTCTAAGTCTATTCCAGCAGGAGGTCTCAGGAGCTTAATTTAAATTCAGTTTCCAAACCCAGGCATAGTGGTTGGGCTTTGTTATTCATTGACTAAGGGCCACTGCAGGAGGGAGGAGCTTAGGGTGGGTGAGAAATAAATTCTGCAGCAGGTGGGTAAAGGTTTTCCTAGCCCTGCTGCAGGCTTCCTAAGAGAAGTGCACATGCAACCCACAAGCAAAGCCAACACACGTCAGGAGAAGAATGCACCTAAAGAAAGAAAGGGATCCAAGGAGATCTGGCAGAGCACCAACGGTACCCATTCCAAAAGGGATTTTATTTTATTTAAAAATACTTCATTTGTTCAAAATATTGAGTTGAACAAAGGACTTTTCCTGTTTTTGCACAATAGGCCAAAAAAAATTTTTTTTTTTCAAAAATTACAAGTCAACAAACCTGAAGAAGCAGCAGTTCTCATTTAGAGAGGTTTCTAAGAATTCCCAGAAAGGCAAACAATTTAGCAGCTTCAAATTTAGTCAGACCAAGGTTCAAAGTTCCTAATATTTTAAGGACTGAAGCTTTCAAGTTCTAAGATCAAAACAATGATTTAGCCCCTATTTCTACTGTTCTTCAGGATCTATCTATTTTTTCAATTTTCAGCATCCTATTCCATCCTCTGGGAAACAGAGAAACAGTGTACTTTTGTTTTAGAAAACTCTATATATTTCACAGAGATAATCCCCATTATTTATTCTTTAATTATTCTAATGCCTCCCCGGACACTAGAGAAAATGAGTGCTTTCAGGCTGATTGTATACAAAATTTCAACTATAGCGCAAAGGAAATAAAACAAGGCATACCCAAAATGGAAAGTAAGTGCTTAGAGACCTTACTAGTCGTGATGCTACATGAACATGATTTCATTTTCCCCACAGAATTCTTATATTCTTACTCTTCTCTCCTTGTAACCTCGGGCAAGTTACTCAAGCTCTCTTAACTTCAGTTCCCCTATTCATTTCCTGATAGGGCTCTAGCACACATTTGGCACTAAGGAAATACTTGTTCAATATATGAGGAGATAAAAAATTTATCAACCTTATTTTGATTTCTGCATCTTAGTGCATGTGGCTCTACACATCTAGAATATATTCATCTTTTTTTCTTATCCATCTGTATTAGTTTCTTTTGCTACTTAAGAGATCTTCACAAATTCAGTGGCTTAAAGCAACACACATGCATTATCTCAGTTTCCATGAGCCAGAAGTCCAAGCATAGCTGAGCTGCAATCTCTGCTCAGGTTCTCACAAGGCAACAACAGTGTCAGCTGGACTGCCTTCCTTCTGGGTCCTCTTCCAAGCTCATGTAGTTGGTGGTGGGATTCAATGCCTTGCAGCTGTGGAGCTGAGGTGTCCATGTTCTTGCTACCTATGGGCTGGGTGTCACTCTCAGCTCCAAGAGGGCGCTGACAGTTCCTCTCACAACATGGCAGACCATTTCTTCAGAGCCAGGAAGAGAGGGCACTCATCTCACATCTCACTCCACTCTGCTCAGAAGTGGCATATATTTGTATGTGTGCTTTAGAAACAAGTGAGTCACAGGTCTGCTCACACTCAAGGGATAGGATCACACAGGAGTGTGACTCATTTGAGGGTCGCCTTATGGAGCATTTCTCAAACTATGTACATTATATTTCCTTCAAAGTCAAGCTCAAGTCAAACACCAGAGTCCAGATAGGACAGAACTAAGCATTTATCTATGGTGATATTTTCTCATCAGTTATGTTTTATAAAATATATACACAGACAAACACACAGACACACACACCATGCATTTAGTGCTAAATGCTTAATGGATGTGGTTTGAGATTCTCCTAACCTGGAATCTTGGAGATATATGCAATCTTTATATGTCCTTTGGTCATGCTACCCATCAGCAAATAATGCTAAATGTTCTGCACAGAGACTTAGAATCCTCATTTCTTCCCTATCCATGGGTATTCATTTTGTTTCAAACCTCAAATAAATCATGTGTGAAAAAGCCTCTTGGTTGTATTTCATGCTCCCAGTCTTCGTTAACTGTGCTGAACCCTACCCATGCTATGTCCTGGCACTATTAACCACAGCAATCACATGTTATCCTCATGGCACTAGTCAGATGTTTTTTTTCCTTAAAATATTGGAAAGTACCTAAATATCTCATATTTCAACGAGCAATTGTATAATGATTAAGAATGATTTACATATTGTTTTTTGTTAGGTAACACAAACAGTATTAAAATAATATTTTCAAAAAGTTAAACAGGCAAAATGTCAAGCACATATTAAATAAGGCAAGTCACTTACGATGAAATAAGGAAAGTACCTAAAACTTTGTTTTTAAGATGCAAAAACAAGGCTACCTTGAAGCTGTTTTGTTTTTTTTGTTTTGATATTAATTTTTCTCAAAATTAATATGTGTAAGAAAACCCATATTTTTGTAGATCAGTGTGTGGAGCACAAAACCTACTAACCAATCAAGTGTCACCCAGTCAGCTATGCCCTAAATGGGTAAAGTGATTCTACTCAGCATGCTGTTTTCCAAAGCTGTCTGATGAGTCTGACAGAGCTCAAGTCAGTCCTTGACACTACAGAAGCTCATCTTAAATACTGATGCTATGAAGTAATCAGTACTGTAATTAGAATAAGTGAAAATTAAATTCAAAAAGGCAAAAAAAAATCTTTACAACAGGATCAGTGATGGCCAAGACCTGTACAAACTGACACGATGAACAGAACATATTATTTTCTTCCATTTGCTTTATGGAGCTATTTAGTCATTTATTAACTTAATGGCATGGGGCTTTCTTGGTGCTTTGTTGAATTTTCGGAAGTCAAACATGGAAGTTTGGTATTGTGATGATTCCAAAACCCACTTTGGTGACTAAAGTTTATTTAAAGCTAAAAAAAGGTAGAGGTAAATTTCTTAACAAATTAGTATGTTTTGCCCAAGGAACAATACAGGAATGAAATAACTGATTCTCACTCTTTCATGGTTTAAACAATATTTCTTTTATTAATATTCATTATTAAATACTTCTAAGTACTGATTATTCTGTGCTGTGTTAGCATATGGCTATAGTAGTGTTTCTTTTCTATGATCAAAGAACAATAATCTTCCAGACATGCTGAAAAACATAAACTAAGTATTTCTGGACAGTTGAACATAACCTTTAATGATCAGTAAATAAATACACATGGTATCTAATGGTACATCCTAATAATTTTTTGTTTGTATGTTCATTCTATTTTGTTCACCATACCATGAACAGTACTGACACTGTACCACTATGACTAATCTTAAAAGGCCCATTCTTAGACTTATGTTTTCTTTTAATTAAACATAACAGTGTTTTATTTTTTTTTATTTTTTATTTTTTTTAAAGATTTTATTTATTTATTCATGAGAGACAGAGAGAGAGAGAGAGAGGCAGAGGGAGAAGCAGGCTCCCAAGGAGCAGGGAGCCCGATGCGGGACTCGATCCCAGGACTCTGGGATCATGACCTGAGCCGAAGGCAGACGCTTAACCATCTGAGCCACCCAGGCGCCCAACATAACAGTGTTTTAAAAGAAGTGGCTCAAATCCTTTTCACATGTTTCCTCTCACTGGACCATTTAGACTGTGCCTGATTTAACTTACTTTAGGTTCTAATATCTAAGTCTCAACAAGAATCAGAAGCCATAGTCTTCAATAGAACTGCTGCAATAAGTAAACCACGTCAAACAAAGTAAGTCATGGCATCCATGGACATTATCACCAATCTACAGGAGTCATCATGCTTGCTCCAGCCACAAAGATTTTAAGGGAAACTGTGCTGCCTATCCTTGTCACATCTGAGCCATGTTTTATGCCTTGTGAAACAGTCCCTGGCCTCAGCTACAGAGCTGAGGTGAGTAGTTAACAAAAGATGAGCTATCTATAGGTCAGTCAGCATCTAAAAGAAATGAGGTGAGTAATCTGATCACCTCCTCAGGAATTTGAACTAGGACACACAAAGAAATAGGAACAATTAATAGTAACATAAAGGCATAAAAGGAGATGAGAGAACAAAAACTACTCCCGAAAATTCAAAACAAAAACACACACACACACACACACAAAAGAAAGAAAAACTGAGGAAGCTGTGCACATAGGTAGTGTGTCAAGAAGAGAGAGGAACTCCAGGGAAAGGATCCACATGTGGTCCAAGAAAACATGAGGCTAGCTGATTCACAGAATTGCCAGTTTCTGAAACTTCATCTATGGGTACCCTCATAGTAACCTTATCCTTCCTCTGAAGTTTCTGTTTATATTCATATAACAACAGCAACAGTAACAAGTAATTTGATATTCTATGTCTTGGTGTAAAATTCAAACTATCAAATAATCAGTACAATAAGGGCAATGACCAACCAGAATGAATGGATGCTAAATGTAAATATCTACTACTCTCATATCAGGTAGCCTAGCTAAAATATTCACCTTGATAACTTCATGTAATATGTGCTTCTCTAAATCAGAGTTGGTAACAGTATACAAATCATCCTGTGCTCACCTTTGCCTTTGCCATCAGTGCTAAAATGATAATAAAATTTAAAAGCAGCACAGAATTCCAACCTAGTTCTCTTTGACTTCTAAGTTATATTAATTCTATTTGAAGATTAGATTATAAAAACAGGACTAGCTGGCATTTATTGAGTGCTTAATATACACCAAACACTTCATTTAGTCTTTCCAACAATTATTATTGTACCCATGATAGAGATGAAAAAACTGAAAATTTGAACAACTGGCTCAAGGTCACATAACTAATATATTTTGGAGTCGAGTTTTAATGACAGTCTAACTCGTGAGCCACCATTTTTAACTGTGACACTATACTGCCCCTGCTATCAGATAATACTTATAATGTGGCTTCCAAAAAGTCTGACACAAAACACATAGTGTGATAATTATATATCACTGCAGTAACCACACAGTACAATCACGGAAAGCTTTGTTTGTATAATTTGCTCTCTGGGATCAAGAGTGAGTATTAACTACCAAGTGCCCAGGGAACCTACCTTGGTGTTGTTACTTGTAGGCTGGCACCTATGGTTTGTGGGACATAATGTTAAGACATAATATGACAAGATGGCTCAGCTGCCCCTAACCAGTCTCAGAAACTGAGAGTCAATGGGTAGCCTAAATCACATAGAACATTTGAATAATGAGTCTAGAGAGAGCAATAAAAGGTGTAGAGCACAAAGTGAAGAGACTGTTCGAGGAAAGCCAATTATCAAAAAAAAACACTGGGTTTCTTTGTCTTTACCATAATAAAACCTGCATTTTTTTTCTCATAAGTTGTTCCTATAGCTTTATGAATTAATGCAGAGAGTTTCAAAGAACTAAGACAAAGAAGGTCAGGAAATAAATATCCATGATAAACCAGATAATTTCATCAGTACTTATCTAATAATAGGACTTAGATAATTTATTAAATATATAATGATGCTCCTGTGTCATATTATTCTTAAAGCTCTTATTAAGGCGAAGGTCAGAACTTTATTTTCTTTCCAAATTTAACATCCTGTGGTCATTGAACCAATTCAGTTCAAAAGTATCAGATAAGCTCCTACCATCTATGCAACAGCATGCTAAGTACCTGGGAAAATGCAAAAGTAGAAACAGACACCAGCCCTGCCCCAAGAAGCTTACATTAGACCACTGCTACTACTATTAGCTACTCTTAGTAAACCATCATCAATAGAGTCCATTCATTTATTCATTCATTTAACAGTATTTCCTTTGTATCAAATGCAATGCTACAGTTCTGTTTTGTTTTGAGAGAGAGAGAGAGAGAGAGAGAGAGAGAGAGCACAAGATGGGGGAGGGTCAGAGGGAAAAGCAGACTCCCTGCCTAGTGCGGAGCCTGACTCAGGGCTCAAAGTGGGGCTCGAAGCGGGGCCTGATCCTGGGACTCCAGGATCATGACCTGAGCTGAAGGCAGATGCTTAACTAACAGAGCCACCCAGGCACCCAGCAAAGCTACAGTTTAAAGCAAAAGTAGAGTTTAAAGAAGAAGGAACTGACAGGTCAGTGAAATATATGGAAGTGCCAATGAAATATCTGGAAAGTCTAAAGTGAGATTCCTGCTTTCTAAGGCTGACAAAGTTAAGAGATTATCTAAATTAAGGGAATTCCACAAGGGGCCTTTTAGAAATAAAGGGATTCTCGCAGTTTTGGGGTGGAGTCTTTTGGGTTTTCGACATAAAGTATCATATCATCTGCAAAGAGTGAGAGTTTGACTTCTTCTTTGCCGATTCGGATGCCTTTTATTTCTTTTTGTTGTCTGATTGCTGTGGTTAGCACTTCTAGTACTATGTTGAATAGCAGTGGTGATAGTGGATATCCCTGCCGTGTTCCTGACCTTAGGGGGAAAGCTCTCAGTTTTTCCCCATTGAGAATGATATTTGCTGAAGGTTTTTCATAGATGGCTTTTATGATATTGAGGTATGTACCCTCTATCCCTATACTCTGAAGAGTTTTAATCAAGAAAGGATGCTGTACTTTGTTAAATGCTTTTTCTGCATCTATTGAGAGGATCATATGGTTCTTGTTCTTTCTTTTATTAATGTATCGTATCACATTGATTGATTTGCAGATGTTGAACCAAACTTGCATCCCAGGAATAAATCCCACTTGGTGTGGTGAATGAATATAAAATCAATGCACAGAAATCAGTGGCATTCCTATACACCAACAAAAAGACAGAAGAAAGAGAAATTAAGGACTCGATCTCATTTACAATTGCTCCCAAAACCATATGATACCTAGGAATAAATCTAACCAAAGAGGCAAAGAATCTGTACTCAGAAAACTATAAAATACTCATGAAAGAAATTGAGGAAGACACAAAGAAATGGAAAAACGTTCCATGCTCATGGATTGGAAGAACAAATATTGTGAAGATGTCAATGCTACCTAGAGCAATCTACACATTCAATGCAATCCCCATCAAAATACCATCCACTTTTTTCAAAGAAATGGAACAAATAATCCTAAAATTTGTATGGAACCAGAAAAGACCCCGCATAGCCAGAGGAACGTTGAAAAAGAAAAGCAAAGCTGGCGGCATCACAATTCCGGACTTCCAGCTCTATTACAAAGCTGTCATCATCAAGACAGTATGGTACTGGCACAAAAACAGACACTTAGATCAATGGAACAGAATAGAGAGCCCAGAAATGGACACTCAACTCTACGGTAAACTAATCTTTGACAAAGCAGGAAAGAAAGTCCAATGGAAAAAAGACAGTCTTTCAACAAATGGTGTTGGGAAAATTGGACAGCCACATGCAGAAGAATGAAACTGGACCATTTCCTTACACCACACACAAAAATAGACTCCAAATGGTTGAAAGACCTCAATGTGAGACAGGAGTCCACCAAAATCCTAGAGGAGAACACAGGCAGCAACCTCTTCGACCTCAGCCGCAGCAACTTCTTCCTAGAAACATCGCCAAAGGCAAGGGAAGCAAGGACAAAAATGAACTATTGGGACTTCATCAAGAAAAAGCTTCTGCACAGCAAAGTTAACAGTCAACAAAACTAAAAGACAACCTATGGAATGGGAGAAGATATTTGCAAATGACATATCAGATAAAGGGCTAGTATCCAAGATCTATAAAGAACTCATCAAACTCAACACCCAAAAAACAAATAATCCAGTAAAGAATTGGGCAGAAGACATGAACAGACATTTCTCCAAAGAAGACATCCAAATGGCCAACAGCCACATGAAAAAGTGCTCAACATCGCTTAGCATCAGGGAAATCCAAATCAAAACCTCAATGAGATACCACCTCACACCAGTCAGAATGGCTAAAATTAACAAGTCAGGAAATGACAGATGTTGGCGAGGATGTGGAGAAAGGGGAACCCTCCTACCCTGCTGGTGGGAATGCAAGCTGGTGCAGCCATTCTGGAAAACAGTATGGAGGTTCCTCAAAAAGTTGAAAATAGAGCTACTGTACAACCCAGCAATCGCACTATTGGGTATTTACCCCAAAGATACAAATGTAGTGATCCAAAGGGGTATGTGTACCCCAATGTTTATAGCAGCAATGTCCACAATAGCCAAACTATGGAAAGAGCCAAGATGTCCATCAACAGAAGAATGGATAAAGAAGATGTGATATAATGGAATATTATACAGCCATCAGAAAACGAAATCTTGCCATTTGCAGCGATGTGGATGGAACTACAGGGTATTATGCTAAGTGAAATAAGTCAATCAGAGAAGGACATGTATCATATGATCTCACTGATATGAAGAATTCTTAATCTCAGGAAACAAACTGAGGGTTGTTGGAATGGTGAGGGGTGGGAGGGATGGGGTATCTGGGTGATGGACATTGGGGAAGGTATGTGCTACGGTGAGTGCTGTGAATTGTGTAAGACTGATGAATCACAGACCTGTACCTCTGAAACAAATAATACATTATATGTTAAAAAAAAAAAAAAAGAAGATAGTAGGAAGGGAAAAATGAAGAAGGGGAAATCAGAGGGGGAGATGAACCATGAGAGACTATGGACTCTGAAAAACAAACTGAGGATTCTAGAGGAGAGGGGGATGGGGGGATGGGTTAGCCTGGTGATGGGCATTAAAGAGGGCACGTATTGAATGGAGCACTGGGTGTTATACACAAACAATGAATCATGGAACACTACATCAAAAACTAATGATGTACTGTATGGTAATTAACATAACATAATAAAATAAAATTTAAAAAAAGGGATTCTCCTTTCTCAGCAAGTATCATGGTACACCATGGGAAATAGTACAGCTAGTCTAAATACCAGTTATCCTTGGAGCTGTGACCCTCCTATTGAGTTAGTATATTTAGACTAATTAGGTTTGGTAAGAGTAGAAAAATCAAATGCCATAGTTTTCCACAATTAGAGACTAAAATATCAGTGAAGCTTGGGGTAAGTCAGAGGTGGTGGGAAGACAGTAGTCTGCCAGTGATGGGATTAACTTGG
Source organism: Phoca vitulina (assembly GCF_004348235.1). NCBI lineage: Eukaryota > Metazoa > Chordata > Mammalia > Carnivora > Phocidae > Phoca > Phoca vitulina. Next base: position 36,975,675 of record NW_022589716.1, on the reverse strand, counting down.
TTTTTAGTGCGCATTTGGTCAGATCGTTTGCTTACAGAATAATACTCTAATTTCTTCATCCTAGCATAGAAATAGTCCCATTAATCTTGTCTATTCTAGCTAATTTGACTTTATTTCTCCTTATACTGCTCTAATCACATAGATCTCCATATTACCTCATTGAATATTCAGCAGTGACAGACTAAACTTTTGTTATTTATTTTTCCCTTCTGCTGGAATTGCATTCTGGTCCTTGTTCCTTAATTAGAATTCCTCTCCATCCTTCCTTCAAGCTCAAATCTCACATTTTTAAAAAGGATTTCCCAAGCTACTCTAGGTTATATCAATCTCCTGTTGTCTTGTGGCATTGTTTTTTCTGTATAAAGCATTTTAGATGTTCCATACATAAAGCTGTATGTAGTAGCTCTTATGGAATGAATGTTTGAGTTCTCTTCAAAATTCACATGTTGAAATCCTAACTCTCCTCCCCCACTGAGGAGGTGAGGTCTTTAGATGAGTAGGTCATGAGAGTGGAATTCTCATGAATGGGATTAGTGCCCTAAAAAAAAAGACAAGAGAGCTTGCTTTTTCTCTCTTTGCTCTCCATCACATGAGGACACAAGGAGGAGACAGCCATCTGCAAACCAGGAGGCAGGCCTTCACCAGATACCAGATCTCCTGGCACATTGATCTTTGACATCTTAGCGTCTGAAACAGTGAGAAATAAAATTTTGCTGTCTATGGTATTCTGTTATAGCAACCTGAACTGCTGATGACAACAGTATACTTTTTCCTGTGTTTATGTCTTCATGCTGCCAGTAACTGACTTACAAGTTACCAGAGGACAGTCAGTAAGTCTCATACTTACTTTCCTTTCTTAGGCTCTTTGTGCCTAAGACTGTGCTTATGTCCACAAAAAAAAAAATGAGCAAAAGTTGGTCACCAATGCTCATGCAGAAACCCTTCATGACTTGGAGGAACGTTATTAAATTTGTCCATCAGCTTTCTCTTCTTTAGGTTGAAAATAAAAAGTCTGATGACATTTCTACCTAGTTCTTTCTTCCCAAGATTAATCTAAATGTGGCTTTCTTACCAATTAGTAGGCAATAGATCCTTAGGCTCTTAAATTTATTGTAGGAAAAAAAAATGTCTTAGCAATGGAATATGCTATCAGAATGGCAATAATAATGGTGCTTAAGGAAGAATGCAAAAAAAAATTCAAGGTAGACAATTTTTATAAAATTAAACCCATATCTGTTTTTACTTTGGCCTAAAGATAGATCTTTTCTACTAATATAACTTTTGAAAGAACTCATGAATGTTACAGTAAGTTCTGCCATTTACTATTTATAGGACTTAACCAGGACCCTTTTTAACAACTACAAAATGACAGAATTGCACTACATAATCTCTGACTCTTTTCTCTTCCGAAATTTAATGATGGAGTAGTTCGAACTGTTAGATCTCATATATTGGTGTTTATCTGGAAAAAAAATCAACTGAAAATCACATTAGTTCATATTCATCTTCTTTTGTAATTTTTTATTGTGGTTAGAACATTTAATATGACTATCCTCTTGACAAAATTTTAAGTGCACAATGCAATAATGTTAACTATAGGCATAATGTTATACAGAAGATCTCTAGAACTTACTCATCTTGCATAAATTAAACTATATACCCAATGAATATATACTCCATTTCCCTCTCTCCTCAGTCTCTGACAACCACCATCCTACTCTGTTTCTATGAGCTTGACTATTTTAGATACCTAATACAAGTGGAATCATGCTATATTTGGCTTTCTATGACTGGCTTATTTCATTCAGCATGTCCTCCTGGTTCATCCATGTCATTGCATATGGCATTATTTCCTTCCTTTTTCTAAGGCTAAATAATATTCCACAATATGTAAAGGTCATATTTTCTTTATCCATTCATTTGTCAATGGACATTTAGGTTGTTTCCATATCTCGGCTATTGTGACTAATACTGCAATGAACTGGGAGGGCAGATATCTCTTTAAGATCCTGTATTAGTTCGGGACGCCTGGGTGGTTCAGTCGGTTAAGCGTCTGCCTTCAGCTCAGGTCATGATCCCAGGGTCCTGGGATCAAGTCCCGTATCGGGCTCCCTGCTCCACGGGGAGCCTGCTTCTCCCTCTGCCTCTGCATCTCTCTCTCTCTCTGTCTCTCATGAATGGATAAATAAAATCTTAAAAAAAAAAAAAAAGATCCTGTATCAGTTCTTTTGGATATATACCTAGAAGTGGGATTGCTAGATCATATGGTAATTCTATTTTTAATTTTTTTGAGGAATCCCCATAGTTTTCCATAGTGGCTGCACCATTTTACATGACCCACAGTATATACGCATTCCAGTTTCTCCCATTCTTGCCAAAACCTGCTATCTTCTATTTTCTAAGAATTTTTGATTAGCAAAATCCTTAATTAATTTTGAAAATTTTGGAGAAAATTTTCTACCACTTAACTTCTTTTGGGCTGCCTTCCCTTTTTAATACACACTGTTCAATAAATGAAGGTAGTTTAATTGACTTGATTTTTTCAAACTATTTCTTCCAGTAACAATCTCTATATTTTCTTATAAACTTTAGAATCTAGTGTTATAGCTTTAAGCCCATTCTAAATTTAGAAGAAGTCCCATGTTATGCAAAAAGAAATGGACTCCTGAACTAGTATCTTTGTTGGTCAATATTAATTTAGTCTCATAGTGATGCTGAATGTATCTTGTCTTGTAAGTTGAAATCCAAACTCTGTACAACCCCTGTTTCAGGAAATGGGGTTGCAGTGGCTAGCTATTTATGTATATCAATCCATCTTAATAATTAGTGATTTACTGGCCATTTGTTAAGTATATGAAAAGGCACCATTTATTAAGCATATGATTTTGCAAGGTGGCAATTTGGAACATATGGTTCTTCTAGTCTTCATTAGATTTGCTGATGGCATGTTATCAGCTCACAGGTCAGCTGAAGACTAGCTGGTCTATGATGACTTCAGCAGGCACAGCTGCCCTTGTTCCACATGGTCTCTCACCCTCCAGCAAGCTGCTGTGGACTTGTGCACCTGAGAGCATGCAGGGATCCAAGAAATTAAGAGGAAACATGGAAGGCCTTTTGTTGCTTCGTCTTAAAACAGCCTCACCAGTCACTTCAGCCATATTCTATTGGCCAAAGCAAGCCCCAAGCCACAAAGCCAGCCTAGCTTCAAGAGATAGAGAGAGAGACTCCACTTCTTGATGGCGTAAGCATGGGTATAGAGAGGCAGAAACAACTGTGGTCATTTTTTCAATCAATTCCCACATGACACTTTATTTTATGTCATTCCTAAGATCTTATCTTGACACTATATTCTGAGACTAGTTTCTCCTGCGAAGTTGCCATTGCTCAAACCAAATACAAAATTATACCCTCCAAATTCAGTCTCCATGATTTGTTTCTTACCGCCATGCTGGACCTTTTTGATGTCAGATTTTCATCTGATTATTTCCCATGCCTGCATTCTCCTCTAACTGTGCTCCACCTACCTACTATCTAAGCCTGAATGAACCAACTCAAATGGCCTTCTCCAACACAGTAGCTTCATTATCCTCTAAGTTTCAGTCATGTATTGCATTCCCCTTTCTATCACTGGATGAGCTTCTATCTTGGCACTGGCAAAACCATATATACAATAAATGATTCTGAAATGGTCTTAACGTGAAGAATGAAGGGAAGTGGTAGGCAGATAAGTTAAATGGAAAATAAGACTAATGGCTTGATAGTGACAACAGAGTAAAATCCATTAGAATCTGCAGAAAGTCCATAGGATGGAAAGAAATCATGAGATAGGTGTGCTGATGGCATCGCTGACAACCATGATTTCTAAAATAAAATGTAAGGGTAGAGGAACCTTATAGTTTGATCCCTTTAGTAAACCCCAAGTCAAGGCTGAGAGGAGATGATGCAGAGTCACCTGGAAGAAAGAACCAAATTAGCCTTTGTAAGTGCCAAGCCAATGATAATGCTTAATGCAGTCTTAGGACAAAATTCAAAAGAATAAATGTTACCAAAAACTGGATATTTCATTTGTAGATTGTATAGCAGCTGTCAATTCCAATATAGAAAGGTAGAGGACTGGGAGCCATGAAAAGCAGCTACTTTGTATTTATGGATGGCTTAGGAGTCTGAACAATTCAGATCTAATTATATTTTCATCGTGAACTCACTTTATCAGAAACTTGTAACCTGAAATATGCCTGCTTAATGGATTTATCATGGTGAACCAGAGAGTCGTTTTCAGCTGAGAGTCGTTTTCAGCTGGACTAGCAAATCACTGATGTGAGCTTCAGGGGTACAAGTGAATTTTATATCCTTTATTATCCAAAGAAGAAAATAGATTTATGGCCAACAATTTAAAGAAGAAATTTGCTAAAGAGAGGAGCTGCAGCTTTTCTCTTTGAACAGTGATGACTGGGTAACTTGGTAACACCTCAAAGTCAGAAACAGAGAAGGAAAACTACTAACTGAAGACCCAGTCAGGAATCAAGATGGTCAAGATGATGTAGTTTGGCTATAGTCAGAGAGATGGAGGTCAAGAGGGAAAAGGGTAGAAACTGAAAGGAGAGGAGAGGCCCAGGGAAACATGTGCTTCATAGACTTCTAATACAAATAAGCATTTCTCAGTCCCAAACCCTCTGTGGTCCCTAACAGTCAGGGCACCTACCCTGAAATCTTTAACACTAATGGTAGGGACATTCACAATTGTAGAATTACGGATCTTATTGATGATCCATGTTAGCCACTTAAATATCAATTGTTAAAGGTACAAACATATTTAAATCAAGAATAAATGATATTCCCAATACAGATGATATCTCGTGTAAAAATGTTTAGAGCTTATTTATTTATTTTAAACACAATTAGAATATGGTACAACCTTTACTTAATAGCTCTTCTCAATCATTCATAGTTTTTATATAAAATTATCATATTCCTTTTTCATTTAATAACCACAAAATATTTAAGAAAGCCTCAAGATCTGAAGAGAAATGAGACTTCCTTCATTGTCTGTTCTTACAAACACATATCTGTAACACTAAGACAGCAGTATACCCCAATCTCTTTCCACTTTATACATATATGAGAATTTCTAGCTTAGGATATTGTTCTTCTAGAATATTTAATATTGCAGAGAGAATGTTATTAACACAATTACTCAAGCCAAACCCATTCTCAATTCAGTGACAATAAACTAGGACTACTGGGGGGGAAAAAAAGTTTAAAAACTTGCTTTAAAAAGCAAGTCATGGAAAAATTCCATTAGATTAAAAAAATAATCTTTATATAACTTAAATTTTTTTAGTGTTGCAATCCATGTGTATACATGCTGACTATAATCACTTTCTAGAATCTTAATTTATTTCATCATTTGGTTAAACACTGTTTGATGCTGATAACCTTCAAGAAAAATAATTTTCTGGTTTTTTATCAAATAATGGATTGTAGTATGTGATTAAAATATGCATAATCAAAGAAGAGATGATTGGAGAGGAAAAGGTTCTAAACATGCTTTCATTATTTATCATCATCATCATCATCTATAAATTAATATATATCTTTCTCATGCTTTGTTCTTTGTTTGAAATTGACTAACACATCTACTGTGAAGGGAACATCTTGGTTTCTTTGCTGGCTAAATATTGAATTCATGATTGATAAGAATCCTTTTATTTTCAGATCTATAATGCCCAGTTTAAAGTTTTACACACATGACAAAATATGATATTCTTTTTTTTTTTTAAGATTGTATTTATTTATTTGACAGAGAGTGCACAAGCAGGGGGAGCGGCAGGCAGAGGGAGAGGGAGAAGCAAGATCCCTGCTGAGCAGGGAGCCCAATGCTGGGCTCCATCCCAAGACCCTGGGATCATGACCTGAGCCGAAGGCAGATGTTTAACCGACTGAGCCACCCAGGCACCGCAAAACTTGATATTCTTAATCTTTATAAATTTATGTTCTTTTATCAGAATGATATAAGAGTATATGTATTTATGATTAAGAACCAAAAGGGAATGTGCAGGGACACATGGGTGGCTCAGATAGTTAAGCAACCAACTCTTGATTTTGGTTCAGGTCATGATCTCAGGGTCATGAGACCAAGCCTCGTGTTGGGTTCTGCACTGAGCATGGAGTCTGCTTAAGATTCTCTCCTCCCTCGGTCCCTTCATCCCCCACCCCTACCTTCCTTCCCCGCCCGCATTATGTGCCCAGCACACTCTCTCAAAAAAAAAAAAAAAAAAAAAAAAAAAAGATAAATAAATAAATAAATAGAAATTACAAAATTAGAAATAATACATGTGTCTGATTGGTGAAATTACTGAGAGGCCTTCCCTCTCTTTTGTCAAATCATTTTAAAAGTTGTTGGAATACTGATTTTATATGAAAAATAAACTCTATTTGTAATGTTACTAAAAAATCTAAAAATGTTCACTCCTTGAACATTTATGTGTATGTAATGTTATGTAAATGTACAATACAGTTGCCTTAAAACTATAAGTAATTATTGTATATTAAAGGAAAATGATGAGCTGTTTTATATAACTAAAATAAAATGTGTAGGCTGTGTGTATGAGAAAGCATGTAGAATTAAGTTGTATATGTATAATTTAACTATATTTAACAACATATCAGATTTCTAGCAACTCCTATATAACAGATCCCCAAACTCTGAAATAAAAACTGACTTGGTGCCAAATCTTGCTCCAAACTCCTATGCAAGCCAAAGGTTTAACTCTATTACTTCACAGTCTATTAACTCTTTGGTAGCTTATTATACTCTATAAACTTTCTTATCTAATTTTCCAGTCCATGGCAGATTAAAAGTAGAAGATAGAAGGATCTGGGGAAGGAATATGAGGTGGGTGTGGGGGGAATAGTGAAAATACAAGAAAAGCCATAGCTGACAGTTTGACAGACAGCTAAAAATATAAATGGGCTGTGTGTATTAAATCATCACCATAAAAAATAGCAAACAACAATAATATCTAATATTTACTACACATTTCTTTTATACTCTATACTTTTATACTATATACAAGTGAGTAAGGATTTGCATGGATTATTTTATTCTGGTTCTCAAACCTTTAAGATATTATTACCCTTTTTTTATATGAGGCTTGGAGAAGGTAAACAATGTACCAAAAGTCACAGAGTTAAGCAAGTTACAGAACTAGAATTCAAACCCAGACATCCAGACAGTCGGCATTCAACATATTAATGGTATAACTGTGATTAATACCTTTTGTGTAAGAAAGTGGGCAGATGTCCTTACAAAATTATTTGTGTTAAGAAGAAGTACTGCATAAGGACATAAGGTTCAGTTAGCCAGAAAAGCTACATATGTGGATACACATTTTCTAATCAATGAAACGTTGCTGTTTCTCTCCATTCACTCACTAATTTTTACTTCTAAGTTAAAACACAATTCATGTTGAATAAAATTAAATGAGATTTTCAACAAAATGTACTTACACAACCCAGTATTTTTCTTTCCAAACACTTTAAATTCCTTTAAAAATTTCCAGAAACAGGATTACAGTTCTCTCAAGGGTTTTTAATAACGTCTAAGTAGATGTTCTGGTATTAGCTTGTAAAATGCTGAGTCAAATACTAAAGGTAATTTAGTCTTGAGAACTTTTAAAAGAGTTATACAGTTAAATCACCTCAGGGCCACATCCTATCTGCTAGTTCTATCTTATTACAGGCTTTTAAAAGAAAATAACAGTGGCATTTTCTTTTTGCAGCCATATTCTGAAACTGGTAATAATAAAAGGATACCTGTGTTTGTGCAGTTGAGTTCTTCAAGCTTTTCGAAGTATACCCACCAGACAGGCCAAAGCTCTCTGTGCAATGGTATGTTTGTTCCAAGTTAAGACAAGGTGACACTTAAGTGTAAGTAGTTGAATCATCTTGTTGGAGTTGATTAGCTTCAAACTTCGTTGTGCTGAATAGGTAAATATTCCTAGGATGCCATTTGCCCAGAGTTTCCTGCAATATATTCTGACAATTTTGCAGCCCATTGGCTGAGGTCTAGTCTAAATGTCTTAAGAGTGGTGCTGAAAAGAATTTTCCTTACAGAGAACATAACCTGAGCTCAGCACTTGCTACCAATTCCCAAGCACTGCTAGGAAGATGTTAAGCCATGTTTTACTGGGGGAATCAGCAAAGTCAGATGTGCAGGAGTCACACATAAAGGTGTGTCTTACTTCAACTGGGTTCAAGATCCAACTGAAAGAAGTATCTACAGCCAAAGAAATATAATGGAACCTGCCCTTTAAAACAAAGGACAACAGACATCTGATACCTGACAAGGAAGGGAGATGGTCATAAATAACATAATTTATTATTAGTGCTTGAATATTTTTGAGCTCATGAACTGAGCTCACCTGGTTATCAGAAAGACCTTACAAAGTTTGGATTTGCTGTCATCACTGTCACTTATGTTGAGATCAAGGTAAGACATCATTATATACATATCGTAGATGTAACTGGCTATCAGAACCATGTATCCTTGACACTTTTGGGGTTTAGATAACTTACCTGCAAATACCTGGACTAGTTTGGTGGATTAATTTTTTTTCTTAGCATCAGAAGTCTTTTTAAAAATGGAATACTAGGGGCACCTGGGTGGCTCAGATGGTTAAGTGTCTGCCTTCGGCTCAGGTCATGATCCCAGCGTCCTGGGATCAAGCCCCACATCAGGCTCCCTGCTCAGCTTCTCCCTCTCCCTCTGCCTGCTGCTTCCCTTGCTTGTACACTCTCTCTCTCTGTCAAAAATAAATAAAATCTTTAAAAAAATAAAATAAAAAATAAAAATGGAATACTATGTGGAAGCACCAGAAAAAATAAAATTGGTTACATTAGAGCTGGTCTGATTGAGACAGAGTAGAGGTTGGAACTCATCCTACCTAAACACCATGGAAGCCTCCCAAGAAATACGTGGCATAGAGGAAAACCACTAGACTGGATAATCTCAAAGGTTTATGATCCTGTCCCTTTAACTGATGTCTATCATACTGATCTGCTGTGATTTCAGAACCAAACTTGTGCACAGGAAAAAAAAACAAGTTTGCCACATCTAACTCATATACTAAAACAAGCAGTCATTTCAGTTGCCACTTTGGGGGCACCATAATTCTGGGACTGAATCATCCTTGTGGACCATGACCTTGGTTAATAAATTTTAAGTCTTTTTTTTTTTCTAATTTAAGAGGCCACATGATTTTTTTTGTTAAGCGACATCAGGACATACTACTAAAATTAGAAATATCAAAGCACTCAGGCTTGGATTCTCAGAAACTTTGATTAAAAAAGAGAGAGATGCTTTTACTGATCACTTGTGAAAGAATCTAGGGAAAAGGGCAGATCTCCGAACTGGAAAGGCAAATTTTAGGACCTAATGGAAAGGAAAAGTTGTGCAATGATACTAATTCGATAGATTTTTTTTTAATTGGATGGATTTTAATCCTCATTTGATGCTTATTAGAATCACCTGGGACTCTTTTAAAACATATATGCGCTCAAGCTCCACCCCAGCAAATTAAATCTAAGTCTACAGGGGTGTCCTAAGACATAGGTGTTTTGTTTTGTTTACATAACTTTTAACTTTAGAATAGTTGCACATTTACATAAGATAATTTTAAAACAAGTTTCAAAGATAATTTAGAATCTCCTTATACCCCACACCTACTTTCCCCCATTATTATCTTAATAATGGATATATTTCCACTATCCCCTATTATAATATTATGAAATATTATCATATTATGTTAACACTAATATGATACATTTGTTATAATTAGTATAACAAAAGTGATGCATGGTTATTAATTAAAGCCCATACCTGAATCACATTTTCCTAAATTTTACCCAAAGTCCTTTTTTCTGTTCCAGAATCCCATCCAGGAAACATTACATTCAGTCATCATGTCTCTCCTTAGGCTTCTCTTGGCTATGACAGTTTCTGAGACTTTCCTAGTTTTTGATGACTTTGACAGTTTTGAGGAATACTGATCAGATATTTTTTAGAATGTCCCACAATTGAGATTTGCCTGATTTTTGTTTTTCAAGAATGAACTGAAGTTATGGGCTTTTGAGAGAAAAACCACAGAGGTGAAGTGCCCTTCTCACCATATCACATCAAGAGTACATGTCACCAACATGACATTACTGTTGACACTGACCTTGATCATTTGGCTGAAATAGCTGTTTATCAGGTTTCTCACTGTAAAAGTACAACTTCTTCAACTTTTGTTACCACACTCTTCAGAAGGAAATCATTATGTGCAGTACACACTTACAGAGAAGGTATTTATGTTCCACCTCCTGGAAGTGGAATATACATAAATTATTTGGAATTCTTCTGCTCAGCAATTTGTCTGGTTTTACTTATGTATGTATTTATTTATTCATTTAGTCATGCAGTCATTTAATTATTTATATTAGTATGTACTGATGGACATTTACTTTATACTTTGGGTTATACTTCAATATTATGTTATTTATTTTGCTGTTCTAATTGCTGCAAGATAGGCTATCGAGAGCTCTTTCATTTGGTTCCTCTGTCCCCTTTACATATCCCTATCGTTTTGTTTTTTGAGCTCCAGACTCATCCGCATATTCCCTGCCCCAGCCTTGCAGTCAACCATTTCTCCAAGAAGCCCTGGTTCCTTTTATTGGAGCATGGTATTAGAAACCAACATCTGGGAGTACGGTGTGCCCATTGCTTCTGAGGTGTTGTTGCTTCTAGGATCTCTCAGAGAACAGAGCTAGAATTTACACGTGTGCATTACTAACCCATAAGTATGCATACACCTATAATAAACTAAACATGAATTCATGCCGACTTCTCTAGCTCTAACTCATTACCCCATGGATCATTCCAGCCTTCTCCCTTTGCTTATCTAAAACCTTCCCTCCAGTATTGAGAAACTTGGCTCCAGTCATTCACCATCTATTTACTTAATGGTTCAATTCCACTATATATGTATAGCAGTTTCAGGATTATTAACCTGTGCCTCTGTAGAAACTAACTTTACCAACTAGAGTGGAGTATTTCTATACAGTTTGTATAGCCTTTAGTCCTTAGTCTCTACTCAATTCCAAAGTTACTTAGTGCAGCACCCTTTCCCTCCACCTTATTCAGTAAGGTTATGTATTCATTATACAGTTAGATTCTTTGTTTATAGTCAGCATTCCATCTTGGGATTCTCCGATCTCTTAATTGGTGTTTTAAGTTTGCATACAGTAGGGTTCAGAGTTTGAGCTGTAAAATTTTGTAGGTTTTGACAAATGCACAGTGTCAAGTATCCACCACTAAAATTAAGAATATTTCTACCACTTTAAAAAATAGAATGAATGTTTTTTTTTTTAAAGCTCACCAGGGGATTCTAGTGTGCATCCAGAATTAAGAACCTGGTGTCAAATCAGGTTCTGGTGTATCCAAGAACTTAGTTTTAGTGTTTTGGATTTTTTGTTTTTTTTCTGTTTGTTTAGTTAGGTTTTTTGTTTTTTTTTAGCTCAAAATCTAGAAGAATGCTACATTTCTTACTTAGTGACCTTGCCAAATTAGCTAACTGCTCTGTCCAGATGGAAGTATCCCCTCAGAACATTTCAACACCCTCTTTAGAGTGGTTTGAGGACTTAAATGGATTATTGAAGGTAAAGTACAATGACAAAGTTGAAAAGGAGTTGGTATTTAGTAAATGTCAGCCATTATTACATTGTTTTCATTATCACCTCTTTTAGTCAGGAGTTACTCCTATCGTTTGTCAATGATGTCCTTATGGCTTCTTAACATGCCTTACAAAGACAGACAAATAGAGGTAAGTCTTCTGTTTTTGCTTTTTAATTTTTATGCATTCTAGATTAGACATTAAATAGGTTGCTGCCCCCAGAATCACTTGGGGTGATAGAAAACTTCTGACGCCTCATTTGTGGCCAGAGTCACTACATGAGAATCTCTGATAGTGGTGGTGGGGAGAGAAACTGTCTTCAGTACTGTTTAATGATCCCCAGGTGATTTCAATGTTCAGCCAAGTTGGAGAACCACTATGCAGAATGGGAAGGTTCCTCCTCTACTCCAAATCCTTCATATTTCTCTGACTCAAGTTTGAGAAAATAATTTAAGATGTTACAATATGACCAAAAGGAATAGCCCAGCTAAATGTGCACATGAGTCACAGAAAACAAGTATTATGGTTGTGATAAGTAACTTTCCCTCACTATAAACATGTTTCCAAATCCAATTCTCAGTACTGTGTTTCATTCCAATTGCTCATGTAGTTAAGATGAGTACAACTTAAGTATCTGTCCTATAGGTTCTTCCAGATCAAATGACTGACTATCTAACCACGTCACCGTTTCCTATTCCAGATGGAGACTATCCACCCTCTTGATGACATGTGTTTATGCCTCAACAATTACTATTCCAGTGTTTCATTTAATCCTGATCATTTCATTTGCCTGGTGATACAAATATATATTTTTTCTATCCTCTCAATTTCTCTCTCTCTCTCTCCCCCCCCCATTCCCTTCTTTCTCTCCTTCCTTCACTTCAGCATTTCCCAAGCTATTTTCAAATAACTTACTTTAATGTGAGATGTTAAGAGATTTTGAAAAACAGTACTGCCTTGGTCTTTTAAGAAATACTACATCCTCCCTCCAACATCTGTAAAAACATGTTAGCTTATTAAAAACAATTATGATATTCTCCAACTATGTAATTCTATTTATACATACAATGATCAAAAAACATTTTGAAGTGTGATGGGAGAGGGAGGCAGAGTTCTTATAAAAAAATTCTGGTACAGAACAGGAAATAATTATGTAATTATAATTATATAAGACACATAAAATAAATATCTTATACACTTCTCCTTCACCATATGGTACAGTAGTTCAGTGTCACTTACAATGTGAAGCCCATTATCCGCACTCAAAATCCTATTCCAACCTACTTCATAAAGTTTTAGAATCAGTTTATAATTAGATAGTTTTAAATGTTCATACTCAAAATTCAGTAAACATCTACCACTTTTCAGGTATTTGTAGTACCTTACATTAACTCTGTAAGAAATTATCCTCATATAAGGAAAGGAGAGGGAAGACTCAGAAAATGTAAAATATTAGTCTGAATTAGGGTTCTTGACATTGATACTACCTGTATTTTTGGCCAGATAATTCTTTGCTGTGTGGGGGCTTACCTGTGCTTTGTAAGATGTTTAGCAGTACCCATGACCTCTACATACTATATCCCAGCAGCATATCTTTCCCTCAAGATGTGAAAACCAAAATATCTACATACATTGCCAAATGTCCCCTATGAGACAAAAATGTCCTGTTAGCTGAGAACTACTGGTTGAAACCCACACAGCAAGTAAAATGCCAAAAGTCAGTGTTTTCAGTTTTCTGTCTAGACACTTAGATGCTTCTCAAAGATAATGCCTTTATGGTTCAAGACCTATCATGTATCATTAATTGCTAAGCCCTTCCTAAAAAGTCATCATCTTCATCACAAGATATATTATCTCTTATTGGTGAAAACAGCTAGTACAAATGACTTGGCATTTAGGTATAACTTGGCATGGGCCATGGAAACAGACAGGAGCCACTGGCTCTTGCCTTGCAAATGTGCAGCATTGGTATAAACTAAAATGTCCAAATGAATCCCCATCACCAGTAAAACAGATGGTGGGCCTGTAATTTCATCTCTGGATATACAGCACAACATTATAATTGGAGCTCCACAGCATAATAACCTCCCAGAGTATGTGGCATTTTCCAAACTGGCATCAAGTTTCTTTATCATTATTAAATCCTTCTAACACAATGATGATAATTAGATTTTTCTTTATCTTTCCGGCATTTTTTAAAAAAATCTTCTAAATGTTAGCCAGTTCTTCTTTCTCTCAATTGTGGGATTTCTCTTGGTTGTAATTGCATTACAAGTCAATTTCCCTAATTTCCTTATCACCTGCATCATCTTTTTTTTTTTTGGTAAAGTTCCCATTTTCTTTTGTGGAGACAAAATTCCCATATTCATTTATTTTTTTCCTGCTCATAGGTACTTGCTCCATCAATAAATTACCTCTTTCCTGCCTCTGACAAAGCTGAATGCCCAATTACTACCTTCCCTCATCAGGTAATAACCCATCTTAATATCTGTATCTATAGGTAGATGGATGATGATAGATAGATAGATAGATAGATAGATAGATAGATAGATAGATAGATAACTATTCTTAAAATAATTTTTTTAAAAAGAATTCTGAGCTGACATTTCCTTCCATGTAGTTTTCCTATATAAAAGTTTTAATTGAGTAGAAATATCTTGTTGAGTCTCTTTTGAAACAGAATTTCAGAAGGCACCAAAGTTAAGGCCAAAACTTCTAAGTTGACTATGATGTATTTTGCCCCAAGGCTGCACTGTGCCAAGTCCAAGATACGAAAAGTAAAGAAAACACCCTTCAGCTCTCTGACTCTTAGCAGTTTCCAGGAAAGCCTAGACTGTTCTGCAGCCCTAGAGCCAAATTGCCTAAGCATGAAAGAGTCCCACTTGGCATAACAGGAAGGTCTGCTTTTTTCAAATTCTTTGCATATTTTCAGAGGGACCATAGATTCTTTTCTTTTTCAAAAAGTTTTTATTTAACCTCTAGTTAGTTAACATACAATGTAATATTAGTTTTAGGTGTACAATATAGTGATTCCACAGTTCCATATAACATCCGGTGCTCATCACAAGGGTACTTCTTAAGCCCCATCACCTATTTGACCCATCCCCTCACCCACCTCCCTCCTGGTAACCATCAGAACAAACTTGTTCTCTATAGTTAAATTTCTTGGTTTGCCTCTCTCTTTCTCTCTCTTTTTTTTTCCTTTGCTCAAAAACCCTCAAAATTGGAAAAGGTATCAATAGTTAACTAACTCCCAGCTAGACATAAGAAGGTGATCTTTTATCAAATATTACTTGAAAGGTTTAGAAAGTCAGCCATACCTTGCTTCTCCCTCCTCTAAATTTTAAAAACCTTCCCCTATTACCACTAATGTTCTTTAAGATTCCTTGCTTCTTTTTTTTTTTTTTAAAGATTTTATTTATTTATTTGACAGAGAGAGACAGTGAAGGAGGGAACACAAGCAGGGAGAGTGGGAGAGGGAGAAGCAGGCTTCCCACGGAGCAGGGAGCCTAATGCAGGGCTCGATCCCAGGACCCTGGGATCATGACCTGAGCCGAAGGCAGACGCTTAACTACTGAGCCACCCAGGCTCCCCGAAAGTGATAGAGTTCTTAATGAGACTTTGAGCCACTAGATCAAGCCTTCCCTGAAGCTTGACTTATATTCAGACCATTAATTTACAGAGACAATTAATTCCCTTTTTGCTTGAGTTTAAGTCATGTATTCTGTTGCTTGCAGCAGAAAGAGTCCTGATACAGATGATCTAACTGATATAACCTCTAAAGTCCCTTTCAACTCTAAAGTTCTGAGCCTCTGTTTATTTGTCTTCTGAGGATTATTCAGAATTAAAAGCAAAATAAATTCAGAAGGGCTGCCAAAGACAGAGCAAGAGTACTCCAGAGAGATATGGCTGAGGTGAGGAACCTTGGCAGAAAGCCTCTCCAAAGGCACATTCATCTGAGGGAAACTGATTTATGTTAGGCTCATGTCTGCAGTATTTTATAACCATAATAGCCAGTAAATAAAAAGAAATTGTTTCTGTCAGCTTACCACCTCTCTTATGAATGGAAGAAGCAGAAGTGCCCAATCTTCTAAAAATTACATAAAGGCCAACCAGGGCTCTGAATGCACCTTCTCCAAGCTCAGAAAGGATTTTATATTTTCAAAGTAGGATGTAGCATCATGTTAACATCACATAACAGATTCAGTAATGATCATTACTTTTAATAAGCTTAAAAGTACACTTCACTTGTACTTCACAGTGATGTTTAAATTTTAGATATAAAGATACTAAAATGTATTCCCCCCCTCCTTCCTTGACTGAGTTGTATCATGTAGCTAGGGGGCAGGAAATACTTATCTTTCTGAGTGCCTGGATACTAATGACACCGTAGTACAAAACTTCCTAAACCGCTATTAAAGACAAAACTATTTATTAACTGGAGGTATCTCTTTTCCTCATTTTAAATGCAGATTTTTATTTTATTTTTATTGATTTATACTGACACAATTTATCTTCAAGTCTCTTCATTACTTCATTGCTATGAATTCAATTTATATTTTTTGAATTAAGTGAAACTGAATTCTGGTTACTAAATTATTTTTTTTAGTTCACAAAGAAATATCTTAGAACCCTGAAGGATGAACACATTGGGATAGTGAAATGTGTCACCACTGAATGCAGTACTTAAAAAGAGTAAATTCTGAAGCCTATTTCCAAATGGTGATTCTACTACTTATGAGCTGCATGACCAAAGACAAGTCATTTCATCCCTCTATGCCACATTTCCTTTATTTATAAAACAGGGGTTACAATAATAGCATTACAAAGAGCTTGTTGTGAGAATAAAATGTATTAACTTATATAAATACTTAGAGTAGTACCTGGTACAGCTATTGTTTTTTTGGCTCCTGATATTGATTTTCATTTGAAGCAGTCTTTTATAAAGTTACTTCAGTTAAGTAAAATACAATTATTGTAAGAAAAATGTTAAAAGGACTCTCATACAGCAGTATGTAGGAATGAAAAAATGTCAAGTGCTATCTTGTTCAAAAAGAAAATAAAAGAATGAAGGGTAAGCAGAATCTGAAGAGCAACTATTAAAGAATCATATGGATGTGAAGATATGTATTTTATGATTCAGGATGTAAAACACATTCCAAGCATGAAAAACAAAAAGTAATTCAAATCTAGGCTCTATATTACAGAGAAACTTCGGAATACCTCACGGATCATAAAAACAATCAGAGAAAATAAGAGTTGAATTTCAAAGGCAAGAAAACTAAACTCATCTTGAGATTATTTTGTACATCTACCCCAGACACTCTGTAAATTGGCAACACCTACTGGATGGTACAGTAGCAAGAAAATGAAGAGAGTGATTCAGAAAATAGTTCAGATGAAATATCAGGGTTTGGTGGCCCATTACCTAAAGAGACTAAAGAGAGAAATAAGAAGGCACCAAAAACGACCGCCAAGTTCTGAGCAAACATACTAAGGAAGCTCTTCTTTCTAAGACAAGAGCAGAACCTGCATGAGATTGGAAAGATCACGTGTTCTTTTTTTTTTTTTAAAGATCTTATTTATTTATTTATTTATTTGAGAGAAGGACTGAGCCCGCAAGTGGAGAGGAGCAGAGGGAGAGGGAGAAATAATCTGAATTACACTCCACACTGAGTGCAGGGCCCAATGTGGGGCTCAATCCAATGACCACGAGATCATGACCTGAACTGAAACGAAGAATCAGACGCTTAACTGACTGTGCCACCCAGGTGTCCCTGGAAGATGATGAGTTCTTAAATGAACTCAAGAAGGTGAGGAAATCTGTAAAACATCAAGCATTTTTGCCTAATAAGAAGTTGGAGTCTGAAGCTAAGTTGAGAAGTCAAAACTTTAGAAAAGAGTTAGTAGTTATCAAAATAAAGTTGGTAAATTAAACTGTGGGATGAAGTGACCAAGAACACCCAGCAGAGAAGGGGACCAAGAAGAAAACCTTGGGATAAGCCTAAAAACAAAATATTAGACACACAGAGAAAAGCTTCAATTAAAGAATTAGAAGGAACAGGAAAACTCAATGTCATATAAACCTGAAGAATGAAGAGTTTAGGAAAGTGTATGGTTATATATCAGACTATAAGAAAATGGAAAATCAACTTTAAATTAGTGTAATCATGAGGCATTTTATAGAAATTGTACATCAGTCAGTTCTGTAATCAATTACACTTAAATAGCTTAAAAATGGCAAAGATTCAAGTTCTGTGAAATTTCTGCTCTGCCATCTTTAGATGTAACATATATACATCACAATGCCCAGTGGAAAGAGAGGCACATTTCATTTATATCTCTTTTTATCCACAGAAAATCTTCCACACACAACCCTCCCCCAGCAACTGTTCAAAGTTCAACTGCTCAGGTTGTTTCACTGTTCATACTGGCCATGCTCGTAGTCAATGCTTATTCCCAAACCAAGGGTAAGGAGAACAGATTTCATTTCTGATTCACTTAAACTTGATAAAGATCCATCATCTTTCCTGGTCACATGGTCAGGCAGAAATGAACCAAATTGGCATTCTGCCAAAAGTAAGGTGGGAGCAAAGCAAGGTTTTAGGTAAGAACCAAGAGTGTCCACTAAAATGGTCAGAAGGATTAAATGATACATAACAGTCAAAAAGGTTAGAAAGTAACAAGAGACCACCAAACATACATATTCTTTAGACAGATGTTATTTGGACCTCTCTTACATGCCAGGCACTGTTGAATGTGTGAAAATGCAAAGATAAGTAAGGCACAATCCCTGCCATTTCACTGTCCATGGTTTAGATAGAGAAGTGTGCATAAAATGATGAGACTGAAGACCAAGTAGCAGAAGTCCAACCTGCTTATTTTATCAAGAATATTATACCACAACCCATTTCCACAGAAATGAATTTGCTCAAATAGTACAACACTCTATTTGAGAACATTATCTTACCCAGAAAGTCAACTTTTATATTTTTGATTTGGAAGAAAGTAAAATCAGGTGGAAATTCCCTTTGATCATATTATTCGCCAGGTATAGAATTTGCAGACGGTGGAATTTAATTTGAGGATCTGTATCTGTAATTTCTATGAAGTTTATTTTAGTTGAATAATTAGTTTGTCTTAATGATATCGAGTCTAATCTTATGGCAAAGCAGGGTAAATAATATACTCTGGGAAAATAGGTTTATAGGAGAGAAAAAGGAAAGAATTTGAAGAAAAATACACTATGCAGTTCTCAAGCACTTATACATCTACGTCTGTACTGATAAGTATATACCACTATGACACTAAAATTGAAAAAAGAATCAAAATTCACAGCTTAGGATATTCTCTATTGTTAGTGTTTTATTTAGCCTCATAAAATACTCATTGTTTGGCCATTAGACTAACAAATACTTTATGGACAAAAGTTAATTTTTAATCTCCTCCTATTAATTTAAAAATTTACTCCAGTTACTACAAACCATCCAGTACAAAGAATAAACTGTTTTCTCCCTAAATTTAACATTCTTTTTTACATCTTAAATCTTTCCAATACATTAGCATAACTGTTCAAATTTGTCAACATTTACAAGTGAGCCAAAGATAAAATATTAGGCTAGGGAAAGATAGAGGTTTTTGGAAAAAATCAAGAAAATAATCCTGACCTCAATTTCCATAAATATTTTTTAAAAATTTTTCTTCTCTTGTTGGATGAATACACAGAAAATTAGCTGAGGTATCTCTAAGTGGACATTTCACCCAAATACCTCTCTATGAAACTGATAAAATTATAAATCACTTTTGACATGGAACCACGACCAACCTATCAAGGGGGAAAGAGAGCTAAAAGTAAGAGGTATAAAAATAGAAACAGATATCAGTTAATGTTAATGAGAATAAAGTCCGGACTATGGCCATGAACCAGTTACTTTAAATGAGCTCAGCGTTGGCAGCTGTCCTCCCACTCTCCACCACCAAAATTTGTGAATATACAGTAACTGAGCTGAAGTATACATAAGAGGTAGACATTAGTCATAACTAAATTTTAAAAATTCACAAGCTTTGTGGTATAACTTCATTAATTCAGAAAATAAATATTTATTACAGGACTCGCTTACATTTTAATTTTGCTGAATTCTACACAATGATTCCCAGAAGTAAAGTGAGATTGAAGAGTAACACTATGCAAAAACTTCAGGCTCCTCTCCATTATTGTTTTTGTAGAAAGAATAGGTTATATGAGCTTATGTGTAATTAGCAATGTGTAGAGAGAATAAAGTCAGTGGACTTGTATATTTCTTTTTTTTTTTTTTTTAAGATTTTATTTATTTGACAGAGAGAGACACAGCGAGAAAGGGAACACAAGCAGGGGGAATGGGAGAGGGAGAAGCAGGCTTCCCGTGGAGCAGGGAGCCCAATGTGGGGCTCGATCCCAGGACCCTGGGATCATGACCTGAGCCGAAGGCAGACGCTTAGCGACTGAGCCACGCAGGTGCCCCAGACTTGTATATTTCTTTAGTGTTGAGAGCACACTATGTGGAAGACACTATGTAAATAAAATAATCAATGGAAATAGGTAGTAACATAGTAGAGAAAAAATAGGCATCCAGATAACTATCATAATAATCATATTGCTTAAGAGAGGCAGGTAGTTGGGCGCCTGGGTGGCTCAGTTGGTTAAGCAGCTGCCTTCAGCTCAGGTCATGGTCCCAGGGTCCTGGGATCAAGCCCTCCATCGGGCTCCCTGCTCAGCGGAGAGCCTGCTTCTCCCTTTCCCTCTGCCTGCCACTCTGCCTACTTGTGCTCTCTATCTCTCTGTCAAATAAATAAATAAAAAATATCTTATAAAAAAAAAAAAAAAAAGAGAGGCAGGTAGTAGGTTATGTTATTGGCCCCAAAATGTCACTTGTTCCTGAATCCACAGCCTTACCTTTGCCTCATCATAGCCTTGGAGCCATGTGACTTTGGGCTCTTGACTTTGCACTTGGCCTGTGATCTGCTTTGGCCAGAGATATATGGGCAGAAATGACAGTATGACAATTTTGAGAACAGGCTTCAGGAGGTCTTTTATGTTTCTACTTGAGCTCTTATGCCTCATTTAGAACCATATTTGGATGGCCACTCAGTATCCATCATGAGGAGTACATGCAATAGTTAATCTGATAGTCTCAGAAGGAGGAAGATGAGAACAACGTGCTAACCTATAGACTTGCAGTAAGAAAAATGCTGTCTCTACCAGCTGAAGCTCAACCTACCCAAAAATACATGAGCAATAATAAATGATTATTGTTTTAATTTACTGAGTATTGGAGAAATTTGATATGCAATATTATTTTTATAAAAATCTAACCAATACAACACATACACAAAAATTACAAGGACATTTAGAAAACAGTTACATCCACCTTGGGAGGGGATTGCAGGTGGCTTTGCTTTTAATGATGGACAGATAGAACCTGGCCATTTGAAAATGTTGAAGATGAGTGTTTCATGTTTAAAGAGAAGTATATAAGAAAACACATGGGAAATAGAGTATCTATGCCTTTGCACACACAGAGCAATCTGGGAATAACACGTTTCAGCATAATTCTCTGGCCTCCAGATGTTGTGCTGGCATCCTTGTTCAAGCTTGGAAAATGAGGCTGGAAGGAGAAGAGAACTGAGAAAGATCTGGGATAACTTTTCCTTCCCTATTCTCCTGCCCTGATGACCTAGAATGGTGGTTTGTCCATTCATTCAACATGACCTGCACTGTGTCCTGGCTGGCTCGAAAAGGAGAAATGGATGGTTCTAAGACTAAGTTGTAGATTTGAGATGACAGAAAGTCTCTTATACATTATACACTAATGTGGTATTAGGGCATTAATATAATTACCTCATATGAACATGGTATTAAGATGGTGACAAAAATCAAGTTATAAAATATTTTGTAGTGGCTATAAAATTGGATATCATTCACCAGTCCATTGATCTAAATGGAAAAATATCTTCTTTTATGGCCTCATAACACGTCACTAAGAACTCACAGAATTCTCTATAAACAATTTGTGTATAGTTTTATCATTAAGGTAAATATGATGAGAACAGTAGCACTAAATTAGGGGAAACTAAAACTAACTGTTTTTATAAGAATTTTCAATTAACTAACATTTGATCTGTTTTCATTTTCATTAGCTTAATTTTATTGACAAAATGCCTACACAAAGTTCACTAGTTTTAAGTTGCAATACATTTTATATCATTAGCACACCATTTTATTTGTGTGATATAATACCTTTAATAAGAATTTTGTTCAAACAAGGCCTCAGATCCTCCTGTGTACAGACTTTACATTGAAAGTAAGTTAATTAGGGATGCCTGGGTGGCTCAGTCGGTTAAGCGACTGCCTGTGGCTCAGGTCATGATCCCGGAGTCCCAGGATGGAGTCCCGCATCCGGCTCCTTGCTTGGTGGGGAGTCTGCTTCTCCCTCTGACCCTCCCCCATCTCATGCTCTCTCTCTCTCTCTCTCCCAAATAAATAAAATCTTAAAAAAAAAAAAAGAAAGAAAGAAAGAAACCTTTAAAAAAAAAAAAGAAAGTTAATTAGACAATTTAGAAAATGTTCTCTACACTTTCAGGCTGCTACCAAATTTGGGAGTTTGAAGAAGAACTCTCATTTATTTGCGACAAGGTGAAAATAAAGCTGGTAATTTCAAATGTCATTTTGGCCACTATTGTCAATTTTCTTTTTCTTTCTCTATAGTTCCTGTAAGTAAGTGGCAAATTGTTGACACAGTTGTGTAAATATTTCACACTCCTATAAACCCTACCATCAAATAGGAGGAAAAGGTAGGTTTTAGCTTCTGTTCTCCAAATTCATTGTTCAGACTGTCCTATACTTAAGATCTGGTTTGGCCAATGGTCCATGCGTAGAAAAGGCAGTATGTCAATTCCAACCCTCAGCCATAAGAGGTATTTTACAGAGATCTTTTATTATTAAATTCACTTAGCAATTGCCCAGCTTGCTGATTCACTGTTTGTATATATCTCCTTTGGATAGTGTTACAAATACTAAGGAATGGCCTGTCTCTCCTTAGACACTCAAATTTCATGATGGCATCCAGTAACATAAGGCCACAAATGTACTACACCAAGCATGGAATCTGTGAGAGGATGGAGACTTGACAGGCCTCTAGGGAAACACTGAAAACAGATGAGGGAAGATGTCCAACCAATGGCTGTCTTTCATTGCTTGCACATTTCTTGCCATTGGCATAGAGCCACATTTAGATGCTAACTGAAATTATGATTAACATTGAAGCCTATTTCAAAATCTTTATCTCTGTATTTGCAGTCAGAGCAATCAGTGTTTGCTGCACTGGTAGACATTATTATTTTTAAAGAAGACCCTGTTGAGTGGTATCAGTGCTATGGTAACAACAACAAAGAAGAAACAAGGATCTCGGGTGAATAACCTTATTTTCCTTTTTGTAGAATTTTTCCAGAAGGAAAGAGATACCAGTATGAACTTTGAATGGAGCAAATTCCTGTACAGCTCTCAGACTTAACTTTGTGGGGCCCTGGTAGGAAAAAATGGTCTATCAGGACTCAGAATAACAATAGTTCAGACATCTAAAAATGTCACCTTACTGGAACAGTTTCAGAAGAATAGGTATTAATTCTGTTCCAAAAAATAGAAATGGAAGGAAAACTTCCAAACTCATTTTATGAGGCCACCATTACCTTGATCCCCAAACCAGACAAAGACCCCATCAAAAAGGAGAATTACAGACCAATATCCCTGATGAACATGGATGCAGAAATTCTCACCAAAATACTAGCCAATAGGATCCAACAGTACATTAAAAGGATTATTCACCACGACCAAGTGGGATTTATCCCTGGGCTGCAAGGTTGGTTCAACATCCGCAAATCAATCAACGTGATACAATACATTAACAAAAGAAAGAACAAGAACCATATGATCCTCTCAATAGATGCAGAAAAAGCATTTGACAAAGTACAGCATCCTTTCTTGATCCAAACTCTTCAGAGTATAGGCATAGAGGGTACATACCTCAATATCATAAAAGCCATCTATGAAAAACCTACAGCGAATATCATTCTCAATGGGGAAAAACTGAGAGCTTTCCCCCTAAGCTCAGGAATGCGGCAGGGATGTCCACTATCACCACTGCTATTCAACATAGTATTAGAAGTCCTAGCCACAGCAATCAGAAAACAAAAAGAAATAAAAGGCATCCAAATCGGCAAAGAAGAAGTCAAACTCTCGCTCTTTGCAGATGATATGATACTTTATGTGGAAAACCCCAAAGACTCCACCCCAAAACTGCTAGAACTCATACAGGAACTCAGTAAAGTGGCAGGATATAAAATCAATGCACAGGAGTCAGTGGCATTCCTATACACCAACAACAAGTCAGAAGAAAGAGAAATTAAGGAGTCGATCCCATTTACAATTGCACCCAAAACCAT
>NW_022589716.1:36932961-36951477 GCF_004348235.1 Phoca vitulina | reverse complement strand
AGGAGAACACAGGCAGCAACCTCTTCGACCTCAGCCGCAGCAACTTCTTCCTAGAAACATCGCCAAAGGCAAGGGAAGCAAGGGCAAAAATGAACTATTGGGACTTCATCAAGATAAAAAGCTTTTGCAAAGCAAAGGAAACAGTCAACAAAACCAAAAGACAACTGACAGAATGGGAGAAGATATTTGCAAATGACATATCAGATAAAGGGCTAGTATCCAAAATCTATAAAGAACTTATCAAACTCAACACCCAAAGAACAAAGAATCCAATCAAGAAATGGGCAGAAGACATGAACAGACATTTCTCCAAAGAAGACATCCAAATGGCCAACAGACACATGAAAAAGTGCTCAATATCGCTCGGCATCAGGGAAAACCAAATCAAAACCTCAATGAGATACCACCTCACACCAGTCAGAATGGCTAAAATTAACAAGTCAGGAAATGACAGATGTTGGCGTGGATGCGGAGAAAGGGGAACCCTCCTACACTGTTGGTGGGAATGCAAGCTGGTGCAGCCACTCTGGAAAACAGTATGGAGGTTCCTCAAAAAGTTGAAAATAGAGCTACCATATGATCCAGCAATTGCACTCCTGGGTATTTACCCCAAAGATACAAAAGTAGGGACCCGAAAGGGTACGTGCACCCCGATGTTTATAGCAGCAATGTCCACAATAGCCAAACTGTGGAAAGAGCCAAGATGTCCATTGACAGATGAATGGATAGAGAAGATATGGTATATATATACAATGGAATATTATGCAGCCATCAAAAGGAATGAGATCTTGCCATTTGCAACGACGTGGATGGAACTGGAGGGTATTATGCTGAACGAAATAAGTCAAACAGAGAAAGACATGTATCACATGACCTCACTGATATGAGGAATTCTTAATCTCAGGAAACAAACTGAGGGTTGCTGGGGTGGGGGGTGGGGAGGGAGGGACGGGGTGACTGGGTGATGGACACTGGGGAGGGTATGTGCTCTGGTAAGCACTGTGAATTGTGCAAGACTGTTGAATCTCAGATCTGTACCTCTGAAACAAATAATGCAATATATGTTAAGAAAAAAAAAAAAGAAGAAGGTAGCAGGAGGGGAAGAATGAAGGGGGGGAAATCGGAGGGGTAGACGAACCATGAGAGACGATGGACTCTGAAAAACAAACTGAGGGTTCTAGAGGGGAGGGGGGTGGGAGGATGGGTTAGCCTGGTGATGGGTATTGAGGAGGGCATGTTCTGCATGGAGCACTGGGTGTTACGCACAAACAATGAATCATGGAACACTACATCTTAAACTAATGATGTAATGTATAGGGATTAACATAACAATAAAAAAATTTAAAAAAAAATGTCACCTTATTTTCTCCCCAAGATGGTGAAGAACAAATGACAATAGGTATTTCCAAGACAATAGGTATTTCTGAGACAAATCTTATTATACATCAAAAAAGATGAAAGAATGGGGGCGCCTGGGTGGCTCAGTTGGTTGAGCGACTGCCTTCGGCTCAGGTCATGATCCTGGAGTCCCGGGATCGAGTCCCGCATCGGGCTCCCTGCTTGACAGGGAGTCTGCTTCTCCCTCCGACCCTCCTCCCTCTCATGCTCTCTGTCTCTCATTCTCTCTCTCTCTCTCAAATAAATAAATAAAATCTTTAAAAAAAAAAAAAAAAAAAAAAAAAAAAGATGAAAGAATGTACATTTTAATCTCATGAATATTTAATTTCAGCATGCATTTTACAAATGAGGCAGCCAATGGTTGCTTTAGGAACATCTCATACCCCACACCCAGCACAGACACTACTACCATACACAAAGAAAAATAACACCCTTTTGAAAAATCTGTTTTTTTTTCTTTTAAATATTTTTATTTATTAATTTATTTGTCAGAGAGAGAGAGAGCACAACCCGGGGAGAAGGAGGTAGAGGGAGAAGCAGGCTCCCTGCTGAGCAAGGAGCCCAATGCAGGACTTGATCCCAAGACCCTGGGATCATGACCTGAGCTGAAGGCAGAAGCTTAACCAACTGAGCCACCCAGGTATCCCAAATCTGTGGTTTCTTAAGTTTAAAAAAAGTAGAGAATGTGAAGAAAGCTGACTTAGAGAGACTTGTTCTGGGCAGATCTATGAATATATAGCAGTCTTCCTATTTGCCCCCAAATCCCTCCCAATTATCAACCTTGCCTAAAACATTTCATTTCATTTTGTTACTCTGAATAAATGCCCACGAAAAATAGATTAATCTGGGTTAATAAATAGTTTCTTAAAAAAACACTTCCAGCAGTTTTATGAGGCATTTATTCACATATTTATGCTACTTATCATAAACACTTATTTAGACTTTTGACATCAAGCAGATGAGAAGATCCAGAGAGAGGGCATCCATGATTTAAGCCACCAGTTTTGTTTTGTTTTGTAACTTAGTATGTGAAGTGACATCCCATTATTTTGCTATATTCTATTCAATAAAATTTAGTAACTCCAACATACACTCTAAGGCAGTGGATTACAAAAAAGCATGAATACAGGAGACAGGATCACTGAGAGCCATTTCAGAGCCTTCTACTACAGAAGTGGATATATTTTGGAGGATGAAGACCTAGAAGGAAAGCAGTGATTGAGGAGTCTTGGTGGAGAATTTAGGAAAATACACAGAACTGTGTACCGACATACCACAGTCACAATTCCAGAAATATTTGCTTAGAACTGCCCTTTGAAGGAGATACTCTTATTTCCAATTTACAAAGAAAAAACCTGGAATTTACCTAAGATTTCACAAGCCTTGGGTGATCCTGGCATATGAATAGAGGCATTTGAACCCAATGACCCTTATTTTATCACCATACTTACTATACTGGAAGGAGGAAGGCAGGAAGTGTTACAGAAAGGGACCTATTCTACTGCCAATAATATATATATATATATATTATTGGCAGTAGAATACAGAAAGGGAGCTATTCTACTGCCAATAATATATATATATATATATATATTTTAAAGCTTAGTTTTTATAAATCTTATCAAACAAGAGGAGAAATTTCTTTTCTACCTCTTCATTATTTTTGTCTTGGTTTCATGCTTCAAGACAACTTATATTTGCATTGCTTATATGACAGATCAGACTCATAATAACTGAAAACTGTACTCAGATAATTATAGATTTACATGAAGTTATAAGGAATAATACAGAGGACTAACATGGGCATATATGCATTTCAACCAGTATATGATTTTCCTATTGCTGGTATAACAAATGACCACGTACTTAAGTGGCTTAAATCAGAACAGATTCATTACCTGATCATTATGGACATCAGACGTTGGAAGTCTAAAACGGGTTTCAATGGGTTAAAACCAAAATGATGGCATGATTGCATTCCTTCTGGAGACTCGGGGGGGGGGGGGGGTCTGTTTCCTTGGGCTTTCTAGCTTCTAGAGGCTATCCACATTCCCTAGCCAGTAATTACATCACTCCAGTCTCTGCTTGCATCCTCATATCCCCTTCTCTGACTCTTCTGTCTCCCTCCTTCCCTTATAAGGACCATTGTGATTACATTGGGCCTACTTAAATAATTCAGTAAAATCTCCCTGTCCTACATCCTTAATCACATAAGCGAAGTCCTTTTTTCATTCAAGGGGACAGATTCAGGTTCCAGGGATTAGGACAAAGATATGGGCAAGAGGCATTTTTCTGCCTACTACACCTGATGTTCTCCAATGATAACATTTTGCAAAACTATAGTATGATATCACAACCAGATTATTGACATTAATATAATTCACCAATCTTAAGATTTCCACAGTTCTACTTATAGTCATGTGTATGTTTAATTCTATACAATTTTATCACTAATGTAGGTCTGTCCACAAAACAAAGTCAAGACAATGAAGAATTTCATCACCACAAGGATCCCTAATACCGCTCATGTATAACACCACCCTCCCTCTTGACCCTCCCCCAATATTTCCAACTCCTGGAAACTACTCATTTTTTATTCATTTAAAAATTTTTGTCATTTCAAAAATCTTATATAAATAAAGTCATACAGTATGTAATCTTGTAACCTCCAGGAATTGGTCTTTTCCATTCAGCATAATTCCCTGGAGAATCATCTAACCTGGTATTTAAATCAATACATCTTTGTTTTGCTCATTGCTAAGTAGTATTGCATAGAATGTATGTACCATATTTTTTTAAACCACTCATGTGTTGAAGGACATCTGAGCTGTTTTCAGTTTGGGGCTATTACAAATTAAAGTGCTATGAATATTTGTGTATAAACTTTGGTGTGAACATAAGTTTTTATTTCTCTGTGATAAATGCCAAGAGTACAATTATTGGATTGTATGGTTACAATACATGTTTAATTTTATAACAAACAGACAAACTGTTTTCCATAATGACCATACCATTTTGCCTTCCCACCAGCAATATAGAGTGATTTCCTTGCATTCTTGCCAACGTTTATTGTTGTAATTTTTTTAAAATTTTAGTCATTTTGTAGGCTTGTAATGGTATTTCATTGTGGTTTTAGTTTGCATTTATTTCTTGGCTAGTGGTGTTGAGCATCTTTTCATATTCTTATTTTCTACCTACATGTTCTCTTCAGTGAAATATCTGGATATTTTCTTTTTCAACTTAATTGTTTTGTTGTGGTGGTTTTGTTGTATCTTAATGTTGAGTTTTAAGGGTCCTTTATACATTCTAGATACTAGTCCTCTGCCAAATATGTGCTTACATATATTCTAGATACTAGTCTTCTGCCAATTATGTGTTTTAAAAACATATCCTCCCTCTCTGTAGCTTTTCTTTTCATCCTCTTCATATGAATCTTCATAGAGCAAAAGCTTTTAATTTTTATGGGGTCAAAGTGTGACTTTTTTTCCTTTGATTAATTGTAATTCTGTTACCAAGTCTATGGAGTCTTTGCCTGGATCCAAATCCTGAATATTTTCTCCTATATTTTTTTCTGGAAAGGTTTATATTTTATGTTTTGTATTTAAATATGTAATCCATTTTTTTGTTAACTTTTGTATAAGGTGTGACACTTAGGTTGAGGTTTATTATTTTCTCTATGGATGTCTAATGACACTAACACCATTTGTTTAAAAGGTTATCTATCCTCCATTGATTTGCTTTTGCACTTGTGTCAAAAATCAGTTGGGCATATTTGTGTGGAGCTATTTCTGGAATCTCTATTCTGTTCTATTGATCTATACATCAATCCCTCTGCCAATAGCACATTGTCTTGAATATTGCAACAACATAATATCCCTAGATATCAGGGAGAGTGATTCCTACCACTTTCTTCTTTGTTAAGGTTGTTTAAGCTGTTCTAGGATCTGTACCTTCCCATAAACATTTTAGAACAAGCTTCTCTATGCCTATAAAAACAAAACAAAACAACAACAGAAACTTGTTGGGATTGTATTAAGCCTATATCTAAACTCAGGGATAACTGTCATCTTTACTATGTTGAATCTTCCAATCCTTGAACAGAGAGTGTTTCTCCACTTGTTTAGGTCTTAATTTCTTTTAGCAATATTTTGTAATAACCAGCATACAGAACCTGAACCTGTTTTAGGGTATACCTATTTCCTTATCTTTGAGTGATTGTAAATGGTATTACTTTTTCTTTTTTTTCAGTTTCTGCCTGTTTACTGTTAGAATACAGAAATGACTTGTTTTTATGTGTTCATCTTATATCCTGAAACCTTGCTGAACTCACTTATTAATTACAGGAGGGCTCTTTTTTTTTTATAGGTTATTTGGGATTTTCTACAAAGCAGTAATGTCATCTGCAAACAGGGCACTTTTATATATTCCTTTTCTATCTGTATGCCTTACTATAATGGCTAGAAACTCCAGTACTATATTGAGTAAGAATGGTGATAGTGACATGTTTGCCTTGTTCCCAGTCTTAAGGGAGAAATATTCAGTCTTTCACCATTAAGTATGATGTGAGCTGTAGGTATTTTAAGGTAAAGCTATTTATTAAGTTGAGGTAATTCCCCTCTACCATTCACTTGCTGGACTCTAAAATGAATGGGGTATTGAATTTTGTCAAATGTTTTTTCTGTGTCAACTAACAGAATCATGCAATTTTTCTTCTTCAGTTTGTTGATATGGTGGATTATATTGATTGATTCTTCTCCTCCTTCTCCTTCTTTTCTTCTTCCTCTTCCTTCTCTGCTTCTGCTTCTTCATGTCTATTTCTTTCTGTTTTTCAATGGATATATTATACTGATTTGTCCTCGAGTTCACTGATTCTATCCCTTATTATCTCCACTCCACTATTGAGCCTGCCCATGGGATTATTTATTTCTAGTACCGTATTTTTCCTTTTTCTAATTTATATTTGGTTCTTTTTTTTTTTTTAACAACTTCTGTGTTTTATGTGGTATTTTTCTTTTCTTTTTCTTTCATTTGTTTCCAGAGAATTTGTAATTGATTGCTGAGGATTTTTATGACAGCTACTTTAAAATTCTCCTCAGAGAATTTTAACATCTGATTCATCTCAATGATGATATCTGTCATTTGATTGTCTTTTCTCTTTCAAGTTTTCATTTTCTGGTTCCTCGTATGATGGGTGATCTTCAGTTGTGTCCTAGACATGTTGTCTATTGGGTTAGGAGACTCTGGATCCTGTTTAAATCTTTCATTTGAGTAGGCAGTCACCCTGTTTAGCTGTAACACACTAATCTTAGTCTATTTTGTGGACTGGAGTTCCTTAATAGTTTAATTTTCACAGCCATTGTGGTGTTACTATTTTGGTTTTATTGTTATTTTGGTCTGATGCCCCTGGGGCTCCCACTGACTCTTACTGGTGCTGCCTGAGGAGGAATTTAGGAGGTTTATTCAGGTGGGGCCACTGGGTATCTCCTGATGGAGAAAAGGATTGCCAGGTCCAGCAAAGGAGATGTTCCCTGGCCAGATGCCCATTTGTATGTAGTTGGATCACTCCTTTGGTACTCTCCTACCTCCAGGTGCTCCAGGGTCTCTGCTCTGGGTGGAAAAGAAGAGTTTCAGGCCCACAGGAAAAAAGAGACCTTGCAGGTCAGGACACCTTCCATGGCTAGGTCTTTCTTCTCAGTCTGTCTACCTGTACTGGTATCTGCCAGGGCAGGTAGACATTCTCAGGCATACAGGGGACATCCTAGTTGGAAGTTTGCTATAGCAGGACCCCCTGCCTGCAGGGATCTGGAGAGTGCTTCCTGGATCAGGTGGTGAGATATGCCCCTCACTTTTCTTGATGTCACTGGAAGAGAGTATCTCAGGCCCATGGTGACAAGGAGACTCCTCAAATTAGTCTGCTTGTTATGTCTCTCTTGCAAATGCTAACAGCAGATTTAGCATCTCTCTGTGGAGGAGGGAGTCTCAGGTGAGGTGAGAAGGCGTGTTTCCCTGGTTGCTTATTGTTAGTGGACCTCCAAATTGATCTTCTTTCCAATCCTGTAAGTTCTGTATTTTCCATGGGGCTCTGGTTCAGTTTGGATGGGGGACAGGGCTATCTGAGGTACTTGCTGTTACTACTTTGGGGGCCAGGAAATGTTGAATCTAAGCCCTCTTCTTCTGTTGAATGGGGGGGGGGCGTTCATAAGATACTCTGTGGCTGTGTTTATCCTCCAGTTCTAGGGCCTCTAATTTTAGTTTACCTTCTTACCACCTTTCAGAGATCTCTGTTGGTTGCCTCTTGTGCTACATCCAGGGTTAAGAATTTTATTTAGTTGTACCTAAAATTTCAAACTTAGGAGAGAAGCAGGAAGAAATGGTTCTATACCATCTTGTCCTGACCTTAGTAAGTCTATAATATGTTTTTCAAAACTACTTTTTCCAGTCTGAAAACTGCTCTCAGTATTTAAAATTGAATGTCAGTAAACATGATATGTAAGCTAGATAGGAAAAACTATATGGCATCAGCTTTCCCATTCATTTCCATCATATTTTAGGGTTGTCAAGATAAAGCTCCATTTATATAATTAAGTTCACAATGAAGAATCTTAAAGTTATTTACAAAAAGCAGTTAACTGTGTCATTATGTAACTCTGTCTGCATTTTATTCTCCCAGATGAGTGAGGCAATAAATTCAGACAAAAGAAGAAAACACATGAATTTGTGAAACAAGTTAATGTGACATACAAAATACAATATAATTAATTACTATATTACTGGCAATTCTAATTGAGTCTAAAAGATGGCCAGAGCTAAACAACTGAACAAATTTCATTTGAGAGCACTACCAGAAAGGGCTATATAGAAAAAAATATATATTTAAGAGGAAAAAAAATGTGTGTGTCTGTGTGTGTGTTTATAGAGATACAACTCCTAATGGCAAATGTAAAGGAGTGACATGCATCTGTTGATTTTAACTGATGAATGTCATGGCATTCCTGCTTATGATGAAACAAGGAAGTTCTCTGATTGTTAAGGTTGTTTAAGCTGTTCTAGGATCTGTACCTTCCCATAAACATCTGTAGCAATGCAGACAAAGGGTGGTTTAAAAGAGGATGTGTAGTCTCCAGGGAGCCTGAGGCTTCACGAAGTGGCATTCATGACCCCAGAAACTTACACCACACTAACAAATATTCAAGTCAAAACCTGAATATTTCATAGAGTGCATCAGTCTCTGTACCAGGTTGAATAAATGGGTCCCAAAGGATATCTACATCCTCATTCCTCCAAGTCTGTATGTTATCTTACATGGCAAAAGGGACTTTGCACACATGATTATGTTAAAGATCTTGAGATAGAGAGATTAGCCTAGCTTCTCTGGGTGGGGCCAATGGAATCACAAGGAATCACAGGAGGGTCAAAGTCACAAAAAATAAAATAACTTAAGCAGGATTGGTATAGTATGAGGGAGGGATCACAAGCCAAGGAAGGCAGGAAGCCTCTATAAGCTGGAAAGGCAAAGAAATAGATTTTCCCCTAGAGTCTCTAGAAGGAACACAAATTTGCCAACACCTTGATTTTAGAATATCTGACCTCCAGAAATGTTAAGATAATAGATTTATCTTGTTTCAAGATACTACATTTGTGTTAAGTTGTTACAGCATCAATAAAAAAACTAATAAAGCCTCCAAATAAGCTTTCCTCAAATCATGTTCACTTGTACAGTTTCATCAAAACTTCCTTTTCATTCCCTTTCTTATAACCCTATTGCTCTTTTGCCTAGCTGACAAATATGAGAAAAGAAATCTATTTTCTGGAGTTAGTTTTGGAAACCATATTTCTACTAAGAATTGTACTTCAAAAATCCTCTGAAGACACAAAGGAGATTTTTACACCAGATGGATTTGTGTGTGTGTATATGTGTATGAGTGAGTGCAAACATTTCTCTACTGATTACATATACACACACACTCTTCTTAGATAATGTATATAATATTAACACAAGTCTATGCAGGCAGGAGTTGTTTTTGTTTTTTGTTTTTCCTGTTCACTCCCAGGTTCCCAGCACTCAGAACAATGAATATTTGTTGAACAATGAAGATTAAATTGAATAAAAATACAGACTATTATACTCTGTCCATTCTGAGTTAGCAGAACTAAGTGTCTTTTGAGCTCAAGTTCTCCAGCTACATCTAGTTCTTCATTTTTTATATCAAATTATCTCAAGCTGACTTTATATGTGGCTTGTAACTCAATTACGATGCATATGGTTTTTGGAGGCCTTTAAAAGTTTTAATTTACCTATATGCTTACTGCTGACAACTTCCACTTGGTTGTGGTAATCAAAACAGAGATAGATCTATGTTAATGAAAACATGATGAGTAATCTTTTCTATAACTGTATCAAAACAGTGGCTCAGAAGGGAGCCAGCTAGGGTGGAGTATATCCCAATGTTTTTTTAAGAGGGAGGGATTAAAAATTCAATATAGAATACATTATGAAAAACTGATATAGATCAAATCCCATTACATCTAAACCTTTAGGGCATCTGGGACGTTTGCTGTGATGAAAGTTCATCATAAAAACACAGCTGGATATCACATTCCCAGATAGAGAGGAGCTAAGCTAATATCATCCTCTCTGGTCAATTTACAAACATAAAAGATTACATTTTAATGGTATAAAGAAGGGGAGGGCTTTATATATAAGTATGCACCCTTCTTCCCCTTTCCTTTTTCCAAGCTCCTGGCTCATTGTAGGCAATGTCACTGAACTTTGCTTTGGGTGATGACAAATCGAAATCTTTATTCCTAGACTAGTTATTGAAATTTTAGAGTTGAAGGGGAAGAGGAACAGGAGGTAAGGAAGCAATTATAACTGAATGAAATATATTATGTATTGTCAAATACTATATTTTTTTCAGCATCTTTTACATTGACACTAGAATTTACTGAGAGAAAATAAAATAAGTAAAATAAAAAGCATTTGTAGAGACTATCATAGTCAAATAATAAAATTATGTCATATAAAACAACTTTATTTAGTTCTCATCTTAATTATATTTTTAAAAGGAGAATTAAACTACTGATGATATAAACTTACTCATCTACCCTTTTAAAATATCAATTAATCAAAATTTCTTGGTGATATATATGTATATATCACATAAAGCATATATACATATGTACATATACATATATATATATCACATAAAGCATTCTGAAATAGAATTCTGAATTCTTTAAAAGAAGAATTAAACTACTGATGATATAAACTCACTCATCTACCCTTTTAAAATATCAGTTAATCAAAATTCCTTGGTGATATATATATGTATAATGTATATACAGTGTATATATGTATAAAGCATTCTGAAATATATATACACACACAACATAAAGCATTCTGAAATATCTTCCCAATTTAGGTGACAGATTTTAAATGAATATTTTATAAAATACTATTTTATTTTATAAAATACTATTTTGCATTAAACCTAATGTTGCATTAAACCCAATACTGCAGTAAGTTTTACCTACAGTATTGCCAGGTTGATTTGATTTCCTCAAACCTATAGTATTACCAGGTTGATCTGATTTTCCTCAAACATTATCATTATCATGTCCTCTTTCTGCCCTTCCTTCGGTGGCTTCCTGGGATATGCAGATCAAACAAAAAACAATGAAATCTGCCTTTCAAGGCTTTGTATGTTTCCCTGTTTGGTTTCTTTTTCTCCTCCTTCCCTTCCCCTCTCCCTGCCCCCCTCTGTATCTCTCTCTCTCCAGTTAGACATTAAGTTCTTGCTATGTGGTAAGCACAATTCTAAGTGCTGGTGTCACTACAAGGAACAGGACAGTCAGGGCCTCTGCTCTCAGGGAGTCCCTGTAATGAGCAAGGATGTTTAATAGAACAAGCAATACTAGGCTTTGGTAGGGAAGCCCAACTATAGGAGTTAAGAGCATGGTTTCTGGAGCTCAGTTTCAATATTGGCTTTAGAACCAGTAAGTGCATGAATTTTGATGAGTTACTTAATCTCCTTGAGGCTATACATTTTTTGTTTACAGACAGGGATAAAAATAATTATAATGGTTATAATATTATGATGATGATAAAGAAGAACTGCTTTATTTTTCACTGAGAAGACTAATTGAGATAATACTTTTAACTATGTAACTGGATATCATAAAATCTCAATAAATGTTAGCTGCTATAATTTTATTATTAACAACTATATTTATATTAACAACTATTATTAATAACAACTGTTATTTTTAGGGGTTGGACTAAATCATATATATATATATATGTGTGTGTGTACATATATATATATATATGCACTTAAGGAGTTCAGCTGTATTTGAGAACTATCAACCATCTTCCTATGACTTATAAATATAATGGTTTTAATGACCACAACTATTCCCCTGGAATCAAACTGACTTGGAATTAGTAACCAGGATACCTGAAAATGGCCAAAAGAATGATATTCCTCCCAGTGCCTTTCCAAATTAAAGGGGTGAGTATGATATTATTGTAAGTCAATATGTAACCTGATGTATTCTGCAATCTACTGAAACAAAGGAGAGAGCAATGCCCAGGCTTGCAATCTACCGCTCCTTCAGAACCAGGTGGCATTCACACAGCACATGCTTCTCAGATCCTGACTGGCTGCCTATCTTATCTGCTTCTTTTCAACCTGACAGGGGTCGATAAAACATTGCAGAGAACAAAGAGGATGTGCAGAATAAAAATGGTGATGAAAAAATTGAGAATCTTGAATCATACTTTGGTCTGGTAATAAAGGATAGAACATTCATTCTAGGATATGCATTTATTTTAAGCTCTAATTATTATTATTATTGAGACACATGCAAGAGGGAACATATGAAGCAAGGGTTGCAACTTCATTGTGAGATCATCAATGACCCAGGGAACAAGAATAGTAGAAATAAAAGATGGCTTGTGAAATGAGTCACTGCTAGATCTTATGTTGGGTATTTTCACATAAATTTTTGTTCAGATCCTTTCATGCTCATTACCGAAATTATAGTGAAAGATAAATGAAGGGTGCCCACACAAAGAGCTTCAGGATCACCATGGTTATTACTTAAAGGAAAATGATTTGCATTTCATTGCAGGGATATAATAATTCCATTAACATAAAAGAAAAAAAGAATGTAGGTCAAGAGGAAATGACTCAGTTTGTGGAGCAGTGCCATATAATAAGAACCATCCTGGACCAGGAATTAGGGATCCTAGTGGGAGTTTCAATACATCTCTAACTGGAAGTACAACCCCAGACCACTTAAGAAATAAAACCTTTGCACTGGGGAGTGCACTCATCTGCCCAGTACAGGGAGACTTTAAAGCCTACTTCATATTTCTCAAACAGTGTTGTGCCAATTAAAGAAGAGAGAACCAGATGTGGTTCTCCTCATAAGCTATCACTACAAGCAGTAGTGAAGACATCAATAATTCATTTAACTAATTCTTAAAGTTTTTTTGGTTTGGATTAATGCTTTTATCCAAGTATAGTTTTGTTTTTTAATCTACAGGTCTCAACTCTTATAAATGCTCTAATTTTGTGTTGACAGTCACCACATTTTTTATCCCCTTCTTCGTCCTCTGTTCTCTTCTCTGCATGGATTTGCTGGAAGCATACTGAACTCTAAACCATTTTTACTACTAGTGTTGCAAAATATTGTCTAGGAATGGGCCACAGTGGTATCAACCAGAAGTTTGGTAGGAATGCAGACTCTTGGGCTCCCCCCGAATCCTGATCAATCAGACTCTGCATTTTTACAAGATTTCTGATTGATCCCTTTGCACATTAGGTATGAGCAGCACTGATCCAATGCCACTGAACTATCCTTTGAAATATATTTTGTTCTATACCCCAGTTGCTGAGATAGGAATAGAGATCCAAAATGAAGAGCAGAAGCTATTAAAGCTAAAAGGGGCCTCTCTGGTGGTTTAGTCCAGACACCTCCTCTTAAAGTAAGGGGAATAGTAATATGCTTAAGGTCATGTTCTTCCTGAGCCAGGAGCAGAACTCAATCTGCTGGCTTGAGTCATGGGCACTTTCATGTTAGCAAAGATATACTTTGCTACTGAATTTTTCCATTTTCTCTCTCCAGCTAGAGAAAAGTTAATCACGGTTTCCCTGGGTCACCCCTGCTCTTTGGACTCTCAGGCTCCTGAGTGCGTGTACTTATTTATAGTAGAAAACAACCACAAACCGTTCATTGGAGACCAAGGCCATCTGGGTAGCTCGAGGGGTGGCTTGGCTAATTCACCATCCTTTGCCTCTGGCTCCTCAATTATAGAGTAGGAGATGATTCATATCCATGGAGACCTTTGACAGTCTCAGCTGAAAAGCCTCTGAGAAGTGCAAAGCATTACTGTGCCCTGCAAGTGAAAACCACACCCACTCCCTGAGCTCTCTGTATTTGGAACTGAAACTAAAATTAGCAGCTGCCATTGGTCTATGCCATACATTACCCCACAGTTTATTCCCAGTGGTACAACCAAAGTTGCTTTGAAGATTATTACTCTAAGTACTAGGTTCTATGTAAAAGTGACAGTATATAGTAGAGAGAGCAATAGATTTGAGGTTAGAAGTTCTGGGTTCGAGCCCTAGGTCCTCCACTTACTAGCTGTGTGCATTTTGGCTACTATTCCAATTCTTTGGGCTTCCATTTCTTCATTTTAAATAGCCTTGTTACTACTTATTGTCACCAGATTTTTTTCCCCTTGTCCTTGCTATTAACGCTTTGTCTCTTCCATGTGCCTATGGCCTCAGTTAGTGATCACCTTCCCACATCCCCAGCATTCACACATTTCCCTCCCTCTTCTAAGACCACTAGTTTTCCATTTTGGTGTCTAGTAGGAGGTTCCAGGGAAGATGATTCTACTCTCAGCATCTCCAGAAT
Organism: Phoca vitulina; assembly: GCF_004348235.1. Classification (NCBI taxonomy): domain Eukaryota; kingdom Metazoa; phylum Chordata; class Mammalia; order Carnivora; family Phocidae; genus Phoca; species Phoca vitulina. Next base: position 36,937,152 of record NW_022589716.1, on the reverse strand, counting down.
AGTCTGTGACGAAGCTAAACCAATGAGCATTTGTGGAACCCTCTGTTCATCATGAGTGAGTTCAGCAGTTGGCATGTGAACTAATGAGCTAGCCCAAGAGAGTGAGTCTTAGGGCTCTCCAGGGAATGCTGCAATCAAGAGGTCTCTTCCTCTTCACTGTGCTGAGACAACATGATGTGTAGACTTGCTATGACCATATGCTTCCATAAACAGAAGCCAACTTGAGGACAAAGCTGACCCATGGAGGTGGCAAAGCTGAGAGTGGCTAAGCTGAAGCCCTAATAACAAAATAAACTTCTGGATAAAGTTATACCTAAATTCAACATTATCCCTGTACTTTTCAGTTATCTGAGCCAATTCTCTTCATTTCTTAAACTAGTTTGAGTCTGGTTTTCTATTTCAGGAAGCCTAATCGTAGTAACAGAAACTCCAATCTCAACAAAACCTCTAAGTAGCCATGTTGTTACATGGTTTTCTTATACTACTCATAATTTGCCCCACTCCAAAACACTATGCATGTGGTATCTGGACAGGGTTCTTTGAACACTGAGGTAAATAAATCTATCTATGTTCTGTAAACTGAGAACTACTACTATTTTTCACAAAGCAATGAGTTGTAAGGAAACTATTTATTCTGTGATTCTTACTTTATTTGGGGTCAAGAAACTAATAAACTAATAAACTATTAAAATCTGTGGACCTTATCCCCCAGAATACTGAATATACACATGCATGCAATTTTCACATAATTTCAAAGAGGTAATAAACAAACTGCACAGGAAATTTATGATCTCTCCAGGACTGATCTCCTAGGACTGGTTCTTAATTTGTGGTCCATGGGCCCATGAGTTACCAAGGAGGTTAAGAACCACATACTACATTAAGCACCAGTGAGCTCTGTGAATTCTTCCACTGAATACAGCCTACTAGGAAACTCCGACATCTAAGCTATATTAGAATTCAGTCAAAGCTCCATTATAAATTAGCGCCATAATTAGAGATATTCTCCTGAAGTTCCATGCTTTCCTCTGAACTTCACTTACATTTCTCTTTAAATTATTTCATAACACTAAGGATAACAGCAAAGGAAGTGACCCTGGTACCAGTCAGACCACTTTTCTCTCACTGGGAATAATCTATGGATTTGGCTCCACAAAATCAATTGGATTGATACAAAGTTCAATATTTTAATATAAAATATATTAATATATATTAGATTAATATATATTAATATAATATGTAAGTTTGACAGTTTTTCATTTGTTTATTTTAACTTTAGTTATGCTGATTGTTGCCCAGCAAAGGTTTTATTTTGTTTTGTTTCTGTTTTTAAGTGTAACTTACCAGTCTCTTCTTATTTTTGATTTTGAGTCATAATTAGACAGTTTTTCCCTCTTCAAGATTACAGCAGAATTTATCCATTTTTTTCTAATACTAGTATTATTTTATATTTCACATTTAAACCTATACTAACAATTATTTCAAAATAATGAAAATTTACTATGTACTAAGAATTGTATGTGAACAACCCACTTAGTCCTCACTACAATACTGAGCTGCAGATTGTATATATGTTATGTCTATATGTCTAAAAAGTGAAATTGAGGATCAGAGAAGGTAAGTGACTGCAACAAGGTCAAACAGCTGTTAAGTAGCAATGTGGCAGAGCCAAGAGTTCAGCCGACCTCTGATTCCAGAGTACTTACATGCATTAAGATGTTGGTTTCCTGAAAAGGACACAGTCAGAAGAATAAATTTATGAGACTGAGGTGGTGGGGAATGGGAATAAGTGACAGGTTGTGCCGTTTTATGAAGAAAAGAGACACTGTAAGACCAACTAAGTCTCAAAGAGTGTTATATTGTTTGTTTTTGGATACTTCCTCCCACCAGTTCAGTAACTTATGAAAGTGATTTTTTTCATTGAATCTAATAATTTGCCTAACAATCAGGATTTGTCATTTTCCACTATATATTCCACTAATATCATTTCCCTCAGTACTTACTGATAAGTACTACCTAAGTTTGCTTTCAAGAGGAAAGGGAGCTCATGCATAACAAAACCTTGAAACTGATTAAAGAGTGTCTGAAGGCATATCTCAAAATCCTGGCTTATCCACTGTGCTCAGAGTCTTAGTTGTGATAAATCATACATTATGCAAGAGCAAAGGAATTAAGAGAAAGTTCAGCAAAAATCATTTGAACTTCCATTAAGAGAGTGTTACAGCTGTCTCTCTCCTCTATCACACCATTAAGCATCTCATTATCATCAGTTCTCTTTGTCAGTTTTAACAATTTTCTTTTCATCTAAACACCACTTCATTCTCTGACCCAACAAATGCAATTTTGACCTTATTAACCTGGTTGGTATTAACCTTGGAATAATAACAAGTTGAAACTAGCCTCCATGAGCATTGTGAACTTAAGGCAGGTAGTTTAGTTCCTTGCCTTGGTCAAAGGCTGTACCTTGCAAGAGGGCAGTCAGCATGCCTTGGGAATCCAGAGTCTGGGTAAAAGTATGGCAATAAGTAAATGGATATGCAGCTGCATTCATTAATAGAAAATACCCTAGAAGCAAATGTTCTTTTGGGTAGTGGAAAGAGCTCTGATTTTGAAAACAGAGGACCCAAACAAACTCTAATCCCAGCTCAGATGTAATATACAATTGGATTTGGGCAAATCATTCAATCGTTCTAGATTTTCATTTCTTTGGCAGTAAAATCAAGCTATTAAACTGGAGGGTCTTAAGTTCTCTCCAGTTAAAAGACTAGTAGAGGGGTGCCTGGATGGCTCAGTAGGTTAAGCGTCTGCCCTCGGCTCAGGTCATGATCTTGGGGTCCTGGGATCAAGCCCCATGTCAGGCTCCCTGCTCTGTGGGGAGTCTGTTTCTCCCTCTCCCTCCCCCTCCTTGTGCTCTGTCTCTAGCTTTCTCTCTCTCTCAAATGAATAAATAAAATCTTTTTCAAAAAAATGAAAAAAAAAAAAAAAGAATAGTAGATGTCTGGTGCCTTACCCAGATCCTCTTTTAAGAACAGTGTACTCATCCTCCAGATGACCTACAAGTAATTCCATGACCTTCTTTGGAAAATCACCCTGGGCCAAGGAGGGGAGACACTGCTTGGGAGGTTATAAAAATCCCATTTCCCTCTCTTCACCTATTCAGGCAGCTTGTGATGGCTGCACACAACAACCCAGCCTCTTGCCTTACAGTAAGACAACTCTGGTACAAATTATGTTCCAGTATACCGCCTTACTCCCAGGGCATCAGACTAAGTCCAGACTTTATGTGAGTCCACATAATTTCTTGGATTTACTTCTTCTCTATCCTGCTTCCTTCACTCCTTACTTCCTGGAAAGAACTTCCTCAGTGGTCATAATGCACCCAAATCTCTGCCTCTGGCTCTGCATCTAAGGAACTCAGAGATGCTATACCTTGCTGATGATTTGCCAGAATGAGCATGTTAGAGGAAAGACTTAGCAAATTATTTTTCTCATATGTGATTTTAGAGGCCACTAAAACATTTTGGGCAGTTGTACTTTTAGACAGAGACTAATATTCATGGAAGGTCATGGAAAGATTTCCAGGATATAATATTATAGCTGCCTGGAAAAATGAATTCTAGAAGAAAGGGCATGTCAGATAGAAAGAACAGCATCTGAAAAGGATGAGTGGCATAGCAGAAGTGTACTTGTTCCAGGAGTGGAAAGATAAAATGACAGATGTACTTGGAGAGCCAGTCATGTGGTGGGAAGGGAGGCAGGGGCATCATGAAAATGACATCACAGCTAACATTTTTTAACACTTTACTCTGTGTCAAGCCCTGTGTTATTTCCAACCTATCAATATATTTCATCCATTCAACCACTATAACAGGAATATATGTTAGGTAGTACTACTATTTTTATTTCACAAATAAGGAAACTGAGGCTCAAAAAAATTAAGAGTTCCCACAGGTAGGAAATGAGAGCCTGGATAAAAACCTTGTCATTTCAGAGACTATCTTATAAAACTCTGAAATGTGAAGGTCTCTCACAACCATTTACCACCTTTATGCTATGTTAATGAATTTGGAAGACAGGAAAAACTGAAGGATATAAAGCAGCAAAGATATATGATTTTATTGAGGTTTGAAAATATTCATCCTCATACTGTTTTTTTTTTTTTTTTTTTTTTTTTTTTTTTTTTTTTTTTTT
>NW_022589716.1:36798965-36932561 GCF_004348235.1 Phoca vitulina | reverse complement strand
CTTTTTTTTTTAAATTTTTTTATTGTTATGTTAATCCCCATACATTACATCATTAGTTTTAGATATAGTGTTCCATGATTCATTGTTTGTGCATAACACCCAGTGCTCCATGCAGAACGTGCCCTCCTCAATACCCATCACCAGGCTAACCCATCCTCCCAACCCCCTCCCCTCTAGAACCCTCAGTTTGTTTTTCAGAGTCCATCGTCTCTCATGGTTCTTCTCCCCCTCCGATTTCCCCCCCTTCATTCTTCCCCTCCTGCTACATTCTTCTTCTTCTTTTTTTCTTTCTTAACATATATTGCATTATTTGTTTCAGAGGTACAGATCTGAGATTCAACAGTCCTGCACAATTCACAGCGCTTACTGTTTTTTATTAGAAACTTCCATCAAACAAAATGGAAGACAAAATGAAAGTAAAGAGATTAGGAAGCTATTGACGATTTTAGTTCCAAAGATGATACTGGGAGCTTTAGTCTGCTGGAGCTGCTATAACAAAATACCACAACTGGGTGGCTTTAACAACAGACATTTATTTTTCATAGTTCTGAAAGCTGGGAGTCCAAGATCAGTATGCCAGTTGATTAGATTCCTGGTGAGTACTCTCTATCTTGCAAATAACCTCCTTTCTTGGAGCTTCACAAGCAAGAAAGAGAGAGAGCTCTCTGGTCTCTTCTTATAAAGTACTAATCCCATTATGAAGAGCCCAACTTCTTGACCTAATCTAACCCTAATTATCTCTGAAAGGCCCTATCTCCAAATACGTTCAAAGTGTGTTGGGGGGTAGTGTGGGGGTGGGAAGTGAGGAATGTTTCAACATATGAATGGGGGTGGGGCATAAACATTCAGTCTATAACACAGTCTTTTTTTTTTTTAAAGATTTTATTTATTTATTTGACAGAGAGAGACACAGCGAGAGAGGGAACACAAGCAGGGGGACTGGGAGAGGGAGAAGCAGGCTCCCCACCGAGCAGGGAGCCCAATGCGGGGCTCAATCCCAGGACCCCGGGATCATGACCCCAGCCGAAGGCAGACGCTCAATGACTGAGCCACCCGGGTGCCCCCAGTCTATAACATAGTCTTAACTGCGGGGCAGTAGTAGGGATACTGAGGAGGGGACAGATTTGAGGGTAGTTGTGAATTTTTTACTTCCGGCAAAAGTTTAATATTCATGTGAATTTTGTTGTTATAAGGCTGTCAGATTTAGCAAATAAAAATACAGAATTCCCAGGTTTTTTTGTTTTGTTTTATGTAGGCTTCACACCCAGCGTGGATCCCAATGCAGGGCTTAAACTCAGGACCCTGAGATCAAGACCTGAGCAGAGATCAAGAGTTCCACACTTAATGAACCACCCAGATGCTCCCCCAGTTATATTTTCATTTCAGATAAGCAAATAATAATTTTTAATGTATATCCCATGCACTATTTGGAAAATATTTATACTAAGAAATTACTTATTATTTAATGAAATTCAAATTTAACTGAGCATACTCACTTTTATCTGGAAGTCCAAGTCTTGGACCATGTCTTGTTTTGGGATTTGGGAAGCTACACTTGCACAATTATCTGAGTAAAATAAGCTCTCCCTCTCCTACTACACAGTAAATGTAACAGAAATTGCCTTCTCTATATTCCCAGATATCTGCCAGACTTTCAGGAGGGGAATGAAAACCTACCTGTAAAATAATGATGTTTTTATTTCTTCCAGCCTAGTAGAATATTTAGTCCTATTGTTCACCGAATGGTATTAATGAGACAGTAGGTTACGGGATTGTTTCCCTGAAGGTCCAGTTAGTACTGAAAAGAATCATGACATTTTACAGCTGGAAGGGATCAAACCGTAATTTCATACAATGACCTCCTTTTCAGATGAAGAAATGGAGGCCCCAAGTAGTTAGGGGCCTTATCAAAAGTCATACGTACCAACCACTGTGCTAAGGCAAATATAAGTATTTATCACTTAATCTTCAACACAACCCTGACAAGTAGTAATTTTATCACAATCTTATATATAAGAAAAGCATCTAAGTGAAGTTAATTTTGCTTGAGGAAGCAGGGCAGAAAATAGCAGAGCTATGATTTGAAATGAAACTATCTGAATTCTGAATCCATTCTCTTTTTTTAAATTTTTTAAAAATTTATTTGACAGAGAGAGAGAATGAGTGTGCACAAGCGCACAAGCAGGGGCAGTGGCTGGGAGAGGAAGAAGCAGGCTTCCTGCAGAGCAGGGAGCCAGATGTGGGGCTGGATCCCAGGACCCTGGGTTCATGACCTGAGCTGAAGGCAGATGCTTAACCGACTGAGCCACCCAGGCACCCCAAGTCCATTCTCTCTTAATCTTTACAAAATCTCTCTTTTACACACACACACACACACACACACACACACACCATATCAACCTCTCCATGAACATAACATAGTTTTATTGCATAGTGTATCTTTGAAGGGGTCAAAAGAATTATAGATTTTTTTTGGTTGAGCACTTTTAAATTTTTTTTAATTTTAATTCCAGTAGACGTAACATACAGTGTTAGTTTCAGGTGTACAATGTAGTGATTCAATAATTCTATACATTTACTCAGTGCTCATCATGCTAAGTGTATTCTTAATCCTCTTCACCTATTTCACCCATCCCCCCACCTGCCTCCACTCTGGTAACCATCAGTTCGTTCTCTATAGTTAAGAGTCTATTTCTTGGTTTGTCTCTCTCTCTCTCTTTTTCCTTTGTTCATTTGTTTTGTTTCTTAAATTCCACATATAAATGAAATCATATGGTATTTGTCTTTCTCTGACTAGCTTAATTCATTTAGCATTATACTCTCTAGCTCCATCCATGTTGCAAATGGCAAGATTTCATTCTTTTTTATAGAATTACAGATTTTTAAATACAAATCCAGTGCCAAGACAAAAATAAGCAATTAGAGATAGGCTAGGAGTATCATTCCCACACAGATACATATCAGGCTTCAATACTATAGCATAATGCCATGGTTGGCCTATAACTTCTTGACTGGGATACCTTTATTCCATTGTATGTTTCCTAGTCCTGACTTCTACCTCATTAGCAAACTTATCAATAGAGCACTTGAATTTGAGTATTTCCTGCATTTTTAATAGATTTTACCTCTTAGAGAAGTTTTAAGTTCATGACAAAATTGAGCAGAGAGTACAGAGATTTTCCATATACCCACCCTATCAATCCCTGCAGCCTCCTCCACTATCCCTCACCAGAATGGTACATTTGTTATGATTGATGTACCAACAGTGACACATCATTATCACCCAAAGTCCGCAGTTCACATTAGAGTTCACTCTTATTGTACATTCTGTAGGTTTTGACAAACATATAATGGCACATATACATCATTATAGTTATGGCCCGCATTTATATTCTATTTTTGAGTTAGCAAATGCAAATCTGATTAGAATTAGCCTTAGAAGATAGAGCATCCTTACATGCTACAGAAATTTTGGGCCAAACAGAGTTAATGAAATGTTTGAGTAGAATTCATAAAAATGTGCAAAAGCAGTCAGTACTAGCCAACAGTGTAGCTTTGACAACCTTCACTAGATTTCTAAATATTATTTTAAAATCTGCTTCAGGAAAAGTATACAATGTTCCAATATTAAGTAAACATACTTAAACATATAAATAATTAATTTTTCGGGGCGCCTGGGTGGCTCAGTTGGTTAAGCGACTGCCTTCAGCTCAGGTCATGATCCTGGAGTCCCAGGATCAAGTCCCACATCGGGCTCCCTGCTCAGCGGGGAGTCTGCTTCTCCCTCTGACCCTCCCCCCTCTCATGCGCTCTGTATCTCATTCTCTCAAATAAATAAATAAAATCTTAAAAAAAATAAAATAAAATAAAATAAAATAATAATTAATTTTTCATGGCAGTCAACAGTGAGTCTAAATTGTTTCTATGCTAAGTATTACTTTGTTTTAGTAAATATTAACTTGTTCACTACAAACCTGTGACCATTAATGTAGCAGGGTAAAGATTAAATTTTATATTTACTCCAAATGGAAGAATGACTTTTTCATTATGCTTTCTTCTGAAAAATAAAATTGTTCAACTAAAGAGATTAATTTGTAGCAAAATGATCTTTATTAATCTAAAATCTCTTGTGCTAGACCACTCAGGCGTCTAGGCAACCTAGTATGCTCACAGTGGTGAGCTCACTTGGAATATGAATGTAGCAGAAGAGACAACTTTCTTGGCACTGGCTTGCTTTAACAAGAAGAGTTTGGAATTATATCAGATATTTATAAGGAGTTTTAGTTTCTCAAGCTCCTTTTTTCCCTAATACATCCAAAAATTGTACTGACTTACTGACCCAGTACCTGGAATATCTGAAATGCTCAAGAACTTTTAAATGAACCTAGGTCATGTCTTAATATGTCTGACTCAAAATTTTTTGAATGAACTAAAATGATATAATTATAGAATAAGAATGCTAAAATTAGTGGTGCTCACACTACCAGTCCAATTATTAACAGATAGCCACATCTAAGACATTGAAAAGTCCTATTGATTATATCACCAAAGAATAGCTCAAATCTTCCCATTTGTCTCCATAACCACTTCTACCACTCCTGACCAAATTTGGTAGTTCCCACATGGTCTATAATAGCCTCCAATCCTTAGATCCTAGCTCCCTCAGCCCCTCCTGGTCCATCTCCCCTCACTGAAACATCACTTCTATAGTTCCCTGATTGTGGGAGCTTTATAAAATATATTTCAAATCAAGTACACACCTTCAGCTTCCCACTACCCTCAGAATAAAGTCAAAAATCATTCACTGCCCTGCAATACCCTGAATGATTTAGCCCCTGCTTACTTACTATGATCATTATACTACAACCGGCTCCTTATTCCACTTAATTTCAGAAAGAACTGGTGTTCTTCTGATCCTTTAACTCAATGAAATCTTTTCAGTCTCAAAGCATGGGTTCCTTCCTTTATCATTCAGTTAATTTCAATTCATCCTACTGTCTCTATCCCAGGGCATCCTCTTGTGACATCCCTAACAGGTTAGGTAGCCATGCTATAAGCTCTCATAGAACCCTGAAGTTTTCTTTTATCTCACTTACTACAATTTTATCCAAACAATTATAATTGTGAATATCCACGTGATGTTTCTTCCTCCATTAAGTTCCCTGAACCTACATGTGAGTTTTTCATCACATGGTACTTATTCTTGGCTGAAAATTAAAATAACCTGGAGAGATTTTTTTAAAATCCTGATGCCTAGGCCATGCCCCAGATCAAGTAAATCAGAAACCCTGAGAGTTGATCTGGTTATAGTTTTTGTTGTTGTTGTTGTTGTTTGTTTTGTTTTTTTCGTAAAGCTCCTTGGGGCACCTGGGTGGCACAGCTGGTTAAGTATCCAATTCTTCGTTTCAGCTCAGGTCATGATCTCATACTTCATGAGATCAAGCCTGGCATCAGGCTCTGCACTCATCACAGAGTCAGCTTGAGATTTTCTCTCCCTCTGCCCCTCCTGCTCATGCTCTCTCTCTGTCTCTAAAATAAATAAATAAATCTAAAAGAAGGGGCTCCTTAATATTTTCTTTTTAAGCTTTCAGCATGTTTCAAATGGAATTCAAGGTTAAAAACACCTGACTTCACATAATACTTGGTATAAAATAGATGCTCAAGAAGCATTTGTTGTATCAAGGGAAGACTAGCTTAAGAATACGAGATAACCACAAGATCAGGGACTGATAAGGAAGCAAAAAGTAACCAAGTTTAAATGCAAAAGCAAAATTTTGAGGAATTTTCTGTGGATTAGGTTGAGCTTTGATCTAAAAGGTGGAAATAAAAAAATTTAATCATTATCCCTATCCTCTAAGAAGACACAATCTAAGTGTACCTATGCTTGACACCTAAGTACCTATAAAAGAGAAGATAAGAAACTTGTTACAAAGGAAAGAGTCATCTCCCAACATAAGAAATGTTTTATTGGAATGGGGAGCAGTGAAAGTTAGAGAAGAAATTACAGAGGTATGAGAATTGGGGCCACCTGCATCCACACAGTTTAACTAATAGGACTGAGAAATGAGGACACCTCCATCAACATAACTATTTGTTCCAGGGCAATCTTGCCTAGAAAGATAAGATTGTAAACCAACAGGTATCTTCTCTGTTTGCTTCCTTAGATTCCTATAAACCAATATATCTGAACAAACACATTGCTCATCTGGCAAACAGATTTCCTGTTGGGACATTAGAATGTCCATGTGGGCCAACAGCTCATTTGTCAAACTCACTTCAAGACTCTCATCTTGCTGTGATCACCAATGATAAACTATTATATTATGAACTTTGTCCTGTCCTAATTAGTTTCCCACCTTGAAACACTTGTCTTATGCTACTTGCACCTACACATTAAAACCCTCAAAATTTGCTGTTCACCTCCCACTTGTGAAGCCATACTACGATTCCTTAAAAGTGACATAGAAATAAGAAGCCCCTTAAGAAAAATCCTTTGACACTGATCAGATTTGAAAATCTGTATCCTTGATGGAAACCAGCCTTGCTATTAAGAACACTACGTTTTCTCCATATGTCTGCATCAGATAAACACTATGTAAATTAGTATGATCAGGGTTGGTATTTCACTTCTAAGACAGGGTGGTAGTCCATGAGCACAGGAATTCAGCAAGAGGGGTTTCATGACATAAAAAATTTGACGGACTATGGGGCGCCTGGGTGGCTCAGTCGTTAAGCGTCTGCCTTCGGCTCAGGTCATGATCCCGGGATCCTGGGATCGAGCCCCGCATCGGGCTCCCTGCTCAGTGGGAAGCCTGCTTCTCCCTCTCCCACTCCCCCTGCTTGTGTTCCCTCTCTCGCTGTGTCTCTCTGTCAAATAAATAAATAAAATCTTAAAAAAAAAAAAAAATGTGACTGACTAAAACCAAGACAACAGATCTCCTCTCCAATTGGAACAGCCCTCTGCCCCATGGGAAGTAAAGAGGTCTGTGTTAGAGAGTGTCTTGAGCACAGCTAGTCTCTATCTGTGACTTTATAGGTTTGTACAGAGAGTTCTCTGGGGCCCTGAATATCCTCAGCTCAAAAAGAGTTATAAGAAGCCTTGTTTTAGCCACAGATACCAACTGCACTTTTTTTAAAACTTCTTATGTTGCTACCATAATTGTTTAGGACTCAAAGGGATCACAGAGTAAGTGATTAGCATCCTCTATCCTATGACAAGATGCTTTGCATCAAGTCAGTACTGCTGTAAATAGATCAAGAAACCAAGTTTTCATTTGACCCAAATAATCAGAGTAAACCAAGACAAAAAAATTAGGTTGTAACTCAAATTATAAGACTCCCTTACTTTTTTTAAGGAAAAAATTTTTAGAGCAGTTTTAGGTTCACAGAAAAATTGAGAAAATAGATTATCCATATAACCCCTGCCTCCACAGATGCACAGTATCCCCCATGATTAACAACTCTACTAGGGTAGTACATTTGTTGGAATTGATGAACCTATAATGAACATCACCCCAAAGTCCATATTATAGTTCACTTTGGGTGATGTACTCTCTGTGGGTCTGGAGAAATATATAATGACATGTACCATCATTATAGGTCATACAAAATATTTTCACTGCCCTAAAAATTCTCTGTCCTCCAACTATTCATCCTCTCCCCACCCTTCACCTGGCATCCACTGATCTTCCTACTGCCTCTGTAATTCTACCTTTTCCAGAATATCATATAATTTGTAGACTTTTCAGATTAGGTTCTGTCATTAAGTAAAACGCATCTTAGGTTCCTCCATGTCTTTTCATGCCTTGAAATTTATTTCTTTTTAGCACTGAATAATATTCCATTGTCTGGATGTACCACAGCTTACATATCCATTCACCTACTGAAGGACATCTTGGTTGCCTTTAAGCTTTGGCAATTATGAGTAAAGCTACTATACATCGGTGTGTAGACTTTTGTGTGGACATAAGTTTTTAAATCCTTTGAGTAAATACCAAGGAGTCTCACTGCTGGTACATATGACAAGAGTATGTTTAGTTTTATAAAAGACTTCCAAACTGTCTTTGAAAGTGGCTGTAGCATTTTGCATTCACACCAGCACTGAATGAAAATTCCTGTTGCTCCACATCTTCACCAGCATTTTGTGTTGTCCCAGTGTTCTGGATTTGACCATTGTAATAGGTGTACAGTAGTATCTCATTGTTGTTTTAATTTGCATTTCCCTGATGACACATGATAGAAGCATCTTTTTATTTGTGTCTTTTGCAAATATTTTCTCCCAGTATAAAGCTTCTCATTCCTTGATGCTGTCTATTGCAGACCAGAAGTTTGGAGTTTTTGTTTTTGAATGAAGTCCAGCTCATCAGTTCTTTCATGCATTGTGCCTTTGGTGTTGTATCTAAAAATCATCACCATAACTCTCATTTTTTAAATCACGTATTTTGACAAGGGGATTTTGAAAACATAAACAAATTGTTCCTTAGAGATTTGTTTCAGAAATTATCTTCAAATAGCCATGCAACTCCATCTGTATCAACTTCTAGCATCCACTAATATCAAGGTCCTTCCCTCTTTCCTTCCTTTCTTCCAACAAGACTACAAGAACTCTTGACTAATAATTATCCACAACTGAATTTTTTTCTTATATCCATGAGAGAACCTGTCCCATTGTGGCCATGTTTTCTACAGTAAACAACTACATATGATTTATGTTAGACTTTGTTTTTAACAGGTAATTTTAAGAGTATTTCACACAGGGAAATTGTAAAATTCTTCATTAAATAAAACCACTCATTTGATGAGTGTTTTAGGGCTATGTGTCATTCATCAATAGTTTACTGAGCATCTTTTCTATTCTAGGCAATGTGGCAAGGATTGAACACTAAATCTTGCCCAATTCACTCATCATAGCGAAGATATGTCTACTAACAAATACCATCATATCATCTGCTGGTCTACGTTACCTTTACTCCTATTGTAAGTATATTTTTCCCCTTTTTGTGTTTAATATTTTGCTTCTTCTTAAAATAATAATCTTAAAAATAATGCTATAAAAAACAATAAAAATGGTATCTCGTCTAGGGGAAAATAACAAAAAAGTAAAACTTCTTTAACTTTGACTTTTACCTCCCAAAAGAATTTCTCTTTGCCAAGGAAGTTACTCTTCTTCTTTATCCTCTTAACCATTAAGAGTTGTTGTGGTACATGTGCATGTGAATTCACTAAGAGCAGTGTCATGGCATATAAGAAAGTGTTAAGATAGGAAATGGAGGTGATAATGAAGAAAAAAAATCTTTTATGAATGAGAGACTAGACTCTTTGGTCTAGATAGAGATGGCTGATCTGAGACCAACAGATAAAGGAAGAGATATTAGTTCACTAGAAGAGAAAGTATTCTCACAACTAAAGTAATTTAGTAAATGGGAATGTGATTTCTCATGAAGTCTGTCTGTGGGGATATCAGGGACAGACTAGGTAGCCACTTATCAGGTACGTTCAAGTAAAAGTCAACAGTGGGGAAGAGAAATGGATTAAGTTTCTTTTTAGTAAAGTGTGAGATAATTTTAGTTGGTACCATTAAATAACTTTAACTAAATAACAAAGTTATTCTTCACTCTTCCTGAGTCCCACTTAGAGAAAGATTCAGTTTAGAGTTAGTATGACTCTAACACTTCATAATCTTCTTTTGAACCAGATGAATCCAGGCCTCAGACTCAGAGTATTTAAGACAACCATAATCCACTAGGCATACCTCAGAGTTACTGCAGATTTGGTTCTAGACTACCGCAATAAAGTGAATATTGGAATAAAGTGAGTCAAATAAATTTTCTGGTTTCCTAGTGCATATAAAAGTTATGTTTACACTATATGATAGTCTATTAAGTGTGCAATAGCATTATGGCTAAAAAAGCAATGTACATACCTTAATTTAAAAATACTGCTAAAAAATGCTAATCATCGTAGGAGCTTTCAGCGAGACATATCACTGAACACAGAACAGCAAAATATATAATAGTAATGAAAAAGTTTGAAATATTGCAAGAATTACCAAAATGTGACACAGAGATACAGAGTGAGTAAATGCTGTTAGAAAAATGGCACCAGTATACTTGCTCAATGCAGGGTTGTCACAAAACTTCAATTTGTAAAAAACACTGTATTTTACAAAGTACAACAAAACAAAGTATACATGTATATGCTGTTTTGTTATGTTCATATTCATTTTTCATCCTTACATTTTATTATAGCAAATCATTTTAGATTTTCATTTATGATAGTGATCTAAAGTTTACTGTTTAAATAAGTTTATTTGCATAAAATAGGCTGAAAATGCATTTAATACACCTAATCTACCAAACATCATAGCTCAGCTTAAACACTACCTTAAACATGCTCAGAACACTTTACATTAGCCCACAGTTGGGCAAAATCACCTAACACAAAGCCTATTTTATAATAAAGTGCTGAGTATCTCATGTAATTTACTGAATGCTGTAATGAAAATGAAAACGATGTTTTTTGGGGTATAGAATAGTTGTATCGGTTGTTCATCCTTGTGCTCATGGAGCTGAATGATCTGCTGCTCACTGCCATTGTCCAGCATCACAAGAGAGGATCCTACTGAATATCACTAGCCCAGGAAAAGTCAAAATTCAAATTTCAAGTACAGGTTCTACTAAATGCATTTACTTTCACACTACCGTAAAGTCAAAAAATCGTAAGCTGAACTATTTTAAGTCAGGGACCTCTGTAAATAAATCTATTTTTATATTGCATGTATTTATGTACAGATAGGTGGTAAGTGGATATAAATGGGTGGTGGATAGATTAAAAAAAGAGAGAGAAAGACTACCAGTAAAAGAGGTAGTATAAAACAGATAAAAATGAGGTCATTCTATGAGATTTTGAAAGTTTCAGAATAAATTTACTTTTGCTTGCATTTGACAGATGAAGATGTTGAGGAAAGGATGAAATAATTGCTGAATTGTAAATATTCCTCACTGTAAGAAATAAATTTTCTTAAAGTAACCCTCTAAAATTAACAAAAAATGTGATTTAAAACAGCAAGAGGTAGAGTCTCCTTATTTTTACTAATACTATTTGATTCATTGTTGGAACATATCTATTCATCCAGTGATTTGAGCAAGAGCGATGAGTGCTGAAGATCAAACACAGTATTGCTTACCCGTGTCTCAAGTGCATGCTTTCTCTTCCTGGCACATAGTGGGCACTGGTAGAATTCTTAGAATACATCAATGAGCACCTGGAAAGTGGAGAGAAGAGACTATTATAAGCTATATATATTTTTGGTAAATTGAAATTTTACATTTAAACTGGCCTCTAGGACTGACTTATCTTAGGGGTCCATTGTTGTATATACCTAACAACATGATAAGGTGGGCAGAAAAAGCTTGCTATTTTATACACATATGATTACTTAAAAGACTAAATTATGTTACAGCCCCTACAACAAGGTCTGGAATATAAAATGTTTTCAATAACTATGATTTTAAGAGTGCTAGGGATGATCTGAACAACTATAAATCTTTATAACTTAATCTATGAAATACCTTAAGATAAAGTTCTATTGTATCTGAAAGTATAGGCTTCTCAATAGGTTCTTTGAATTATGAATTCGGTGAGCATCATGAATAATTCCAACTGAAATAGATTCATTTATCTTTTCACATTGGGGATCAAGAAGTATTTGTTAAAACAGATAGGCAAAACCTTGGGATCCTACAACTAGGAAGTAACTATGTTTTAGAGTGGCTTAGTGGCTTAACACAAGGAATTCATTACTTGAACATCATGTGGAACATTTATAGTCAAATCCCCTCTGGTTACACTGGTATTTTGCAAATATATTGGCAAATGTCAGAGATTTGCATGTTAGAAATATCTTCTTTTATTTAGAATATCAAATAGTTTGGTTATGAAATTACACTCCCCACATTCTGTAAAGACTTGGTATATTCATTTTAAATATACGTTACATTAAAGTACCTTAACAATTTAGAGAAAGCTTATATTTTCCAACTGCAGAACCTGTGTATGTGAAAACATTGTCAAGCATATGGATACGAGCAGGAGATGTCATAAGATCCATTTCCCTCTGGAAGAATAGCTCTATTTTCCTCCCTAATGGCAACTCATACAAAGACATTAAAATTTTTAAAATTTAAAAAAAATAAACTTCAAAACAGCACATCTCTATGCTCTACTCCACCTCCTGAAAAGTCCAGAGGAGTCTAAGGCTAGTTGTTTTTGTAATTACTAGCTAGGGTGTATCAAGGCTTGGTTCTTAACTTCACCATCTCCTACAATCTTCACCAGAATACTGTGACTTTCTCGAAAATGCAGGAAAGGAAAGAGAGCTTCAGAAAAATTAATGACCTTTGCAGAGGCAAAAGACAAGTAGTCCCTGGGCCTGAATTGGCACTGAAATCTTTTTTTCTTTCTTTAAAGATTTTATTTTTAAGTATTCTCTATATCCAACATGGAGCTTGAACTCATGACTGCAATATCAAGACTCCCACGCTGTACTGACTGAGCCAGCCAAATGCCCTAGCACTCAAGCCTTTTGACTCCTAACCCAGTCTTCTTTTTTTTTTTTAATTTTTTTATTGTTATGTTAATCCCCATACATTACATCATTAGTTTTAGATATAGTGTTCCATGATTCATTGTTTGTGCATAACACCCAGTGCTCCATGCAGAACGTGCCCTCCTCAATACCCATCACCAGGCTAACCCATCCTCCCACCCTCTCCCCTCTAGAACGCTCAGTTTGTTTTTCAGAGTCCAGAGTCTCATGGTTCTTCTCCCCCTCCGATTTCCCCCCCTTCATTCTTCCCCTCTTGCTACATTCTTCTTCTTCTTTTTTTCTTTCTTAACATATATTGCATTATTTGTTTCAGAGGTACAGATCTGAGATTCAACAGTCTTGCACAATTCACAGTGCTTACCAGAGCACATACCCTCCCCAGTGTCCATCACCCAGTCAGCCCATCCCTCCCACCCCACCCCCCACTCCAGCAACCCTCAGTCTGTTTCCTGAGATTAAGAATTCCTCATATCAGTGAGGTCATATGATACATGTCTTTCTCTGTTTGACTTATTTCGTTCAGCATAATACCCTCCAGTTCCATCCACGTCGTTGCAAATGGCAAGATCTCATTCCTTTTGATGGCTGCATAATATTCCATTGTATATATATACCATATCTTCTCTATCCATTCATCTGTCAATGGACATCTTGGCTCTTTCCACAGTTTGGCTATTGTGGACATTGCTGCTATAAACATCAGGGTGCACGTACCCTTTCGGGTCCCTACTTTTGTATCTTTGGGGTAAATACCCAGTAGTGCAATTGCTGGATCATATGGTAGCTCTATTTTCAACTTTTTAAGGAACCTCCATACTGTTTTCCAGAGTGGCTGCACCAGCTTGCATTCCCACCAACAGTGTAGGAAGGTTCCCCTTTCTCCACATCCCCGCCAACATCTGTCATTTCCTGACTTGTTAATTTTAGCCATTCGGACTGGTGTGAGGTGGTATCTCATTGAGGTTTTGATTTGGATTTCCCTGATGCCGAGTGATATTGAACACCTTTTCATGTGTCTGTTGGCCATCTGGATGTCTTCTTTGGAAAAATGTCTGTTCATGTCTTCTGCCCATTTCTTGATTGGATTCTTTGTTCTTTTGGTGTTGAGTTTGATGAGTTCTTTATAGATTTTGGATACTAGCCCTTTATCTGATATGTCATTTGCAAATATCTTCTCCCATTCTGTCAGTTGTCTTTTGGTTTTGTTGACTGTTTCCTTTGCTTTGCAAAAGCTTTTTATCTTGATGAAGTCCCAATGGTTCATTTTTGCCCTTGCTTCCCTTGCCTTTGGCGATGTTTCTAGGAGGAAGTTGTTGCGGCTGAGGTCAAAGAGGTTGCTGCCTGTGTTCTCCCTTAGGATTTTGATGGACTCCTGTCTCACATTGAGGTCTTTCAACTATTTGGAGTCTATTTTTGTGTGTGGTGTAAGGAAATGGTCCAGTTTCATTCTTCTGCATGTGGCTGTCCAATTTTCCCAACACCATTTGTTGAAGAGACTGTCTTTTTTCCATTGGAGGTTCTTTCCTGCTTTGTCAAAGATTAGTTGACCATAGAGTTGAGGGTCCATTTCTGGGCTCTCTATTCTGTTCCATTGATCTATGTGTCTGTTTTTGTGCCAGTACCATACTGTCTTGATGATGACAGCTTTGTAGTAGAGCTGGAAATCCGGAATTGTGATGCCGCCAGCTTTGCTTTTCTTTTTCAACATTCCTCTGGCTATGCGGGGTCTTTTCTGGTTCCATACAAATTTTAGGATTATTTGTTCCATTTCTTTGAAAAAAGTGGATGGTATTTTGATGGGGATTGCATTGAATGTGTAGATTGCTCTAGGTAGCATTGCCATCTTCACAATATTTGTTCTTCCAATCCATGAGCATGGAACGTTTTTCCATTTCTTTGTGTCTTCCTCAATTTCTTTCATGAGTATTTTATAGTTTTCTGAGTACAGATCCTTTGCCTCTTTGGTTAGATTTATTCCTAGGTATCTTATGGTTTTGGGTGCAATTGTAAATGGGATCGACTCCTTAATTTCTCTTTCTTCTGACTCGTTGTTGGTGTTCTCTGCTATAATTTGCTCCATTATAGCTTCTGCCCCTCTCTCTCTTTCTTCTTCTTCTGGGAACCCAATTATTCTAATGTTGTTTCGTCTTATGGTATCGTTTATCTCTCGAATTCTGCCCTCGTGATCCAGTAGTTGTTGATCTCTCTTTTTCTCAGCTTCTTGATTTTCCATCATTTGGTCTTCTATATCACTGATTCTTTCTTCTGCCTCATTTATCCTAGCAGTTAGCGCCCCCATATTTGGTTGCACCTCATTAATAGCCTTTTTGATTTCTACTTGGTTAGATTTTAGTTCTTTTACTTCTCCAGAAAGGGTTTCTCTAATAACTTCCATGCTTTTTTCAAGCCCAGCTAGTATCTTTAAAGTGATGATTCTGAACTCTAGATCTGACATCATACTAATGTCCGTATTGAGTAGGTCCCTGGCAGTCGGTACTACCTCTTGTTCTTTTTGTTGAGGTGATTTTTTCCGTCTTGTCATTTTGTGCAGAGGAGAATAGATGAATGAGAGAACAAAATGCTAGCAGGGTAACAACGTCCCCAGAAAATATACTCTAAACAAATCAGAAAAGACCTGAAGCAGTGGGAAAAGAAAGGGAAAGAGAGAAAAAAGAAAAAGAAAGAAAAAAAGATAAAGATAAAAACAAACAAAAACAGAACAAAACAAAACAAAAACAGAATGTGATCAAATATGATCAGGCTGGTTTATAGATCAGTGCCACACACTAGATTTTGGGTGTATTTTGGTCTGTTAAAAGAAAGTGCCTCCCAAAATTTTAAAGAAAGAAAAACTTATATATGTACAAAAATAAGGGTTGATATGAAGGGATGGAATATGACTGTAAAGATGGAAATTATAAAAAATTTTATAAAAGGAATTGATAAGTTGTTTGAAAAAAGAAAGAAGAGGATTTAAAAGGAAAAAAAAAAGAAAAAAGGGAGAGAATGTGATCAGGCAGGGGAGTAGAAAAAAAACCATACACTAGAGATTTAGAGTATATTTTGATCTGTTAGAAGAAACTATCTCAAAATTTTAAAGAGAGAACAACTTATATATATATGCCAAAAATACGGGTAACTACTATGAAGGGATAGAATATGACTTTAAAAATGAAAAATAAAAATGTTTTTTTTTAAAAAAGGGATTGATAAGATGTTGGTTGAAAAAGGGAAAAAGAAAAATTCAAAAAAAAAGAAAAAAAGAAAAAAGAAAAAAAGACAGTTAAAAAAAATAATTTACTTTGAGAGACTAAAGAATCATGGTAAAAAAGCCATGAATTCTATGTGCAGTATTCCCCTAGCGCTGGAGTTCTGCCGTTCTCATTGATCGGTAAACCTGGTGTTGGCTGGCTGTTCTCGCTGGTCTTCTGGGAGAGGGGCCTGTTGCCGTGGTTCCCAAATGTCTTTGCCGGAGGCGGAATTGCCCCGCCCTTGCCCGGTCCGGGCTAAGTAGTCTGCTCAGGTTTGCTCTCGGGAGCTTTTGTTCCCTGCAAGCTTTCCGTACCGCTTTGGAGGCAGAGAGTGAAAATGGCGGCCTCCCAGTCTCCGCCCCGGAGGAGCCGAGAACCCGGGGCCCCACTCCTCAGTGAGCCCCCAGAGAAAAGCAGTCAGTCACTCCCGTCTCCCCGGTCTCTGGCCGCACTCCGTGCTCATCCGGCCTGCGACCGCGCGTTTATATCTCTGGCACCCGACCCCGGGTGGAGTCTCCAAACCCAGCAGATCCCCGCGGTGCGCTCCCACACCTCTCCTCCGGGGGAAGAAGGTGAGTCTCCCCGGATCTGCCGCCCGTTGGGTCCCTGCTGGAGGAGCAGTGGCCCGACCTCGCCGCGGATCACGGTTTATGGCAACCCCGAGCTGAGAGCCCACGCCTGGGCTCCGTCTCTGCAGCCGGCTTCCCTGCTCCGATACCTGGGAGCTCTGCTGCACTCAGGCACCCCCGGTCTTTCTGTGACCCCGAGGGTCCTGAGACCACACTGTCCCGCGAGGGTTCCACCCCCAGCTTAGCCACCAGAGTGACGTCCCTCAGCGGAGCAGACTTCCAAAAGTTCCGATTTTGTGCTCCGCTGCTCTATCACTTGCCAGAAGCGGCCGATGGAGGCCCCTCCCCCGCCATCTATCCTCCCGAATATCGCCTCGGATTCACTTCTCCGCACGTCCTACCTTCCAGAAAGTGGTCGCTTTTCTGTTCAGAGAGTTGTTGCTCTTCTTTTCTTTGATCTCCTGTTGAGTTTGTAGGTGTTCAGAATGGTTTGATCCCTATCCAGCTGAATTCCTGAGAGGAGACGAAATCCAGGCCTCCTACTCCTCCGCCATCTTGCTAAACCCCCTCAACCCTAACCCAGTCTTCTTCTTACTAATTCATTTCTGACTCCATAATTGGAAATGATAAAATGCTCAAGGCTACCCATTATAATAGTTAAGAAAATAACCAACCAAAGGTATTTTATCACAGTTAATACTTTACACAATCAGAATTTGATTTCAGGTCTGGCTGATTATAAAGCTCATTCTAAATTACTTATTTATCCTTCCTTTTAGATTGTAAATATGTAGGCCCCATGAAACTAGAGAATGTATTCTTGTCTTCATTGTTGAAACTCTGGTGCCTAGCACAATGTTTGTCACAGAGTTATGGCTCTGCTAAATGCATATTAAATAAATATAAACCACTGAGGACATGTCATATCCATGGTTCCCAATTGGGAACTGGTTAATGTTTTCGATGTGATACTGCATGTATGGATCTTTACCTTGATTGATTGACTTCTTTCTCTCTCTCTCTCCTATTTGCCTACCTGCCTACAGGCCCAGTTGGTTCAGAATCTAGAGGGAAGGAGGGATATTTAGACTCTCCTGAAATCCCAACCTAAGTGAAACAATGAGAATAGGGAGAGAGTGCCCCATTGGCAAAACAGGAACTTCATTACTTGTAAAGCTGGATCTCAGAATACACCTTGGAGCACAGCCCAAATCTGACTTGATCATTTTTCTTTACTCTCAAACCCAGAATCCTGGTATTCCTTTGTGGAGGACTAGGTCTAAAGGCTACTAGAAGACTCTGGCCTGTCTCTGTTAACAGGAAAGGATATGAGGCTGAATTAAGTCTACCTTTAGGTACTTTGGTGCCAAGAAGAGGGAAGGCAAGAAGAGAGAGAAGAAACCAATGAAAGTATCTTTAGAGGGACCAATGAATGGTTCTCACCAGTATTATACATTCTTCTTCCAAGAGGGAAAGAATGTGAGTAGAATTCAGGGATCAGACAGATGCCTTCTCTCCAATGGGAAAGAGTGAAAATCCTATTCCTTCCATGAAAATGCAAGGAGAGATGTTCTAAGTTTATCACTATCCACAGTGATATGAGATGAGAAACAGTGGAAATGAACAAAGAGGGAAAAAAACACCAGAGAAAGCATAAGGCTTATTTTGAGTGCCTTTTATAACTAGGTGATGTACACATGTTTCTCAGCTGTATCATTCATCTATTTTTGCCTCTTTTTGCCATGTGACCGGAAAGATAGCAACTCAGAGCTCAGAGCATTTCCAGCACTGATTGGGAAATTTAACTAGATGTGTTCAAACCTTCCTGTTAACTAAGATTTCTGTGATGCAGTAGGCTTGGAAAGTAATAAATAAAGCAATCCCTTTAATTTAAACTAAGTAGAGTGAACAGATTTTCAAGTGCAGCAATTTGGGCCTGTGGGCAGGCAGGCACCATGAGAGAAATACAGAGATAAGACAACAGCAGCTGGAAAAAGCAGTCCAGAAAATGTCTCTGCCAAAATAGCCTAAAACCAGGAAAATAACCATCTCAGGAGAATCCAAGCCTGAGACAGGATTCAAGGTGAATCAGAAGTGAGTATTCAAGTAATAATCTATTTAGAAGATTAGCAGAGACTTAACTGACAAAAGGAAAATCCATGGATTATAAACAGGTATTTTTTAGAAGATTTCCCCATAATGAGTTATCTACTTTACTGTTAATTATATTTATGTTCTGCTACTTTAATATATTTACTTTATGGGGCGCCTGGGTGGCTCAGTTGGTTAAGCGACTGCCTTCGGCTCAGGTCATGATCTCAGGGTCCTGGGATCGAGCCCCACATCGGGCTCCCTGCTCGGCGGGAAGCCTGCTTCTCCCTTTCCCACTCCCCCTGCTTGTGTTCCCTCTCTCGCTGTGTCTCTCCCTGTCAAATAAATAAATAAAATCTTTAAAAATATATATATATATATATATATATATATATATATATATATATATATATATTTACTTTATGTCTAATAGAAAAGCAATACATGGTTGATGAATAAAGTCTAAGATCCTCCAATCAGAATTCATATTTTCCTTTCCTGTATGCCCAAGGTACAGAGTCTGATTCTATTATAACACTACCCTCTGCATGGGAATCCTGGAAACAAAGTAGAAACATTTTGACAAGGTAGTGGTTGAAGGCACAGGGCTGAGAGATTCCAGAGGAAGAATGAAGGGTTCATGATGATGTGGGGGGAGGTAGCATCTTGGGGAGGGGGGATTTTGGATGGGTGCAGTGAGGAAGAAAGAAAACTCCAGAAATCATGTCCAGGTTCATCTTGAATAAATGGCTAATCTATTAGTTCCTCAAAAGCAGGGTCACCCATTCTATAATGTTCGGCACATCTCTAGTCACACAAAGGTGCTCAATTGCTTGAATTGTTTTGAATGGTTTGTACTAGTGCAAAGAATGAAAACCTAATTAAAAGCATATTTGTAGTGAGAGGCAGTAAGTTCAGTTGTACACCTGATAAATTTAAAGTTCTGATGGAAGCACTAAGTGAAGATGTTCCATTGCTTGCTGGATACATAGGCATGAGGCAGATGGGAGACTGAGTCTACATATGTGGATGTGGTGATAAATGAGCATACAAATGCTTACTGAAAGCAACATAATACAAAGAGAATATGTAACCTGAAAAGAGAAGAAATTATCAGGCAGATGACATAGGAGCAACAACATTCAGGGAAGTGATAGGTACCCATAATGGAGATAGAGGAGGAACAGCCAGGGATGTAGGAGGCAATATGGTCTCAAGGAATTCAAGGGGAAAAAACTCATTAAGAAGAGAGTACCCAATTGTGCATTTCATTGGGTACAAATTACGTATCAATAAAAAAATAACCTAGTTCCAAAAATCTTTTACTAATTCATTTTGGCCTGGAATATTCTGCTGCTGAAGATTTATTGCCTTAGTCAGTACGTCGAAACATCAGCAGCCTCTAGTGGTTATGGTGTGAAGAACTCCAGGATTTATGGACTACTGTTTTTTCACTTAGTACATGCTCAACAAAAGCTACTTGAAATAAATCAACTGTTCTTCATTCACAAAGAAATAAATGCTTTGTGTGATCTTCTGCTAGGGCAAAGAATTTAACGCTGCCTTAAAGTGAAAATCCTGGGATTACACTGGCAAGACAGTTAAGATGGCTTTCTAAAATAATGATACACAGTACTATCGTTGTTTGCCAGCTCTGTGGCATTTTGAAGTTGACAAGATTAGCATCGTTGCTCTCCCTTCTCTTCAATTTATGGTTGTTCTGATAAGAGGATAGCATACCAAGAGTTATGCTTGGGTCTCAGTTTATGACCAGTTATTTTTTTTCTTTATAGTAGTTTTTCTTAAAAAGCTACAAAGTTTATTTTTGACCTAATAAGCCTCCAAAAGGTTGCCCATAGTCTGGCATTAACAATAATAGTCCTAACTCTCAAATTTCTACCCCACCTCTCAGGGTCTCTTTTCTACCTCCTTTTATGCTTATCTCCTTATCCAATCATGTTTTTCCAAACCTCAAAGATTTTGAGAATGCCACTGAGTTCATGAGACCAAGTACTGGGTCCTGCAGGAACACAGTTTAATAAATAATTGCTGAACCTTCCTCACAGTTCTTCATAATGTTCTTGTTTCCACTCACCAGATTTCAGACGTTTCTTGAAAGCCCATCTCCCTCAAGCTACATTAAGCCCCTCCTCAGCTCTGCCTAACTTTGTCAAAGGCTCCTTGCTTCCTTAATCTCTACTCCCCATCTATTCCACTGGTGAAACTAAGTTTCTCTAAATTTGTCACTTATGTTTTACATTGACATGCCTTAAGTCCAGGCATTTAGCAAAAGCAAATATCCTAAAAGGAAAAAAGATTCACCAAGAAGGAAGAATTCAGATGATTATATTTTTGTGTGTCTTTGAAATCTCAAAGTTGTTTTCATTTTTAGCACTTGTTTGTATCATATGATGAAGTGAAATATCAATGTTTGAACCATGAGAGACTATGGACTCTGAGACACAAACTGAGGGTTTTAGAGGGGAGGGGGATGGGGGGATGGGTTAGCCCAGTGATGGGTATTAAGGAGGGCACGTACTGCATGGAGCACTGGGTATTATATGAAAACAATGAATCGTGGATCACCACATCAAAAACTAATGATGTATTGTATGGTGACTAACATAACATAATAAAATAAAATTTAAAAAATATATATATAATTTTACATTTGTGACTACATCTAATTTATTGAAGCTGTTTCCAGGACCAAAAAAAAAAGGGGGGGGGGCTACACTTATATTGATTAAATCTACCTTATTTTGATGTTTTTTAAGATTTATTTCTTTGAAATAGAGAGCTTGCACATGCACACACGTGCAGGGAGAGGAGCAGAGAGAATCCTCAAGCAGACTTCCCGCTGAGTGCTGAGCCCAACATGGGACTCCATCCCAGGACCCTGAGATCACAACTTGAGCCAAAATCAAGAGTTGGACATTCAACAGACTGAGCCACCCAGGCACCCCTAATTCTACCTTATTTTGGAAGTATAAACCTTTTTATGTTGGTAGCCCATTATCCCACTGTTTTACTAATTTTACTGGAAAAACACAACACAACAAAACAAAACCTTTGCCTTCTAGTTACAGGAAAACTAAATAAGAAAAGGTTGCTTTAAAACAATAAAAACATATATCAGAGGAAAACAAAACATAAAGAAAAAGAAGTCTGGGAGGCATTCAGGAATTCCAGAGCTTTCTCAAGGTGTCTTAGGGCATGATGGAATGAATGCTAGATTCTGCCACATACTAATGCTGTATTTTAGGAAAGTCAAGGAATCTATATTCATGATTCAAAGGGATGCTGTCAGGATCAAACAAGATACCATATCTATAAGTGCTTTGTATAGTGTTATGTCCTTCCAAAATTGTAGTTAAAGGGAATTATTTAGATGGTGTGGAAACAAGTATGTAAATCAAGCTCCAGAAGAATTTTGTTTTTCTAACCAGGTTTTATATATACTGTGATCCAATGACATATAACCCCCAAGTACTCCCACTCACTTTAGAATATGACTTGTACTTTTGTTCAAAACCAAATCATATTACCCATCCAACTATAATAACTCAAATATTTTCCAATTCAATAACCTCTGGATTGAAACAGTTATGTGTCTATAACTCTAGCCATTGGTGCTGACGTATAAAATGAAGGTAAGTACAGCAACTATCTTGCTCGCTCTTTTTACCATTGCTTATCAAAGTGCCAACACTTATCCTTACTGAATAATGACAATAAAAATCTGCTCTTTTAGAAGAAAAGAAAGAAAAGAAAACCCATCAATTAAGTAATAAGATCAAAAGACTTGCAAAAGAAAAACAGTTAAACAGGCAGTCTTAGCACAGCTGAAAAGCAGACTCCACCATTTATTTTTCTTCTGCATTTGAAACACTTGAAGCTGCTGTTTCCAGTAAAATTACTATAAACATTTTTATTTATGTAACATGAAAAGCTAGTTAGTGTTTTCTTTCTAAAAAATTTAACTTATATTAAGGTTATCAACGAGTCCATTCAGTGGACCCCCCCTTTCCTTCCGAAAACCACAAAGATTCATAATTACCATTTAGTAGGTCGTCCTACTAAATGGGTACTAGATTATAAGAAAGTACGCTCCTCCCCTTCCCTATATAATATAAACTCTGTCAGGGCAGGGTCTTGTCTATTATGTTCACTGCTCCTTTCTCAGCATTTTGATCCATACCTGGCACACAGCAGATACTACACAAATGAACTATTGCTTGAATGAATATTTATTTGATCATAAAGTTGTGAATTCTCTCATTTGAAAAATCTTTGTTTTCCATTCTAAGTATTTGCTTCTTATTTTTTCATAAGATGGTACCTAAATGTAACCACAAAAAATAACAGAGAAGTAAAATATGTATATACCTATTAAATTTTTTGTACATATTCTCCATTAATTCTCTTTAGTCCATTTAAAATCTGGAAATTCATATGAAGCAGGCTTTTTTAACCAATCTCAAGAAAATGGAGAGAATGTCTTCAGCTTTATTGATTTTAACATCAATGTGTGAATTAACTAAGTTTGTTTATAACACTTTTTATTGAAAAGGAAATTTTACGTGTATTTCTTTTTTTTTTTTTTTTTTTTTTAAGATTTTATTTATTTGACAGAGAGGGACACAGCGAGAGAGGGAACACAAGCAGGGGGAGTGGGAGAGGGAGAAGCAGGCTTCCCGCAGAGCAGGGAGCCCGATGCAGGGCTCGATCCCAGGACCCTGGGATCATGACCTCAGCTGAAGGCAGTTGCTTAACGACTGAGCCACCCAGGCGCCCCACGGGTATTTCTTAATGCTTCCATTGTGTAGCTTAATTTCTTTTATACTGTAAACATATAACAATGTAAATATGCAGTGAATCCATAAATGATCTGAGTCCTTTTATTTTACTTAGCCTTCCCAGAGATGCATTTTCCTCTAGCATTAATCTTTGATTACATTCAGAGTAATGCTGATCAATATAAAAGTCCTGAACTTAACTATGTGGCCACTGCAGAGTTTATGGAGGTAAATTCTGGGTAAAATTTTTAAATTATGCATTGTTACCATTTGAGATATTAAGTAGAAGATAATTTACTCTGTCACTGTCATACATTTCATAGAGCTGCTAAGTTAATATATTGCAAAAATAACTGCAATGGCAATTTTTAAATTTCTAAACATTTGGAATATTCCAAATATATCAAGTTATCTAGGGAAAAAAGTAATGTATATTCATATACTCAACACATCACAGCTTTACTTTTTGCTTCAAAACTTTTTTTTTAATGACTAGATCTTCACAGCTAAAGTTTTCCATGAACTGCTGCCCAATCTCACACCTCTCCCCCAGCCCCATCATCCCTATCTCCTGAATTTTGTGCTTATCATTCCCATGTGTATCTTATTTTTTTACAAAAATATTTTCCCTAAATGATATTTAGCAACTTTTTGCCTGTTTCTTTAAACTTTATATAAACCAAACTTACAATATGCCCAGCATAGAGTAAGCACCCAATAAATATTTTTTGCCATGCCACATGCTTTCTTTTCTCTTGACAATGCATTTGAAATTTATAATGTTGATACATGTAGTTCTGATTAATTCACTTCAGCTCTGCTGCTGGGCTCTACCATGTAAGTATGACACAAAGACAATCAAGCCCCTCTTATCTGAAATCATCTTTTTCTCTCTTCCCTCAGCAACTCCCAGCAACCAGCCACATCTCCAGGGTGCAGCCCCCATGACCACTCCCTCTGGCCTGCTTACTGGTTTTGTAAATTACTGGGTTGGTGTGATTTTTTTTCTTGTAATTTAAATAGGACCATCAGTGTTGGTTCTATTTAACAGATATGACATAATGTTAGTGGTCTTAAAGTGATGAAAATTTGCAAACTATGGAAACCAAATAAATGAATGAATAATAAAAAATACATACATACATACATGAAAGAACAAATAAAAGGAAAACCTTTTAATACACATACCTACTGTATTTATTTTTTTAAATATAAGTAACTTCACAATTAAGTCTGTACATGTTTCTTTGCTCATATGTTTGGGAGTTTTTCTTGAATTATAGCTAGAATTTGTTGGTTGAAAATGTGTACAATTTGACATACTAGATACTACAAAAATGTTCTGCAAATTGGGTTTGGCAAGCTATATAGACAATAGGATCTGAGAATTTCCTTTTCTAGACATCTTTACCAACATTTGGTATTTTAAGAATTTAAAATGTTTTAACAATATGGTAAGTGTGAAAAATTTTCTTGTTATTTTACATATATTCCATCAATGTCTAGTGAAGTTGAGCATCTTGTCAATTATTTATTGATCAGTCCAATCTGTTCACTTCTGGAAATTACCTGCTTGAATCCTTTGTCCATTTTCTTATTAGTTATTGTCCCTTTTATCTGTTAATTTGTAGGAATTCTTTAGAAAATTGAAATACTGATTCTATGTTGTTTATATATGTTGCAGATATCTATTCCCAGTTTGTGACTTGACTGTTTATAGTGTATTTTGTTAAACAGGACATTTTTTTTTTCAGTTTTGATGTAGACCAGCGTATCAACTCTTTTATTCAAGGTTTGTAATTTTATATCTGATTGAAGAAACCCTTTCATATTTTAAGTTTGTAAAAAATTATCCATTTTATTTTTAAAACATTTTAATGTTTGCTTTATATAACTAGATATTTAACCTGCATGTAATCAACCTTTTCTGTATTTGAAAGGTATGGTTTTATTTTTTCCCTGTATTTATAACAGAGTGCCTCCAGATTATTTATTTACTAATCATTTCTTCTTCACTGATTTGTAACATCATCCCACCTATGTATCATGTTTATATTCACATGTAGGCATCAGCATACTTTCCCCGGTTTCAAAAATGTAGATCAAGCAGATCACTGGTTGTTTTAGTCAGCTCAGGCTGCCACAACAAAATGCCATAGACTGAGTGACTTAAGCAACATTTATTTCTCACAGTTCTGGAGGCTAAGAAGTCCAAGATCAAGATGCTGGCAGATTCATTGTCTGTTGAAAGTGGTTTCCTTGTTTGTGGATGGTCACCTTCTAGCTGTGTACTTTCACAGCCTTTTCTCCGTTTGTGCTCAGTATGCAGAGGGAGAGAACTCCCCTGTCTCTTCTTCTTCTAAGGGCACTAATCCCATCAGGAGGGCATCAAACCGCATGAACATGTCATATAAACCTAATTACCTCCCAAAAGTCCCACCTCCAAATACCATCACACTGGGGTTAGGTTTCAACATATGAATTTGGAGGGGGGACATATTCAGTCCATAACATAGGTACTCAGTAAATGTTCTCTGATGTATCAAAGAGTAATTTAAACTGATTCTCTGCAGCAACTTATTGAAACATCTTTCAACTCTTCTCATCCTTCTGTGAATACAGACCTAACTCTAGCTTACAGAGCTTATAAAAAGATACACCATTTGGGCATGCAGCTTACAATATTCTACCTGTATACATTTGAGGAAACAGAGAAGGAGGGAAACAAGAATTTAAGTAGCCTGAGTCTGCTTGTTCTTCCATGCATTGAATATAACCAGGAGAGTCATGAATAGGGAGACACAAATAAAGTGTATCTACAATGGGCATCAGTTCCTGGGACCCCTCTCTCAGTGTGACCATCTTAAAGAGTGCACAGAGTGTGATTCTAGTTTAAAGATATACATTTTTTCATATATATATATATATATATATATATATATATATGTTTTTTAATGCAAAGAGCTGTACACAAATTGATTTACACTGCAGTTTATATCCAACTTAATGGATTTCTAAGGGCAATTTTAACTAGACATAGATTTCACCCTAAGTGCTGACTCTGAACCATAAGTGCTGAGTCAGACATAGCTCCATTGTAATCAATGTGTCAATGGAACATCACAATACTATTTAAACAAGAGGTTCAGATAAAAAGCAGCTTTTAGTCTTCACTCATAAGCAATAGTGAACGAAGCGGGGCAGGGTTAAGAGTATTCTCTGAGATTAAACCTGCATGTCTTAGTTTCCAAGGTGAATGTAGGCATGCCAGGACCCTGAAAAACCGAAAGCAGAGGCACTGCTCAACAGCAATAGCTGGGCAATCCCTTTCTTTCCTGGATGAAGAAATGGCTTTGTTGACAACTATGTTTATTTCAAGACTCAGAAAGTGCCAAATATAAAGTCACAGAAATGAACATGACAAGTTATGGTGTAACCTCTTCTCAAATGATGACAGACACACTGAATATAAAACGGTTTGGCTATACCAAAGAGTGAGTTTCCCAAAGCTATAGAGATTGACTTTGCAGAGACAATGGCATTGCTGACTGGGTGATTTCTTCAGAAACACTTTATCAAACAAAACTTGCTGATATTGGTTGCATCTGCCAATTTTCTGTGTGGCTAACTCACTTCTGACAAAATTTTGGGTTATTAGCTTATTATATATCAGGAAGCTAATTTAGCCCAGCAATGGGTTTGGGGTGTTGTCCAGACGATCCATACCCCACCTGAAATGCTTCAATGGCATATCTCCTCAAAGGCAAGTACAACTAGAATAATTTTCCTGACAAATCATTATATCATAATATTCTGTTTACCTGAGGAACTGAGAGCAGAACCTTTCCCCATCCTTTTAAAGCATGATTCCTTTCAGAATCAATCACGGAATATTAGTTATAATAGGCATCTCAGAGATTACTGAGTCCCATAATAAGGATAAGAATCTGAAAAGTAGAGGCATCAAGTATTCCAAAGTCACTCTGCTAAGAGGCAGAGGTGATCCTGAATACAGTTTTCCTAAATCTTAGCTCAGCAGTTGCATCCACAAAGCCAAATGTCAATAAGCTAATCAGGACCTTAGCAATGTAGCAATTTTCTGGCTTATACAATTTACTACTCCAGGAGATGAAACATCAAAAACTTTATGTTCTTAGGTACTCAAATGGAATGACTCAAGAAAAAAAACTGTGTAAGTGGGATTGTCTACATTTTGTTTTTAAGTTTTTAACTTAAAATGGCCATAATTCTTGTTCATTAACTGGATTAGTTACCATTTCAGAGAGTACCATATTTTAGAGGAACCCAGGTCTCAAAAGCATGGAAGACAGATAAATAATTTTTTCTGAAGCTCGTCAAATTAAAATTGATAATAATAACACTAATAATTTAATAGCTAGCACTTGAGTGCTTATTAGTATTTAAGTTCTAAGTACCTAATATATACAAACTCATTTAATCTTCACAATAAACCTATTTATTAGATTCTATTTACCTATGAAGAAACTGAGGCACAGAAAAGTTTTATACCTTGTTGATTAAGTATTTGAATTTAGGAATTCCTCCCTAGAATTCATACCCTTAATCATACCCTTATTGAGGTAATCCTTACAAAGGATAGGGAGATGGAATACAGAATTCTCACTTTCCTTTCTGGATTTAGATACTTAGTTCCCTAAAGAGGTGATTTGCTAATTGGTATGCTAGTACCCTGAAAGAGTCAATGATTCTCCCAAGGGGGAAATTCTCTGGAAGGGATTAATTTATGTTATGGGGGAAATGTGGCCCAATATATATAACATGGGGAACAAATAAGTTATTTCCATGAAGGTGTCGAGGCTGACATATTATGTAGCATCCTTTCTGCAACCTGTGGATGGCAGCATCTATATAATGTAGTCAAAATAAATAAAACTTTGTATGGGAAAGATAATCACATTATCAATTTACACATACACATAAAATTGTATACTATATATGACTGCCACTGCTTGAGTTCCTGAAGAACTTGAGTCTTTTCCAAAGAGCATATGTCTCAGCCATGAGCTTCATCATTTCAAATACAGCTGTTTCCCTGCTGGATGTCAGAAATAGCAGCTGACTGGATCCCCTTCAGGAGGGTATCACTAGATGGTCAAGTTGTTGAAAACTCCCCACAATAAGAAGAAGGTCCAAATAGTCTATGAAGGGTGATGAAGCTTCACTCTTAGAAGATGGCTACTCTAAAATGTGATAAATTGTTAGAATTGTGGTGGAAGAGAGGTCAATACACTGCTGACAGCAGCAACTACGGCCTTGAGGATGTGATCAGAAACTTCCATTCCTGGGAATCAACAGTAAGGAAATGATTCCAAACAAAGAAAGGGCTCAAGGTCACATTACATGTAGTTAGATAAAAATGGAAACTTCCTTAATGTCCAAAAATGGGGATGCTGTTAAATAAATTTGGTACATTCATGTGAAGGAATACTACGCAGTCAATACCATACTTAAAAAGTGAAAACAGTACAACAGAAAACAGTAAATATTATATTCCACAATTTTTGTAATTTTTTGATTTTTAATTCTCAATCTCTCCTCCCCCCCCTTTCCGTCCTTTCCTTTTCTTCCCCATTTTAATTCAAACAAAAGAAACTATATTGGAGCAAGTGTACTAGGAAATTTATCAAAATGATGAAAGAGGTTCTCTGTGAACTAGTCATTATTCTCTCACTTTAAAGAGGTGAAGAGTGAGGATCAGAGTCCAACAACTTTGCCCCAGGTATAACATACTGATAAATCGGGGTGATTTAATGCCATGCTTCTTCATACCGGTCTACTGAGTTCAATCCCCTCATTCTTCAACTGTAAAATGATGATCTTTCTGATCTCTTCAAATGCTGGTGTAAAGAGGTCCGGCATGATAAGAATATATGATTTTCATATTCTTACCATTAAAAAAAGCTTGCCAAGCAAATTAATAAAGTGATTATAATTTCAGAAGTCCTCTTATTGTAATTAAAATTATCATCAGGTCTTTTGTGTGTTGTGTATGTCTGTAAGTTCTTATTGAAATAAATCAGTTTTAATTAATGAGCAGACCTGAAAATCCTTCTTTCAGTCATTCATTCACTTACTTGCCATATATTTATTGAGGACCTTTGGTGCCCTAGGCTCTGTGCTTGATGTTATGGATAGAAAAATAGGCCCTATTTTTGACAAGATCACTCTCAAGTGAAACATCACACATGCACACACTCACTAAAGTTACACACCTATGCTGTGGTAATTATAATGATAATGATATGCCCAGGTATTATGCAAAAAGAAAAGTAATATATTCAGCATGTGAAGAGTTCCTAAAGAAGGAAAAGGAATGCCTTAATCAGATTATATAGTATAAATGGAGTTTCCTAGGTGAACAGGGAAAAGCAAGAACATTCCAATGAGCAGAGGACTCTCAGTTCAAAGTAAAGACAGGCAAGACATTAATTTTGCTAGCTGGAACAGACAACAGCTAACCTTTTTCACCTGCTAAAGAGTTCAGATGTGACCCACTAGAAAGAATTGACAAGATAATCAAATCAAATGCTTCTATTCATCTCCACCTTGTATTTTTGATAGCTGCTAGACCTTTTTGGTAGTTATATGACATGGCTTTGGTGGAACAAATTATCACCCAACAGAACAGTCTGTATAAAAGATGCTGAGGCCTTGATTAAGGGCAGTGTGGTAGCAGAGATCAAATAAAATGGACAAATTTAAAAAAATAATTAGACTAATCCATATGATCAAAGATATAAAACATCCAAATGTATATATATGTATATAAACCACAAGGTTTTGCATACCATTTCAGGAAGTTCAAATATTTTAAAGCTCATCCTAAGAGTCTATGAGTACTCAATTAAGGATCCTTTATCTACACTAAGTTAAACTGTGATGAATACCTGTAGGAATCAGTTGTAATTAATTCTGACTTGAAATTATTAAACTAGTGCTGCTCTTAAACACCTAATAATGAAAACTGACTTAATCCTCAAACTGACTCAGATATAGTTTCTTAGAAAATAAAAGTACACTGTTTTTTTCTTATTAAAAAAAGACTATCACTCACTATGCCATCCTCACAAGGAACATAGCAGCTTGCTATTCATAAGATACAAAACAAGGGGAGGAGCAAGATGCAGGAGTAGGAGACCTAAATTTCATCTGGTCCCAGGAATTCAGCTAGATAGGGGTCAAACCATTCTGAACACCTACGAACTCAACAGGAGATCGAAGAAAAGAATAGCAACAACTCTCTGAACAGAAAAGCGACCACTTTCTGGAAGGTAGGATGTGTGGAGAAGTGAATCTGAGGTGATATTCAGGAAGATAGGTGGCGGGGGAGGGAGCCTCCGTCAGCAGCTACCAGCAAGTGATAGAGAGTGGAGCACAAAATCGTAACTTTTAGAAGTCTGCTCTGCTGAGGGACGTTGCTCCAGTGGCTAAGCGGGGGGGTGGAACCCTCACTGGGACAGTGTGGTCTCAGGACCCTCGGGGTCACAGAAAGACCAGGGGTGCCTGAGTGCAGCAGAGCTCCCAGGTATCGGAGCAGGGAAGCCGGCTGCAGAGACGGAGCCGAGGCGCAGGCTCTCAGCTCGGGGTTGCCATAAACCGTGATCTGCAGCACAGTCGGGCCACTGCTCCACCAGCAGGGACCCAACAAGAGGCAGATCCAGGGAGACTCCCCTTCCTCCCTGGGGAAGAGCGGCGTGGGAGCGCATCGCAGGAATCTGGTGGGTTTGGAGACTCCAAACGGGGGTTGTGTGCCAGAGATAGAAACGCTTGGTCACAGGCCGGGAGAGCACGGAGTGCGGCCAGAGACCGGGGAAACGGGAGTGACTGACTGCTTTTCTCTGGGGGCTCACTGAGGAGTGGGGTCCCGAGTTCTCGGCTCCTCTGGGGCAGAGATTGGGAGGCCCCCATTTTAACTCCCATCCTCCAAAGCTGTACGGAAAGCTTGCAGGGAACAAAAGCTCTCAAGAACAAACTGGAGCAGATTACTTAGCCCCGACCGGGCAAGGGCGGGGCAATTTCACGTCCAGCAAAGACGGTTGAGAACCACGGCAACAGGCCCCTCCCCCAGAAGATCAGCGAGAACAGCCAGCCAAGACCAAGCTTACCGATCAATGAGAACTGCAGAAATCCAGCACTAGGAGAATACAGCACATAGAATTCATGGCTTTTTTTCACCTGATTCTTTAGTCTTTCAAAGTTAATTTTTTAAATTTTCTTTTTCTTTTTTTTTAATTTTTCTTTTTCCCTTTTTCAACCAACATCTTATCAATCCCCTTTTTAAAAATCTTTTTTATTTTTCATTTTTAGAGTCACATTTTATCCCTTCATAGGAGCTAACCTTATTTTTGGTATATATATAAGTTGTTCTCTCTTTAAAATTTTGGGATAGTTTCTTCTAACAGACCAAAATATATCCTAAATTTCTAGTGTATGGCTTGGTTCTAGTCTCCTGCCTGATCACATTCTCCACCTTTTCTTTCTTTTTTTTTTAATTCCTCCTCTTTCTTTTTTCAACCAACTTCTCTTATTAATTCATTTTATAAAATCTTTTATAATTTTCATCTTTACAGTCATATTCCATCCCTTCATCGTATTTACCCTTATTTTTATACATAAATAAATTTTTCTTTCTTTAAAACGTTGGGAGGCACTTTCTTCTAACAGACCAAAATACACCCAAAATCTAGTGTGTGGCCTGATCTATGTACCAGCCTAATCATATTTGACCATATTCTTTTTTTTTTTTATCTTTTTTCTTTTTCTTTTTTTTTCTTTTCCTTCTTTCCCTTTCTTTTCCCCCAGTTTCAGGTCTTTTCTGATTTATTTAGTGTATATTTTCTGGGGACGCTGTTATCCAGTTAGCATTTTGTTCTCTCATTCATCTATTCTCCTCTGGGCAAAATGACAAGACGGAAAAAATCACCTCAACAAAAAGAACAAGAGGCAGTACCAACTGCCAGGGACCTAATCAATACAGACATTAGTAAGATGTCGGAACTAGAGTTCAAAATGATGATTTTAATGATACTAGCTGGGCTTGAAAAAAGCATGGAAGTTATTAAAGAAACCCCTTCTGGAGAAATAAAAGACTAAAATCTAACCAAATCGAAATCAAAAGGCTATTAATGAGGTGCAATAAAAAATGGGGGCGCTAACTGCTAGGATAAATGAGGCAGAAGAAAGAATCAGTGAGATAGAAGACCAAATGATGGAGAATAAAGAAGCTGAGAAAAAGAGAGATAAACAACTACTGGATCACGAAGGCAGAATTCAAGAGATAAGTGATATCATAAGATGAAACAACATTAGAATAGTTGGGATCTCAGAAGAAGAAGAGAGAGAGAGAGGGGCAGAAGGCATATTGGAGCATATTATAGCAGAGAACTTCCCTAATTTGGGGAAGGAAACAGGCATCAAAATCCAGGAGGCACAAAGAACACCCCTCAAAATCAATAAAAATAGGTCAACACCCCAACATCTAATAGTAAAACTTACAAATCTCAGAGACAAAGAGAAAATCAGGAAAGCAGCTCGGGAGAAGAGATCTGTAACCTACAATGGTAGAAACATTAGATTGGCAACAGACTTATCCACAGAGACCTGGCAGGCCAGAAAGGACTGGCAGGATATATTCAGAGCACTAAATGAGAAAAATATGCAGCCAAGAATACTATATCCAGCTAGGCTGTCACTGAAAACAGAAGGAGAGATAAAAAGCTTCCAGGACAAACAAAAACTAAAAGAATTTGCAAACACGAAACCAGCCCTACAAGAAATCTTGAAAGGGGTCCTCTAAGCAAAGAGAGAGCCTAAAAACAACACAGACCAGAAAGGAACACAGACAATATACAGTAACAGTCACCTTACAGGCAATACAATGGCAATAAATTCCTATCTTTCAATAGTTACCCTGAATATAAATGGGCTAAATGCCCCAATCAAAAGACACAGGCTATCAGATTCGATTAAAAAAGAAGACCCATCGATATGCTGTCTGCAAGAGACTCATTTTAGACCCAAAGTCACCCCCAGACTGAAAGTGAGGGGGTGGAAAACCATTTATCATGCTAATGGACACCAAAAGAAAGCTGAAGTGGCAATCCTTATATCAGACACATTAGATTTTAAACCAAAGACCGTAATAAGAGATGAGGAAGGATACTATATCCTACTTAAAGGGTCTATCCAACAAGAAGATCTAACAATTGTAAATATCTATGCCCCTAACATGGGAGCAGCCAATTATATAAGGCAATTAATAACAAAAGCAAAGAAACACATCGACAACAATACAATAATAGCAGGCGACTTTAACACCCCAATCAGTGAAATGGACAGATCATCCAAGCAAAAGATCAATCAGGAAACAATGACTTTAAATGACACACTGGACCAAATGGACTTCACAGATATATTCAGAACATTCCATCCCAAAGCAACAGAATACACATTCTTCTCTAGTGCCCATGGAACATTCTCCAGAATAGATCACATCATGGGTCACAAATCAGGTCTCAACTGGTACCAAAAGATTGGAATCATTCCCTGCTTGTTCTTTGAAAGAATTAATAAGACTGATAAACCCCTGGCCTGACTTATCAAAAAGAAAAGAGAAAGGGCCAAATACATAAAATCATGAATGAAAGAGGAACGATCACAACCAACACCAAAAAAATACAAACAATTATAAGAACATATCATGAGCAACTATATGCCAGCAAATTAGATAATCTGGAAGAAAAGGAGGCATTCCTAGAGATGTATCAACTACCAAAACTGAACCAGGAAGAAATAGAAAACCTAAACAGACCACTAAGGAAATTGAAGCAGTCATCAAAAATCTCCCAAGAAACAAAAGCCCAGGGCCAGATGGCTTCCCAGGGGAATTCTACCAAACATTTAAAGAAGAATTAATACGTGTTCTTCTGAAACTGTTCCAAAAAATAGAAATGGAAGGAAAACTTCCAAACTTGTTTTATGAGGCCACCATCACCTTGATCCCAAAACCAGACAAAGACCCCATCAAAAAGGAGAATTACAGACCAATATCCTTGATGAACATGGATGCAAAAATTCTCACCAAAATACTAGCCAATAGGATCCAACAGTACATTGAAAGGATTATTCACCACAACCAAGCGGAACTTATCCCTGGGCTGCAAGGTTGGTTCAACATCTGCAAATCAATGTGATGCAATACATTAATAAAAAAAAGAACAAGAACCATATGATCCTCTCAATAGATGCAGAAAAAGCATTTGACAAAGTACAGCATCCTTTCTTGATCCAAACTCTTCAGAGTATAGGGATAGAGGGTACATACCTCAATATCATAAAAGTCATCTATGAAAAACCCACAACGAATATCATTCTCAATGGGGGAAAAACTGAGAGCTTTCCCCCTATGGTCAGGAACATGGCAGGGATGTCCACTATCACCACTGCTATTCAACATAGTATTGGAAGTCCTAGCCACAGCAATCAGACAACAAAAAGAAATCAAAGGCATCCAAATCGGCAAAGAAGAAGTCAAACTCTCGCTCTTTGCAGATGATATGATACTTTATGTGGAAAACCCAAAAGACTCCACCCCAAAACTGCTAGAACTCATACAGGAATTCAGAAAAGTGGCAGGATATAAAATCAATGCACAGAAATCAGTGGCATTCCTACACACCAACAACAAGACAGAAGAAAGAGAAATTAAGGAGTCAATCTCATTTACAATTGCTCCCAAAACCATATGATACCTAGGAATAAATCTAACCAAAGAGGCAAAGAATCCGTACTCAGAAAACTGTAAAATACTCATGAAAGAAATTGAGGAAGACACAAAGAAATGGAAAAACGTTCCATGCTCATGGATTGGAAGAACAAATATTGTGAAGATGTCCATGCTACCTAGAGCAATCTACACATTTAATGCAATCCCTATCAAAATACTATCCACTTTTTTCAAAGAAATGGAACAAATAATCCTAAAATTTGTATGGAACCAGAAAAGACCCCAAATAGCCAGAGGAATGCTGAAAAAGAAAAGCAAAGCTGATGGCATCACATTTCCGGACTTCAAGCTCTATTACAAAGCTGTCATCAAGACAGTATGGTACTGGCACAAAAACAGACACATAGATCAATGGAATAGAATAGAGAGCCCAGAAATGGACCCTCATCTCTATGGTCAACTAATCTTTGACAAAGCAGGAAAGCATGTCCAATGGAAAAAAGACAGTCTCTTCAACAAATGGTGTTGGGAAAATTGGACAGCCACATGCAGAAGAATGAAACTGGACATTTCCTTACACCACACACAAAAATAGACTCCAAATGGTTGAAAGACCTCAATGTGAGACAGGAGTCCATCAAAATCTTAAAGGAGAACACAGGCAGCATCCTCTTTGCCCTCAGCCACAACAACTTCTTCCTAGAAACATCACCAAAGGCAAGGGAAGCAAGGGCAAAAATGAAATTTTGGGACTTCATCAAGATAAAAAGCTTTTGCAAAGCAAAGGAAACAGTCAACAAAACCAAAAGACAACTGACAGAATGGGAGAAGATATTTGCAAATGACATATCAGATAAAGGGCTAGTATCCAAAATCTATGAAGAACTTATCAAACTCAACACCCAAAGAACAAAGAATCCAATCAAGAAATGGGCAGAAGACAGGAACAGACATTTCTGCAAAGAAGTTGTCCAAATGGCCAATAGACACATGAAAAAGTGCTCAACATCGCTCAGCATCAGGGAAATCCAAATCAAAACCTCAATGAGATACCACCTCACACCAGTCAGAATGGCTAAAATTAACAAGTCAGGAAATGACAGATGTTGGCGGGCATGCGGAGAAAGGCGAACCCTCTTACACTGTTGGTGGGAATGCAAGCTGGTGCAGCCACTCTGGAAAACAGTATGGAGCTTCCTCAAAAAGTTGAAAATAGAGCTACCATACGACCTAGCAATTGCACTACTGGGTATTTACCCCAAAGATACAAATGTAGGGATCCGAAGGGGTACGTGCACCCTGATGTTTATAGCAGCAATATCCACAATAGCCAAACTGTGGAAAGAGCCAAGATGTCCATCGACAGATGAATGGATAGAGAAGATATGGTATATATATACAATGGAATATTATGCAGCTATCAAAAGGAATGAAATCTTGCCATTTGCAACAACGTGGATGGAATTGGAGGGTGTTATGCTGAGCAAAATAAGTCAATCAGAGAAAGACATGTATCATATGACCTCACTGATATGAGGAATTCTTAATCTCAGGAAACAAACTGAGGGTTGCTGGAGTGGGGGGTCGGTGGGAGGGATGGGGTGGCTGGGTGATAGACATTGGGGAGGGTATGTGCTATGGTGAGCGCTGTGAATTGTGTAAGACTGTTGAATCACAGACCTGTACCTCTGAAACAAATAATATATTATACGTTAAAAAAAAAAGAAGATAGTAGGAAGGGAAAAATGAAGGGGGGGAAATCGGAGGGGGGAGACAAACCATGAGAGACTATAGACTCTGAGAAACAAACTGAGGGTTCTAAAGAGGCAGGGAGTGAGGGGATGGGTTAGCCTGGTGATGGGCATTAAAGAGGGCACGTACTGAATGGAGCACTGGGTGTTATGCACAAACAATGAATCATGGAACACTACATCAAAAACTAATGATGTAATGTATGGTGATTAACATAACAAAAAAAAAGATACTAAACAAAACACATAACTGATACGTGAAAAAGCTAAATGAAGTAGAACTAAGCCAGCTGTCAGTGGCCTGTCTTTAATGCCTAGTTAACTAAGGATTTGCTATAGAACACTTATGTACCTGAGTCTGAAGACAGAGAGATTTTAAATTCTAAATCATGTGTGTCAATTTTATGAAAAACATTTCTTTTCCAGATAACACAAACTACATCTATTTATAAATTTTATTTCATCAAATTTCAAAAATATTGGGGCACCTGGGTGGCTCAGTTGGTT
Source organism: Phoca vitulina (assembly GCF_004348235.1). NCBI lineage: Eukaryota > Metazoa > Chordata > Mammalia > Carnivora > Phocidae > Phoca > Phoca vitulina. The sequence continues at coordinate 36,895,219 of NW_022589716.1, read as the reverse complement.
AAGCATCTGCCTTCGGCTGAGGTCATGATCCCAGGGTCCTGGGATCAAGTCCCGCATCAGGCTCCCTGCTCAGCAGGGAAGTCTGCCTCTCCCTCTCCATCTGCCTCTCTCCCCCGCTCATGCTCTGCTCTCTCACTCTCGCTCTTTCAAATAAATAAATAAAATATTAAAAAAAAATTCCACTCTGGTCCCTAGGTCCCCCAGTCTGAAGTGCCTTGTTACTGCTCATAAGGCCTACGTAGCTGACCATTCACACCTGAGAAAAGAAAACTGACGTTGCTTGTAAGTTCAAAATGACACTGCTGGCAAGCTTTACTTTCAAATGGAACAACTGCTTTCTAGTTAAAGGGGCTTTTCAAAAGGTCTAAAGATTTGCTGTCATGAAAATATATGTTTTGCCACTCTCTCTCTCTCTCTCTCTCTTTTTCTTTTTTAAAGCAGTAACAGGCTACAACTACCAGAAAGTTATTCAATTTTTCATGAAAATATTGGGATTATAATCACAGTGTCTCTGTCTCAGGCTCCAAGAAACTATAAATTTGGGTATAATGGCAGCTTTCTAATCAGACACTACATCATTTTTGCTCTAGAATGGACCATTTCTCTATTACCCCTGGAACCTTACATAAGCTCCTTCCCCTAAATTCTACATTTGGATAATTTTAAGTAGGTCTTCAGCATGCAGAGTATAAGTCTCCCAAAACACCTTCCATAATATTCACCATTTAATTTTGTCTCCCTACTATGACCTAGTCTATGATATGGAGTAGTATGAAGTATTATGATCCTGTGCTGTAAGGCCCATCTCATTTTCTGTCTTTTTCACAAACTATAAACATATGAGGTCATAGACTCTTATTCACTGTACACATAAATAGTCTATAAATATTTGCTGGCTAGACAGAATGAAATAAATCACAAAGATCACTAAGAAACACAGAGAATTGAAAAAATAAAAGGCAGATATTAATTGTATTTAAATTCATGTAATTATATACATAAGCAACAACACATTCCTCTCTACCGCCCATGGCATATGTCATTTTAGAGACCTCTTAATTTACACTGTAGAAGAATGTGATTATGTACATGAACTCAAAAGGGAGAGCTCAAAAACAAAAAGAGAGGTAATAGATTGCAAGCCTAAGGCAAAAATGTATGAGCTGAAAATTAGAGATTTACAAAAGAGGAACACTTTGTATGTTATACCTTCACATACAACAGGGGTCTGCTGAACTTTCTCTTAAATGGCCAGATAATAATACTTGGGGCATAATGTCTCTGCCACATACCCTTTTTCTTTTTTTCTGAATAATCCTATAAAAAAATATAAAAATCATTCTTAGCTTGCAAGTTATAGGAAAATAGGCTGCAGGCTTGATTCGGCTCACAGATCATAGTTTGCCTACTCAGGACATAGTGGATTAACATTATTAATGTGAACACTTAAATTATTTGTTATTCTGTGCCTCAAAGAAGAAAATTGGTACATATAAGAAATATCGTTTTGCATCTGAAATTCTACATTATAAATAAAAAAAGAAAGAAAGCCATGGCTAATTATATTTCAGAATCAGTTTGGAAATACCATTTTGAATAATATTGATCTAGGATTCAGATACTCCCATAAACCTGAGTCCTCACATTCCATGCCGAAAAAGTAAAATAGTCAAGATAATTTAACCAGAACAATGTTGACCCAGTTACAAATGTGTTGTGTTGGCAGATGGCAGTCTGTAAGAAATGGTCTGATTAATAAGGCCTGACATTTGAGAACACCAGGAACCCACATACCATAGAATGGGAAAAATATCTAAAGATGCAAATTGTCTACAGGATGCTTTCCGATAGACCCAAGGAACCTCACTGAACTAGAAGAATCCTTCAGAAAGCCTCATCACTACTGCTAGCTATGAAAGGTATCATACCCCATGTACAAATTTCGTGGTTTTTTTTTTTTTTAATTAGTTATTCTCCACAACAGAAAAGTGAATACTTTGAAAGGGAGGTAATGCACCTTTTCTTTTTTCCACCTCTAGAATTAGTGTATTATTCTCCAAACAATGTATGATTACAAGATTTTTTTTAAAAGTTAACACAATGTTATTATACCTCATAAATGCCAAAAACAATATACCTTTCCTCTTTGTGGCTTATTGAGTTAATTACCCATTTGCATGTTTTTTTTTAATTTTATTTTATTATGTTATGTTAGTCACCATACATTACATCATTAGTTTTTGATGCAGTGTTCCATGATTCATTGTTTGCGTATAACACCCAGCATTTGCATGTTCTTTGTAGCTGCATCTTACAGGCTTAAGAACATCAACTCACTAAAAGCATTTAAATATAATGTATCTTTTACCTCAGTACCTCCAGACGTAGCCAATAGTTGCACATTTTAAGTACAGAATAGGCAGTCTGTTAGAGAACTTCAGTTTTTCAAAAAATACTATAACATGGTTCTAAAATAACCCCTTAATTTTTCGGGAGGGAAATGTCTAGGAAAAAAAACAAAAACAAAGAAACAAACCAAAAAACAAACAAAAAACAGTGTTACCCACAGAATAAAAAAATAAACTGGCTAAACAGAAATCATTTTTTTTCCCTTTTAGGTTGCTGAAATTGCTAAAGTGGTTAAGGTAGCATATAATTTTTCTTTTTAAAGAATTTTGTCCAGTCTGACAAGTAAATAAATGTTTAACTCTCTTTCTCCTTTTATCGTTGCAGAAACAAGAAGAAATGGAAAATAACTGCAGCATGTTTCTGACACAGAAGTTTCTTTCTCTACATGAAACACACAGTGAGAACACTTTATAGATGAATTGTGCCTTTGATTGAATAGAGAACAGTGCAATAGCTTCAGTTTTGTGGAACTGGATGATTTTTCACAGTTTCTGCCCTTGGAAAATGACAACCCAAAGGAAAACTAGTGTAAACACTTTCTGAAATAGTAATAAAATACAAAACTGATACTTAGGGTGCACATATGTATTTTAAAATGATAATTTAAAAAAATTACTAAGTTATAAGGGTGTTATCATCACCAAGGAGTGCCTGCAAAATTTCATGTTCCAATACATACCATTTCTTATACTTTAAGCAATATTACCAAAAAATCATTTTGAGATTGCTCCATGGTAACCATACTTTTGTCTGACAACATACTTCTTATTATTACTTATTATATCATTAATTATTACTTTTGAAATAAATATGTACTATCCATAAAAGTGGGATTTATGTATGATATATATTACATATCTATATAAATTTATAAATTTATATATTATATATATATATATATACACTTATATAGGATATATATAATATATTTAACTTTATTTTCCTCTCATACCTCAAAACCTGTAATACACCAGCACAATTAAAGGAGTATTTCAAAATTAACTGCCGCTATCACAGGGGTGAAATTTTAGAAGAGGTTAATCTTCTAAACCTGAGTAGAAAAACATGACCAAATGATGTCCATTTATGGAATTATAGCAACAATTTCCAGTCAAAAATGTTTAGTTATTAAATACATATATTTTCAAAAAATACAGAAAAAAAATTTGTTTCAGAATGTTGCCAACTAGTTTTTCTAAATTCAAAACTGGAAATGATGCAAAAACTCATATTGATTTTTTTCTTCAGATAATAGCAAAGTGCTACTGATAGTCTTTTTCAATGATAAAAATAATACTTTGAAAATGTATGATTTTGCTTTTAAAATCAATTCAGCTAGAAAGGATTCTGATGAATTTTGGTACAAGAAACGTTCTACTTCCCTTCCTCCAAAAATTAGTAAAATATTAGGTTATAAGATCCAAAAAGTCTGGGTTTGATAAGTAAAGGTTTCTGGATTTAAGTTACTCTGAAAAATAATTGTGCCTATAATACAATGGATCATTCCAATATCTCCTCAAGTTGCCATTTGGGCATTATTTCTTTTTTAAAGATTTTATTTATTTATTTGAGAGAGGGAGCAAGAGAAAGAACAAGAGAGAGTACATGCACAGAAGGATAGGGGGAGGGTGAAGCAGACTCCCTGCTGAGCAGAGAGCCTGACGGGGTGGCTGGATCCCAGGACCCTGAGATCATGACCTGAGCTGAAGGCAGATGCTTAACTGACTGAGCTATGCAGGTGCCCCCATTTGGGCATTATTAAGAGAAACATAGTTTTTCTCAATCCAGTTAAAATTTAAAGATGAGGTATATATGTCTTCTTTGGGGAAGTGTCTGTTCATGTCTTCTGCCCATTTCTTGACTGGATTATAAACAATTAAAAAAATAAAAAATAAAAACAGCAAAAAAAAAAAGATGAGGTATATATACTTTTGATAACTATTCTTTGATTTTGTTGATCTCTGTCTCATATGCTAACACAAATTGATTAAATCTATACCAATCTTGAAGGAAAAACTGGTATTCAATCATTTGCTCAATACCCTCTGGATTAATACAACTCATTGCCTAATTTTCTCATTGCTACAATTAACCCTGGGTCACTTCATTTCTGTGATGATTAAAATTATTTTTGAATATATTCATTAGGTATTTTCTAAATTTAGGAAACAGACAAAATCATTGACTTTTTTACATTTATGAAACATCACTAAGTATATTTTGGTTCTAATTATCAAACTAACAATTTATGCCCTAAATAATGCCAATGGAAAATATTGTTTTAAAAATATTAAATAGTCATTGGTAATTGACCTATGGCCATTTGTTATGAACCAGGCAAACTGAGATTTAGCTTTTCCTAGCAAAAGACATATGAAGATAAGAGATAAATATAGGTCAGGCATGTATTCTGTTCCAACAGTAGCACCAAGGGGTTTATTTTGCAAAAATTTTGTACCAGTTTCCCTCCATACTGTCTCAAAATTTTAGGCTATATAAGCTACTTTTCTTCCAAAGGGGCAAGAGGCTCCCAGGAATCCTATTGGTCTCCAGGGAAACAGTACACTTTTCTCTTTTCTCCTAGTCCCCATCCATAGTCTGTCCTGGAATTTGAGTGCTGGGTACAAGAGAGAAGATGATAAAACAAACAGAACTTCATATTCCTCCCTTTTCCCAAATCCTTCAACTATAAAATCTTTCTAATGTTACTTTAGTCAACTTATATCATCCCCATTTTTAGGATAGATCAAAAATAAATATTGTAGAGATTACTGAAAGAGAATCATAAAGTAGACTTCACCCAGTTCAATCTTCATTTATAAGAAATTTTCCATAAAATACTCATTATGGGATTGAGGAGAAAAGATGGTGGAGGAATAGGGGACCCTATTTCAACCAGTCCCGTGAATTGAGCTGGTTATCTACCATACCATTCTGAACACCCACAAAATCAGTCTGAGATGTAAGAAGATATATCTGGATCTCTACAAACAGAGTATCTCCAGTGGTTGGTCTTGAGCACAGACTGAAACAGAGACAGTGTGGCCTGGAGAGCTCAGTGAAGATCAGACTGCGATCTCTCTGTTCTGAGACAGAGGTTTGGATATGGTCACTTCTGCTCTCTCAGAAGAGACGCAGAAAGCCGCCAGGGAAAGCTGCCAGAGAACAAAAGCCCCCCAAAAACGGTTTTCACTGAGCCCATCGCCCCCCGGGGGGCAAGGCTCTGCCCAAACAGGGCTCTGTTGCCTGAGTAACAGAGCAGCAGGCCCCTCCCCCAGAAGACAGGCTGGAAGAACAAGAGGCCTACAACCCTAAGGTCCTTATAAAATAGGTGCATCTTGCTTGGGTTGTGGTCAATAATTTGGACTCTGTACATTCCCTCAACCACCCCTCAAAAGAATGACTAAGAGGAGGAACCCCCAACAAAGGAAAGAACCAGAGAATGTGGCCTCTGCCACAGAACTAATGGATATGGATATAACCAAGATGTCAGAAATTGACTTCAGAGTAACAATTATCAAGGTGATATCTAGGCTTGAGAAAAATATTAACAACAATATAGAATCTCTAAGGGCAGAAATTAAAAATGCTATGCATGAAATGCAGTCTAAGCTGGATACTCTGACTGCCAGGGTAAACGAGGCAGAAGAACAAATTAGTGAGATAGAGGACAAGATGACAGAAAAGAAGGAAATCGAGGCAGCATGGGAAAAACAAATTAAAACCCAAGGAATCAAACTGAGAGTGATTAGTGACTCAATGAAATGTTCCAATATCAGAATTATTGGGATCCCTGAGCGGGTGGAGAGAGAGAAGTCTATAAGATATATTTGAGCAAATCGTAGCTGAGAACTTCCCTAATCTGGGGAAGAAAACAAACATTCATGTCCAAGACGCAGAGAGGACCTCTCCCAAAATAAATGAGAACAGACGAATGCCACAACATATAATAGTACAATTCACAAATCTTAGATCCAAGGAAATAATCTTGAAAGCGGTGAGAGGGAAGAGGTTTCTCACATACAGAGGGAGGAACATCAGAATAACGTCAGACCTGTCCAGAGAGACCTGGCAAGCCAGAAAGGGCTGGCAAGACATATTCAGGGTACTAAGTGAGAAGAATATGCAGCCAAGGATACTTTATCCAGCAAGGCTGTCATTCAGAATGGATGGAAGGATAAAGAGCCTCCAAGACCAGCAGAAACTGAAAAAATATGTGACGACCAAACCGGCCCTGCAAGAAATATTAAAGGGGGGTTCTATAAAAGGAGAAAGACCCCAAGAGTGATATAGAAGAGAAATTTACAGAGACAATCTATAGAAACAAGAACTTCACAGGCAAAATGATGACAATAAATCATATCTTTCAATAATCATTCTCAACGTGAATGGCCTAAATGTTCCCATGAAATGGCACAGGGTTGCAGATTGGATAAAAAGACATAACCCATCCATATGCTGTCTACAAGAGACCCATTTTGAACCTAAAGATACATCCAGACTGAAAGTGAAGGGATGGAGAACCATCTTTCATGCCAATGGACCTGAAAAGAAAGCTGAGGTAGCAATTCTCCTATCAGACAAATTAGATTTTAAGCTAAAGACTATAGTTAGAGATACAGAAGGACACTATATCATGCTTAAAGGGTCTATCCAACAAGAGGATCTAACAATTATACATATCTATGCCCCCAGCATGGGAGCAGCCAACTGCATAAGCCAACTGTTAACCAAAAAAGTCATACTGATAATAATACATTAATAGTAGGAGACCTCAACACTCAACTCTTGGCAACAGACAGATCATCTAAGCAGAAAATCAACAAAGAAACAAGAGCGTTGAATGATACACTGGACCAGATGGACCTCATAGATATATACAGAACATTCCACCCTAAAACAACGGAATACTCATTCTTCTCAAGCACACATGGAACTTTCTCCAGAATAGACCACCTACTGGGTCACAAATCAGGTCTCAACCGATACCAAAAGACTGAGATTATTCCCTGCATATTCTCAGACCATAATGCTTTGAAACTGGAACTCAATCACAAGAAAAAATATGGAAGAAATTCAAACACTTGGAACCTAAAGACCATCCTGCTAAAGAATGTTTGGGTCCACCAGGAAATCAAAGAAGAACTTAAACAATTCATGGAAACCAATAGAACGAAAACATATTGGTTCAAAACCTACTGCAAAGGTGGTCCTAAGGGGGAAATACATAGCGATCCAAGCCTCACTCAAAAAAAACAGAAAAATCCCAAATACACAAATTAACTTTACACCTTAAAGAACTGGAGAAAAAACAACAAATAAAGCCTAAGCCATGGATAAGAAGAGAAATAATTAAGATAAGAGCAGAGATCAATGAATTAGAAACCAGAAATAGAGTAGAGCAGATCAACGAAACTAGAAGCTGGTACTCTGAAAGAATTAAGATTGATAAACCACTGGCCAGACTTATCCAAAAGAAAAGAGAAAGGACCCAAATTAATAAAATTATGAATAAAAGGGGAGAGATCACAACTAACACCAAGGAAATAGAAACAATTATTAGAAATTATTATCAACAACTATATGCCAATAAATTAAGTAACCTGGAAGAAATGGATGCTTTCCTGGAAACCTATAAACTACCAAGACTGAAACAGAAAGAAATTGACAACCTGAATAGGCCAATAACCAGTAACAAGATTGAAGCAGTGATCAAAAACCTCCCAAAAAACAAGAGTCCAGGGCCTGAGGGATTCCCTGGAGAATTCTACCAAACATTCAAAGAAGAAATAATACCTATTCTCTTGATGCTGTTTCAAAAAATAGAAACAGAAGGAAAACTTCCAAACTCATTCTATGAGGCCAGCATCACCTTGATCCCAAAACCAGGCAAAGACCTCATCAAAAAGGAGAATTACAGACCAATATCCCTGATGAATATGGATGCCAAAATTCTCAACAAGATTCTAACTAATAGGATCCAACAGTACATTAAAAGGAGTATCCATCATGACCAGGTGGGATTTATCCCTGGGATGCAAGGGTGGTTCAACATTCGCAAATCAATCAGTGTGATAGAACACATTAATAAGAAGAGGGAGAAGAACCATATGGTCCTCTCAATTGATGCAGAAAAAGCATTTGACAAAATACAACATCCTTTCCTGATTAAAACTCTTAAGCATGTAGGGATATAGGGAACATTCCTCAAGTTCATAAAATCCATTTTATGAAAAGCCCACAGCGAATATCATTTTCAATGGGGAAAAGCTGAGAGCCTTTCCCTTAAGATCAGGAACACGTCAAGGATGCCCACTCTTGCCACTTTTGTTCAACATAGTACCGGAAGTCCTAGCAACAGCAATCAGACAACAAAAATAAAAGGTATTCAAATTATCAAAGAAAAAGTCAAACTCTCTCTCTTTGCAGATGACATGATACTTTATGTGGAAAACCCAAAAGACCCCACCCCCAAATTACTAGAACTCATACAGCAATTCAGTAATGTGGCATGATACAAAATCAAAGCACAGAAATCAGTTGCTTTCCTATATACTAACAATGTAACTGTAGAAAGAGAAATTAGGGAAGTCAATTCCATTTACAATAGCACCAAAAACCGTAAGATACCTTGGAATAAACCTAACCAAAGAGGTAAAGGATCTATACTCTAGAAACTACAGAACACTTATGAAGGAAATTGAAGAAGACACAAAAAGATGGAAAAACATACCATGCTCATGGATCGGAAGAATAAACATTGTTAAAATGGCTATGCTGCCCAGAGCAATCTATACTTTCAATGCCATTCTGATCAAAATACCAATGGCATTTTTCTAAGTGCTGGAACAAACAATTCTAAAATTTGTATGGAACCAAAAAAGACCCCGGATAGCCAAGGAAATGTTGAAAAAGAAAAACAAAGCTGGGGCATCACTTTGCCTGATTTCAAGCTATATTACAAAGCTGTGATCACCAAGACAACATGGTATTGGCACAAAAACAGACACACAGATCAACGGAACAGAATAGAGAGCCCAGATATGGACCCTCAACTCTATGGTCAACTAATCTTCGACAAAGCAGGAAAAAATATGCCAATGGAAAAAAAAAAGTCTCTTCAATAAATGGTGCTGGGAAAATTGGACAGCTATATACAGAAGAATGAAATTCGACACAAAGATAAACTCAAAATGGATGAAAGACCTCGGTGTGAGATAGGAATCCATCAAAATCCAAAACCTTTTCGACATCGGTCACAGCAACTTCTTTCAAAACACGTCTCCAAAGGCAAGAGAAACAAAAGCGAAAATGAACTTCATCAAGACAAAAAGCTTCTGCACAGCAAAGAGTCAACAAAACAAAGAGACAACCCACAGAATGGAAGAAGATATTTGCAAATGACATTACAAATAAAGAGCTGGCATCCAAGATCTATAAAGAACTTCTCAAACTCAACACCCAAAAAACAAATAGTAAAGTCAAAAAATGGGCAGAAGACATGAACAGACACTTCTCCAAAGAAGACATACAAATGGCTAACAGACACATGAAAAAATGTTCAACATCATTAGCCATCAGGGAAATTCAAATCAAAACCACATTGTGATACCACCTTACACCAGTTAGAATGGCAAAATTTAACAAGACAAGAAACAACAAATTTCGGAGAGGTTGTGGAGAAAGGGGAACCCTCTTACACTGTGGGTGGGAATGCAAGTTGGTACAGCCACTTCGGAAAAGAGTGTGGAGGTTCCTCAAAAAGTTAAAATAGAGCTACCCTATGACTCAGCAATTGCACTACTGGGTATTTACCCCAAAGATACAGATACAGTGAAAAGAAGGGCCATATGCACCCCAATGTTCATAGCAGCACTGTCCACAATAGCCAAACTGTGGAAAGAGCCGAGATGCCCTTCAACAGATGAATGGATAAAGAAGATGTGGTCCATATATACAATGGAATATTACTCAGCCATCAGAAAGGATGAATACCCAACTTTTGCATCTACAAGGATGGAATTGGAGGAGATTATGCTAAGTGAAATAAGTCAAACAGAGAAAGACAATTATCATATGGTTTCACTTATTTGTGGAACATAAGGAATAGCATGGAGGACATTAGGAGAAGGAAGGGAAAAAGGAAGGGGGAGGGAGTCAGAGGGGGAGATGAACCATGAGAGACTATGGACTCCAGGAATCAAACTGAGGGTTTGGGGGGGGGGGGGATGGGTGAGCCCAGTGATGGGTATTAAGGAGGGCATGTATTGCATGGAGCACTGGGTGTTATATGGAAATAATGAATCATGGAACACTACATCAAAAACTAATGATGTACTGTATAGTGACTAACATAACATAGTAAGAAAATTATTTAAAAAATCCTCATTATGGTACTGAGGCTCTCTGGACAATCTAAACAATGATTTAATTATTCCTCCTGGAAAGCAAACAGGATTGACCAAACATGACTTTTTTTCCTTAAGGAAGAAGCACATGATTTGATGTGAATGCACATTTCCAAAAGATATATCTTATGTTTTGTCCCAAAGGAAAAGAACATGTAAGCTTTGCAGAATTCCTTTGAAAAACCTCTCTTTGATTAGAAATGATGTTTGCTTCTTTTTAAAATATTTCTTATACAGAATGAAGAAAAATCTGCCTCCTAGGACACAAAATGTGTTAAGAGAGTTATGATTCTTTATCACCATGGGACCTTGAGACATGTTAGGAATGGGGTCCTACCTCTTTGCCTTTGACCTTGGAATTGTACCCTATAAAACATATAAAGACTCCACTGTAAGGCAGATACCTCTGTGGTGTCTACCTGTAATCATAAGAACAATGTAGGTTCTGGAGCTAAAATGAATAAGAGATCTCTCCTTCAAGCAGAGAACTTACCGAAGTATGAAAATAAATAAAGCAAATAAATAGGCTTATTGCTTGGTGCTTTGTTTATTTATTTATTGCTTGGTGCTTTATTTGAAGGAAATATAAAGTCAATACAAAGCATAGTCTAACATAATGAAAGGAGATAGCCCGAAGTTTATAGAAACTTAACACTTTATCTTTTACAAATGAGGAGAAAGAAATGAGAGGCCTTGCCAGGATAGCCCCCACATCTCCCCAAGTCTAGTGTATAATATCTCAGTGACAAATGAAATCCTTTGTTTTAGAATTTTTTTAAATATACCCAAAAATGTCAACGCAGTCTGAAAAATCAGATTCAACTAAGATTTTTTAAAGTAAGCATTTTGCAGATGGTAACCTAAGGAAGATGCACAGTTTTCCACTGAATGATTTTTTTTTTCCTACACATGTTGCTAAATAAACAACTACAACCTGAGACTGACATATAGAAAGAAAGGCTCAATTTCAAGAGAGACTATAGTCACACTGTAGGGCATGCACATAAGAACACACCTAAAATAACATGTGAGCTCTAGAAGGAAATATTTTAAAAAATAACTAGCCATTCTTACCCCAGCCCCAAGACCTTATCTCTCCCCCCTGAATCTTTCCTATCTCAGGTAAGGACAATAGTGCTGACCCAGCTACTCAAATCCACAAACTAGGGAGCATCTAATCTCTTTCAATCACCATTCATACTAACTCTAAGAATAAGTTTTGTGGAACATTTGAGTTTACATTTTCACAAGGTCAGAACAAAATTGGCAACCACCGATTCATTTCACAAGTCTATTTAGTATATGGTTCTCATAGACTCCACAAGTACATTAGGTATATTATCATTAAATCTATGATTCTTTGTTAAGATTCCCATTTTGCAATCAAAATTCTGTTTTCCTCTATAATTCCTCTCAAATAGTCACATTCAAAAATTGATTTATAAGATATTAAAACACCTGTTCAAATTTGCCAGGCTTGGCATAGTATTTTTTAAAAGGTATTATAAAATAAATGGTAGATTAATTTAGTCTTTGTAAATTAAATGTCTCTTATTTAATGCTCATGATTTAATATTTTCAATGTTAATAATTTACACAACCAAATGATACCGTAAAATCAATCAATTTTGTATGAGTGGAAAAAGTGTTTGCCCAGGTACTGGTCTGAAAATCATATTAGATCATTATCTTTTTAAAATTATGAATCACACTTTTCTAAATATTTAAACTTCATTGTGCCAATGATGCAATGTTTATTTTTTTTCTTGTCAGTGAAGTCTGTTTTCTTCTTACTTGACAGGATGAAAAAACTGAACCACTCCAATTTATGAGTCAGAAGCTAATCATTTTTAAGATAGTTTGAGATTATAGCTTCAAGTAGAATTCCTCTAAAAAATAATGAGTTATAATCTCTCAGAACCTTAGTCACTGAAGAACAGACTTCTAAGAATAGAAGCAACATGTGAATTTGCTTGGAAACACTCAGTGATATTTTTCATTATTGGCAAACTAATTCTATTGTGCATCAGTGTTTGAAATTTTATGGAAAGGCTTATGGAAAGACAAAGTTTGATGATCAGAACAGCTAAAAAATTCTCCTTTCCACCTGGAAGATGTAACGTTCTTGGTGCTGAGGCATAATATGAATCATTTGACTTTTGAATTCATCATTGTATTGGCAAAAGTTATTCTAGCTGTTTCACATGAAAGTCCAGAATTTGTCAGGGAAACTGGCATCATAAGAAATGAAATGTATTAAAGTCATATTATTAAATATAGGATTTGGGAGACACAACCTGATAGCAGTTCGTGTGAAAAAGGCATGTTCATTTGACCATGAGAGCTGTAGGCACTATTGGTGAGATGTATTAATACATAATTTTTAGGAAAAGATAAACCATGACTCTCATATGGATGAGAAATGAACATGTGTTAAAGATCTTATTTTACTCATATGATATAAGGAGACCAGGCACATGTATGACTGAGTCAAAAGAGCAAAAATTCATATGAAGTAAAGGAATGTTAAGATGAACTGCAAATGGGGACCAAACTGGTTCTTCCACAGGAGAGAAGGAGTCCATTAAAATCACAACTGGATAGAGAGGAATATATAAATTTCTCAGTCACCTACAACTTCCAAAGAGTTTCAAAACAGCTGAAAGACAATGAATAAAACTAAAATTAGATAACCAGGAGGAGTAATCTAAACAAGATGCATATTTTTCCCATTGAACATATCTTTTTCTACACATGTTGCTAAACAAACAACTACAACTGAGACTGACATAATAGAAATAAAGGCTCAAGTTCCTAAGAACACATAAGAACTTAAGAACACACCTAAAACAAAATATGAATTCTACAAGTAAATTTTTTTAAAACAGAACTATCCATTCTTATCCCAGCTCCAAGACTATTTCTCACCTTGAGTCTTCGTTATTTCAGGTAAGGACAATAATGTCCACCGAGCTACTCAAGTCATCCAACTAGGGAGATATAATTCTTCTCTTTCAATCACCATCCACCCCAACTCTAAGATAAAACAATGCATTATCAAGTCCTGACAGCTGAATAACTTATCCTGAATTGATCTATTTTTTAAAGATTCATTTATTTAGAGAGAGACAGCACAGGAGAGTGAGCAGGGGGACAGGCAGAGGGAGAGGGAGAGAATCCCAAGCAGACTCCACACCGGCATGGAGCCTGATGTGGGACATATCCCATGACCCTAAGATCAGAACTGAAGCCAAAAACAAGAGTCAGTCACCCAACCAACTGAGCCACCCAAGCACCCCTGAATTGATCTATTTTCCAATGTCCACTATACCAACCCCAGTGTGAAAATTATAACCTCTTCTTCTTCCTCTTCTTTTATTTATTTATTTATTTATTTTTTTTTTGGTTTATTGGATAACTTCTCATTAGCTTCTAACCTCTACTCTTGCTTTCCTACAATCCATTGTCCAGAAAGCAGCCAATTTAATCTTTTAAAAACTGTTTACCTAATCAAGTCCCTCCATGCTTAAAAGCAATAGATATCATTAGGATTTAGAATAAAATGCAAATCCCTAACTATGCACTACAAGGACCCATACAATCTGTCTTCCACCTTACATCTCTAACTTCATTCTTCCCATTTAACCCCCTTGGTCAACTTAGTCCACATTTATTGAAATTCTCTTTGTTTTTTGAACATACCAGCTTGGCTCCTACCTTTACATTAGCTATTTCCTTTATTTTCCTCTCCCTCTTGCCCTAGATTTTTAAATATCTAGCTTCTTTCTTGTCATTCAAAGGCAACTTCTTCAGTGAGGACTTCCTGTCCCATTCAATGTAATATAATGCTGCAGGAAACTCTATTTTACTTTTAAATCTTCTTTATAGAAACGTATTGCTGAATAAAATTTAAAATTATTTAACTTCTTAACTATCACTTATCTCCCCTGCCCTAATATTCAAATTACCTAAGACCAGGGATCTTATCTTTCTGTTCATGGTTGCACATAAACACACAGAATAGATTCTAATACTGTTGTGAATATCCTCTACCCCACAATCCTGGGAAGTAGATAAACTATATTTTTCTGGAGGATGATGAGTTAAAAGATCTAGAATTGATGATAGGCAGATTCAGACATATTAAGGGAAAGATTTAAAGAATAACTCCGAAGATCTGCAGGTACAATTAGCTTTAGAGCTAAAATAGGGAAGAATAACTCAAATCATTGCCTTAGGTCTATCAGCATCTAAATCAAGAAAGACTAGAAACAGTTTATTTTAAAGGGTCAGATTAAAGCCCATGCTGGGCGAATACCCTCAGTTTCATGATAATATTAAGAGAAGCCAGCATATGCAACAGTGAGAGCTGGAATCACTGACTGTAGGCTGAGTATACATTGATAGAGAAACATCAGCTTTCTATTTTGTAATATGGAGAGAATAGTTCTATATCATTAGTTATATTCTATTTAGGTATAAATATCCAAGGAGATTATTTATAAGGATGCACTTTAAAAAATAAAATCATGTGCCAATATGAGGCATTGTTGTTATTAAACCTACACTTAACCTCTAGATCTCTAGTTCACCATTTAAACAGTCTGTCTCAAAATACTCTTCTCTCTGCTTTGAGTTAGAGGTATATGAAAAGAATTTTATTTTGCTGCTGGTACTAGCAGTAGAGGTTGCATTAGAAATGAATGAGATGGAAAGATTCTGTTGATTTGGTTTTACCCTGCAATGAGATCCACAAATGTGCAGAACATCCACAGAGTAGAAATTTATGCTGCCAATTAACAGTAATAAGGTAAGTTTACCTTACAAATGGTATTTAGAGAGTGCTCAATTATTGTCAAGTTACACCTCCAGCCAAAACATCATCAGATTCACTAAATCATTCAGATATCTACTAAAAAGGTTTCTTGCTTTACCTCATTCTTCCTGCTTGACTGATGGCTCCCCACCCAGCCTAACCATTATCCTAAAACATATGTTGGTTTAGGCAATAGCAGACCTTCACACTCATTTATTATATCTCCTTTGCCATAAATCCTTATTTTTCTTTGTTTCTAGCAATAATAATGTCTGATATTGTATAAAAATAGTTATCATTGATTGAATGATTGCCAGGTGTCAAGCACTGTGCTAAAAGCTCAACATACATTAATAATGATAGATAATATTTATGACAGACACTATTACAAGTGCTTTGCAGGCATTAATTCTTTTACTTCTCAAAAACTCTGTGAGGCAGATACAACCTTCTTCAATCTATAAATGAGAAAACTGAGGCACAATAATATTCCAGAACTGAACAGCATTCACAGCATAACAGCCTTCACAGTTTCTCTACTTACCAGTTTTCTTTCTCTAGAAGCTGTGAAAGAAGCTCTTAAAAGTCCTGCCACAGTGCTGAAAAGTAGGTTTTCAGTATGAAGATATCAAGATTAAGGCTCAAAATGCTTAAATGACTGGGGTATTTGCATAGCTAAAGACTATGTGAGAGACCAAGGACTTTCTTAAAGTAACCAGAGTAGGCCCAACATGAAGTCACTCATGCTAAGCTATCCTTGGGCAAACCAAAATGAAACTAAATTATTTTGCTGGGCTCTCCCAGAAAAGGAAGGCCTAGGTCAACTAATCAGTGCTTGCCTACTGAGCACAAGTTATCTGACCCTAATCTGTCTCCAAAACTTCCCTTTGCTCCTTATAAGAAATGGAGCCCTGCTTTAACCAATTAGCAAAAGCCCAGTATAACTTCCTTGATCTTCTCACTTTGGGTTATAAAAATCTCTCATTCTGTCCATCTCTCAGAATTCCTTCCCTCTACTAGATTGTATGCTGCCTGGTTCATGAATCGCTGAATAAAAACCTACTAGATGAGTAAATTGTGACAAATGTTAACAACTCTAAGGTGATTCTTTCCCAATTCACATCTTCCACATACCTCATGAGCTTTATATTTATTGTGAGATGATCATTACTTCCATCTCCTCAGTAAAGTGGCTGCTCTCTGCCTAGTCATATCACAAGAGAAACCAGGGCTAGATTCAACAAGTGTTACCCAACATACAGTAACAAACAGAAGGGTGTTTTAATTCTAGCTCATCATTCATTTTAATCACTATATTCTTGGGGCAAATACTCAGCAAGCTGTGTAGGAATGATGCACAACAGATCCATTCAAGTCTTAATAGGATCTGTGTAGGAAACACCTTCTCACTCTCTGGAAAACAGTTCCCCTGCTCTCTTCTAGTGAATATCAGCATCTAAGATGTCTGCTCTGCCTTGACTCTGCATTCCTGTTCTGAGACTTGCATCTGGAAAAAAGGTTACGAAGAGTTCCTGGAGTAAGGATCACAGATCCCCGCAGGGTACCCAAGGAACTTGAAACTCACAAATTAATCTATTATGTGATTTTTTTTTTCTTCTTCTTCCTAGAGCTAATAAAAATATGAAAACTATCTGAAACAATGTTTTTCAATCACATTACCTTAAAATGTATGTGTTAGAAGACCCACTTATGTTTTTGTCATCAATAAAAAGTTATTAAATATTGATGTAGTTATATTTTATTGTTTTTCTAAGGATGTTTTATGATACCTGCCTAAACATACTCCTTTATAAAATTTGCTCTGCCTTTTTTAGAGATGACTGCTAATGTGTCCATGTTTTACATAACACAGCTGATACCTTGCTGGGTCATACTTATTGGGACTGGACTAAGGAACTTGAATCCATAGACTGGCAAATATCTATGCCCTGTGGAGCCTAGCTCAAAAGTAGTCTTGACTTCCAGGGAAGATGGCAGAGTAGGAGGACTCTAAGCTCACCTGGTTCCATGAATACAACTAGATAATATCCACATCAGTGTAAATAACCCAGAAAAAGACCTGAAGACTGGCAGAACAGTCTCTTAATAGCTAAATGTAGGGAAGAAGCCACACTGAGGAGGGTAGGGAGGGTGGAGAGACAGTTGGGAGCTAAATGAATGTGCAGAACTATCAATGGGAGAGAGGGACACCACAGGAGCAGTGCAAAAAACAAAAACAAAAACAAAACAGACCATCACACTAGGGATCCCACAAGTGAAACACAAATCCCCATAACATTTGACTTTGAAAAACAGAGTAGCCAAATTTCAAGAGTTCTTACAATCAGCAGGGCTGAACACCTGGAACTTTAAAAATCAGCAGCTGGGCTGTGGTAGAGCCAGGAGGGTGAAATGAAACTGAGTCCTTGCACTTAAGGAGACAGCACAACAAACACTGCGCAGAGATACAGCATAGAAGCAGCAGTTTGAAAAGAGGAGGGAAATTTGTTTACTAATCTAAGAGCATGTACTAAAGGGCAGGGATCGTTGGCAGGCTTCTCCAGGAACAAAGGAGAAATATGTCCCAAATGAAAGAACAAGACAAAATCACAGCAAGAGACCTAAATGAAACTGAGGTAAGTAATATGCCTGATAGACAATTTAAATAAATGATCATAAATATATTCCTGTACTTGAGAAAAGAGTGGAGGACCTCAGTGAGACCCTTAATAAGAAACAGAAAACATAAAAAAGAACCAATCAGAGATGAAGAACTCACTAACTGAAATTAAAAATAGACTAGATGTAATAAAGAGTAGACTAGAGGAAGCAGAAGAACAGGTCAGGGACCTAGAGGACAGAGTAACGGAAAGCAATCAAGTTCACAGGAGAGAGAAAACATAATAAAAATGAAAATAGCGTTAGGGAACTCAGTGACTCCATCAAGAGTAATAACATTTGCATTATAGGAATCCCAGAAAGAGAAGAGAGACAAAAGGGGGCAGAAAATTTATTTGAAGAAATAATAACTGAAAACTTCCTGAATCTGGGGAAGGAAACAGAAATCCTAATCCAGCAAGTACACTGAGCCCACAACAAAACCCAAGGAGGTCCAAACCAAGACACATACTAATTAAAATGGCAAAAAGTAGTGATAATGAGAGAACTTTAAACACAGAGGAGAAAAAAAATAGTTACATATAAAGGGAACCCCATAAGCCTATCAGCTGTTTTTTTAGCAGAAACTTTGCAGGCCAGAAGAGAGTGGCATGATATATTCAAAGTGCTCAAACAAAAAAACCTGTAGTCAATAATTCTTTATCCAGTAGGGCTATCATTCAGAATAGAAGGAGAAATAATGAGTTTCCCAGATAAACACAAGTTAAAAGAATCCATTCCCACTAAGCCAGCCCTACAAGAAATGTTAAAGGGGACTCTGAATGGAAAGGAAAGACCATAAACAGGAGTAAGAAAGGTATAAGGCATAAAATCAGTATAATAAGTATATCTACAAAAATCAGTCAAGGGATTAACAAGAGGATATCAAGTATGAAAACATATACCTAAAATGTGTGTGGGGGGTGGGGAGGGAGAGAAATAAAGAATGGGTTCAAACCTTAATGACCATCAACTTAATATAGACTGCTATATGCAGAAGATGTTATATACAAACATAATAACCACAAATCAAATACCAGTGATATTCAGGAGGAGGAGCAAGATGGCAGAGGAGTAGGAGACCTAAATTTCATCTGGTCACAAGAATTCAGTTAGTTATCAAACCATTCTGAACACCTACAAATTCAACAGGAGATCAAAGAAAAGAATAGCAGCAATTCTATGAACAGAAAAGCGACCCCTTTCTGGAAGGTAGGATGTGTGGAGAAGTGAATGTGAGGTGATATTTGGGAAGATAGAGCATGGGGGGAGGGAGCTCCCGTCAGTCCCGGCTACTGGTAAGTGATAGAGCAGCGGAGCACAAAATCAGGACTTTCAGAAGTCTGCTCCACTGAGGGACATCGCTCCAGTGGCTAGGTGGGGTGGTGGAACCTGCGCTGGGACAGTGTAGTCTCAGGACCCTTGGGGTCACAGAAAGACTGGGGGTGCTTGAGTGTGGCTAAGAGATGCCAGATATCAGAGTGGGGAAGCCAGTTGCAAAGATGGAGCCAAGGAGTGGGCTCTCAGCTCCAGGTTGCTATAAACCATGATCCGTGGCACAGTGGGCCACTACTCTTCAAGCAGGGACCCAACAAGCGGCAGATCAGGGGAGACTCCCCTTCCTCCCCTGGGAGGAGCAGCGCTATAACTGGAGACTCCAAACGGGGTTGTGTGCCAGAGATAGAAACACTCGGTCACAGGCTGGGGGATCACAGAGTGCGGCCAGAGACCAGAGAGACAGGAGAGATTGACCGCTTTTCTCTGGGCGCTCACTGAGGAGTGGGGCTCCGAGTCCTCTGGGGCGGAGACTGGGAGGCAACCATTTTCATTCTCGTCCTCCAACGCTGTATGGAAATCTTTCAGGAAACAAAACCTCCCGAGAGCAAACCTGAGCAGATTACTTAGCCTGGCCTCCGGCAAGGGCGGGACAATTCTACCTTTGGCAAAGACATTTGAGAATCACTGCAACAGGCCCCTCCCCCAGAAGATTAGCAGGAACATCCAGCCAAGACCAAGTTTACTGATCAATGAGAACTGCAAACCTCTAGCAAAAAAGAAATACAACACATAGAATTCATGGCTTTTTTCCCATGATTCTTTAGTCTTTCACAGTTAATTTTTAAATTTTTCTTTATTTTTTCTTTTTCTATTTTTTGAATTTTTCTTCTTTCCTTTTTCAACCAACATCGTATCAAATCCTTTTTTAAAATCTTTTTAAATTTTCATTTATACAGTCATATTTTATCCCTTCATTGTATTTGACCTTATTTATTGCATACATATAAGTTTTTCATTCTTTAAAATTTTGGGATACAGTTTCTTCTAACAGACCAAAATATACTCTAAATATAGTGTATGGCTTTGTTCTAGTCTCCCTCCTGATCACATTCTCTCCTTTTTTTTTTTTTAATTTTCTCCTTTCTTTTTTCATCAACTTCTTAACAATTACTTTTTTAAAATCTTTTTAAATTTTCATCTTTACAATCATATTCCATCCCTTTATCGTATCTACCCTTCTTTTTGTGTGTGTGTGTGTGTGTGTGTGTGTGTGTATATATATATATATATATATATATATAACTTTTTCTTTAAAATTCTGGGAGGCCGTTTCTTCTAACAGACCAAAATACACCCAAAATCTAGTGTGTGGCTCTGTTCTATTCACCAGCCTGAACATATTCCTTTTTTTTCTCTCTTTCCTTTCTTTTCCCCCTGGTTTTGGGTCTCTTCTGATTTGTTTAGTGTATATTTTTCTGGGGGCATTGTTACCCTTTTAGCATTTTATTCTCTCATTCATCTATTCTTCTCTGGACAAAATGACAAGACAGAAAAATTCACCTCAAAAAAAAAAAAGAACAAGAGACAGTACCAACTGCCAGGGACCTAATCAATATGGATGTTAGTAAGATGTCAGAACTAGAGTTCAGAATGATGATTATAAAGATACTAGCTGGGCTTGAAAAAAGCATAGAAGATACTAGAGAATCCCTTTCTGGAGAAATAAAAGAACTAAAATCTAAACAAGTAGAAATCAAAAAGGCTATTAATGAGATGCAATAAAAAATGGAGGCTCTAACTGCTAGGATAAATGAGGCAGAATAGAAAATTAGTGATATAGAAGACCAAATGATGGAGAATGAAAAAGCTGAGAAAAAGAGAGATAAACAACTACTGGATCACGAGGGCAGAATTCGAGAGGTAAGTGATACCATAAGATGAAACAATATTAGAATAATTGGGATCCCAGAAGAAGAAGAAAGAGAGAGAGGGGCAGAAGGCATATTGCAGCAAATTATAGCAGAGAACTTCCCTAATATGGGGAAGGAACCAGGCATCAAAATCCAGGAGGCACAGACAACCCCCCTCAAAATTAATAAAAATAGGTCAACACCCGAAAATCTAATAGTAAAATTTAAAAGTCTCGGAGACAAAGAGAAAAATCCTGAAAGCAGCTTGGGACAAGAGGTCTGTACACCTACAATGGTAGAAATATTAGATTGGCAGCAGACCTATCCACAGAGACCTGGCAGGCCAGAAAGGACTGGCAGGACATATTCAGAGCACTAAACGAGAAAACTATGCAGCCAAGAATACTATATCCAGCGAGGCTGTCATTGAAAATAGAAGGAGAGATAAAAAGCTTCCAGGACAAACAAAAACTAAAGGAATTTGCAAACACGAAACCAGCCCTACAAGAAATCTTGAAAGGGGTCCTCTAAGCAAAGAGAGAGCCTAAAATCAACATAGACCAGAAAGGAACAGAGACAATCTACAGTAACAGTCACCTTACAGGCAATACAATGGCACTAAATTCCTATCTTTCAATAGTTACCCTGAATGTAAATGGGCTAAATGCCCCAATCAAAAGACACAGGCTATCAGATTGGATGAAAAAACAAGACCCATCGATATGCTGTCTGCAAGAGACTCATTTGAGACCCAAAGACACCCCCAGATTGAAAGTGAGGGGGTGGAAAACCATTTACCATGTTAATGGACATCAAAAGAAAGCTGGGGTGGCAATCCTTGTATCAGACAAATTAGATTTTAAACCAAAGACTATAATAAGAGATGAGGAAGGACACTATATCCTACTTAAAGGGTCTATCCAACAAGAAGATCTAACAATTGTAAATATCTATGCCCCTAACATGGGAGCAGCCAATTATATAAGGCAATTAATAACAAAAGCAAAGAAACACAATGAAAATAATACAATAATAGTAGGGGACTTTAACACTCCCATCACTGAAATGGACAGATCATCTAAGCAAAAGATCAACAAGGAAATAAAGTCTTTAAATGACACAGTGCACCAGATGGACTTCACAGATATATTCAGAACATTCTATCCCAAAGCAAGAGAATACACATTCTTCTCTAGTGCCCATGGAACATTCTCCAGAATAAATCACATCCTGGGTCACAAATCAGGTCTCAACCGGTACCAAAAGGTTGGGATCATTCCCTACATATTTTCAGACCACAATGCTTTGAAACTAGAACTCAATCACAAGAGGAAAGTTGGAAAGAACTCAAATACATGGAGGTTAAAGAGCATCCTACTAAAGAATGAATGGGTCAACCAGGAAATTAAAGAAGAATTAAAAAAAATCATGGAAACCAATGAAAATGAAAACACAACTGTTCAAAATCTTTGGGATGCTACAAGGCAGTCCTAAGAGGAAGGTATATAGGGATACAAGCCTTTCACAAGAAACAAGAAAGGTCTCAAATACACAACCTAACCCTACACCTAAAGGAGCTGGAGAAAGAAGAGCAAATAAAGCCTAAACCCAGCAGGAGAAGAGAAATAATAAAGATCAGAGCAGAAATCAATGAAATAGAAACCAAAAGAACAGTAGAACAGATCAACAAAACTAGGAGGTGGTTCTATGAAAGAATAAGATTGATAACCCCCTGGCCAGACTTATAAAAAAGAAAAGAGAAAGGGCCCAAATAAATAAAATCATGAATGAAAGAGGAGAAATCACAACCAACACAAAAGAAATACAAACAATTATAAGAACATATTATGAGGAACTATATGCCAGCAAATTAGACTATCTGGAAGAAATGGATGCATTCCCAGAGAAGTATAAACTACCAAAACTGAACCAGGAAGAAATAGAAAACCTGAACAGACCCACTGCCAATAAGGAAATTGAAGCAGTAATCAAGAATCCCCCAACATAAAAAGAGCCCAGGGCCAGATGGCTTCCCAGGGGAATTCTACCAAATATTTAAAGAAGAATTAATACCTATTCTTCTGAAACTGTTCCAAAAAATAGAAATGGAAGGAAAACTTCCAAACTCATTTTATGAGGCCACCATTACCTTGATCCCCAAACCAAAGACCCCATCAAAAAGGAGAATTTCAACCAATATCCCTGACGAACATGTATGCAAAAATTCTCACCAAAATACTAGCCAATAGGATCCAACAGTACATTAAAAGGACTATTCACCACGACCAAGTGGGATTTATTCCTGGGCTACAAGGTTGGTTCAACATCTGCAAATCAATCAATGTGATACACTACATAAATAAAAGAAAGGACAAGAACCATATGATCCTCTCAATAGATGCAAAAAAAACATTTGACAAAATAGAGCATCCTTTCTTGATTAAAACTCTTCAGAGTATAGAGATAGAGGGTACATACCTCAATATCATAAAAGCCATCTATGAAAAACCCACAGTGAATATCATCCTTAATGGGGAAAAACTGAGAGCTTTTCCCCTGAGGTCAGGAACATGGCAGGGATGTCCACTATCACCACTGCTATTCAACATAGTACTGGAAGTCCTCGCCTCAACAATCAGACAACAAAAAGAAATAAAAGGCATCCAAATTGGCAAAGAAGAAGTCAAACTCATACTTTTTGGAGATGATATGATACTTTATGTGGAAAACCCAAAAGACTCCAAAACTGCTAGAACTCATACAGGAATTCAGTAAAGTGGCAGGATATAAAATCAATGCACAGAAGTCAGTGGCATTTCTATACACCAACAACAAGACAGAAGAAAGAGAAATTAAGGAGTTGATCCCATTTATAATTGCACCCAAAACCGTAAGATACCTAGCAATAAATCTAACCAAAGAGGCAAAGGGTCTGTACTCAGAAAACTATAGAATACTCATGAAAGAAATTGAGGAAGACACAAAGAAATGGAAAAACATTCCATGCTCATAGATTGGAAGAACAAATATTGTGAAAATGTATATGCTAAATAAAGCAATCTACACATTTAATGCAATCCCTGTCAAAATACCAGCCACTGTTTTTCAAAGAAATGGAACAAATAATCCTAAAATTTGTATGGAACCAAAAAAGACCCTGAATAGCCAGAACAATGTTGAAAAAGAAAAGCAAAGCTGGTGGCATAACAATTCTGGACCTCAAGCTCTATTACAAAGCTATAATCATCAAGACAGTATGGTACTGGCACAAAAACAGACACATAGATCAATGGAACAGAATAGAGAGCCCAGATATGGACACTCAACTCTATGGTCAACTAATCTTTGACAAAGCAGGAAAGAACCTCCAATGGAAAAAAGACAGTCTCTTCAACAAATGGTGTTGGGCGAATTGGACAGCCATATGTAGAAGAATGAAACTGGACATTTCCTTACACCACACACAAAAATAGACTCAAAATGGTTGAAAGACCTCAATGTGAGACAGGAGTCCATCAAAATCCTAAAGGAGAACACAGGCAGCAACCTCTTCACCCTCAGCCACAGCAACTTCTTCCTAGAAACATCGCCAAAGCAAGGGAAGCAAGGGCAAAAATGAAGTATTGGGACTTCATCAAGATAAAAAGCTTCTGCACAGCAAAGGAAACAGTCAACAAAACCAAAAGACAACTGACGGAATGGGAGAAGATATTTGCAAATGACATATCAGATAAAGGGCTAGTATCCAAAATCTATAAAGAACTTATCAAACTCAACACCCAAAGAACAAAGAATCCAATCAAGAAATGGGCAGAAGACATGAACAGACATTCCTGCAAAGAAAACGTCCAAATGGCCAACAGGCACATGAAAAAGTGCTCAACATCACTCGGCATCAGGGAAATCCAAATCAAAACCTCAATGAGATACCACCTCATACCAGTCAGAATGGCTAAAATTAACAAGTCAGGAAACGACAGATGTTGGCGAGGATGTGGAGAAAGGGGAACCCTCCTACACTGCTGGTGGGAATGCAAGCTGGTGCAGCCACTGTGGAAAACAGTATGGAGGTTCCTCAAAAAGTTGAAAATAGAGGTACCCTGTGACCCAGCAATTGCACTACTGGGCATTTATCCCAAAGATACAAATGTAGTGATCCAAAGGGGCACATACACCCCATGTGTATAGCAGCAATGCCCACAATAGCCAAACTATGGATAGAGCCTAGCTGTCCATCAACAGACAAATGGATAAAGAAGTTGTGGTATATGTATACAATGGAATATTATGCAGCTATCAAAAAAATGAAATCTTGCCATTTGTAATGACATGGATGGAAGTAGAAGGTATTATGCTAAGCGAAATAAGTCAATCAGAGAAAGACAAGTACCATATGATCTCACTGATATAAGGAATTTGAGAAACAAGACAGAGGATCATAGGGGAAGGGAAGAAAATATGAAACAAGACAAAACCAGAAAGGGAGACAAACCATAAGAGACTCTTAAAATCAGGAAACAAACTGAGGGTTGCTGGAGTGGAAGGGGGTGGGAGGGATGGGGTGGATGGGTGATGGACATTGGGAGGGTATGTGCTATGGTGAGTGCTGTGAATTGTGGAAGACTGAAGAATCACAGACCTGTACCCCTGAAACAAATAACAGATTATATGTTAATAAAATAAATAAATAAAACAAAATGCAAAAAAAAAAAAAAAAAACCAAACCAGTGATATGCAAAAAATAAAGATAAAGGAATCCAAGTACATCACTAAAGAAAACCAGGAAACAGTGTGAGAAGAGAGCAAGAAAAGAAAGGAACAGAGAACTATAAAAACAACCATAAAACAAGTAACAAAATTGCAATAAATACATACCTAGCAATAATAACTTTGAATGTAAATGGACTAAATACTCCAATCAAAAGACATAGGGTAAAGGAATGGATAAAAAAGGAAAACCCATCAATATACTTCCTATACAAGAATCATTTCAGACCTAAAGATACATGAAGATTGAAAGTGAAAAATGAGAATGAAAACACAATGATCCAAAATCTCTGTGATGAGGAAAAGCTATTCTAAGACGGAAGTTTATAGTAATATAGACCTACCTCAAAAAGCAGGAAAAATCTCAAATGAACAGCCTAAACTTATACATAAAGAAGCTAGAAAGAGAAAAACAAAATCCAAAACCAGAGGAAGGAAGAAAATAATAAAGAGGAGAGCAGTAATAAATTAAGTAGAAACGAAAACAACAATAGAACAGAATGATACCAGGAGCTGGTTCTTTGAAAAAAATCAACAAAACTGATAATCCTCTAGCCAGACTTATAAAAGAGAGACAAAGAGAGAACTCCAAAAAATCAGAAATGAAAGAGAAGAAATAACAACTGATACCACATAAATACAAAGGCTTATAACAGAATATTATGAAAAATTATATAGCAACAAATCAGACAGCCTAGAATAAATGGATATGTTCTCAGAAACATATAACCTCCCAAAACGTAATCAGGAAGAAATAGAAAATTTGAACATACCCATTACCAGCAGTGATACCGAATCAGTATTCAAGAAACTCCCAACAAATGTTAAGTCCAGGAACAGATAGCTTCACAAGTGCATTATACCAAACATTTACTGAACAGTTAATACCTATTCTTCTCAACTATTCTAAAAAACAGAAGAGGAAAGAAGCTTCTAAACTCATTTTATGAGGCCAGTATTATTCTGATACCAAAACCAGATAAAGACACTACAAAAAAAGAGAACTATAGGCCAATATCTGATAAACCCAGGTGCAAAAATCCTCAACAAAACATTAGCAAACCAAACCCAGCAATACATTAAAAAAATGCGTCACCACGATCAAGTGGGACTTACTCCTGGAATATAAAGGTGTTTCAGAAATCAGCCAACGTGATACATCGCATAAACAAGAGAAAGATAAAAGCCATATAATAATTTCAATAGATGCAGAAAAAGCATTTTCAAAGTTCAACATCTATTCATGATAATACTCTCAACAAAGTAGGTTTAGAGGGAACACACCTCAACTTAAAAGGGCCATATTTGAAAACCCATAGCTAATGTTAAACTCAATGGGGAAAAACAGCTTTTTCCCTAAGGTCAGGAACAAGACAAGGATGTCCACTCTCACCACTTTTATTCAACATAAAGCTAGAAGTCCTAGACACAGCAGACAAGAAAAATAAATAAAAGGCATCCAAATTGGTAAGGAAGTGGTAAAAGTTTCAATATTTGCAGATGACATGATACTGTATATAGAAACCCTAAAGACTTCTCCAAAAAAATTCTAGAAATGATAAATTAATTCAATAAGGTCACAAGATACAAAATCAATATATAGAATCCAAGTGCATTTCTATACACTAATAATGAAATAGCAGAAAGAGAAATGAAGAAAACAATCCCATTTACAATTGCACCAAAAATAATAAAATACCTAGGAATAAACTTAACCAAGGAAGTTAAAGACCTATACTCTGAAAACTATAATACAATGAAGAAAGAAACTGAAGATGACACAAACAAATGGAAAGATATTCCTGTTCATGGATTGGAAGAACAAATATTGTTAGTTAGTAGTATGGCCATTACCCAAAGCAATCTATAGATTTAAAATACCAACAGCATTTTTCACGAACTACAACAAATAATCCTAAAATTTGCATGGAACCATATAAAACTCCAAATAGTCAGAGGAATACTAAAAAAGAAGACCAAAACTGGAGGTATCACAATTACAGATTTTGAGATATACTACAAAGCCACAGTAATCAAAACAGGATGGTGCTGGCACAAAAAATAGACATATAGATCAATGGAAGAGAACAGAGAGCCGAGAAATAAACCCATGGTTATATGGTCAATTAATCTTTGACAAAGCAGGCAAGAACATGCAAGGGGGAAAAGACAGTCTCTTCAACAAATGGTGTTGGGAAAACTAGAGAGATACATGCAAAACAATGAACCTGGACCACTTTCTTACACCATAAACAAAAATAAAGTCAAAATGGATTAAGGATCTAAATGTGAGACCTGAAATCATAAAAACCCTAGAAGAGACCATAGGCAGTATTTTCTCTGACATCGCCTGTAGCAACATTTTAAAAAAACGTCTCCTGAGGCAAGGGAAACAAAAGCAAAACAAACTATTGGGACTACATCAAAATAAAAAATGTCTACACAGCAAAGGAAACAATCAATAAAACTAGAAGACAAGCTACTGAACAAGAAGATATTTGCAAGTGACGTATTCAATAAAGGGTTATTATCCAAAATATACAAAGAATTTATACAACTCAAAACCAAAAAACCAATCTAACTAAAAAATGGACAGATGACATGAACAGACATTTCTCCAAAGAAGACATACAGATGACCAACAAACACATGAAAAGATGCTCAACATCACTCATCATCAGGGAAATGCAAATCAAAACCATAATGAGCTATCACTTCACATCTGTCAGCATGCCTAAAATCAAAAACAGAAGAAAGAAGTGTTGGCAAGGATATGGAAAAAAGGAACCCTCATGCTTTGATGGTGGGAATGAAAACTGGTACAGCCACTGTGGAAAACAGTGCAGAGGTTCCTCAAAAAATTAAAAAAGTAGAATTACCATATGACTAATTCCACTACAGGGTATTTAACCAAAGAATACTAAAACAGTAATTCAAAAGGATATATGCATCTCTATGTGTACTGCAGCATCATTTACAACAGCCTAAATATGGAAGCAGCCCAACTGTCCTTCGACAGAGGAATAAAGATGTGGTATACATATAAAATTTAATATTACAGAACCATAAAAAAAGAATGAAACCTGGCTTTTTGCAGCAACATGGATGGAACTAGAGAGAATAATGCTATGTGAAATAAGTCAGTTAGAAAAGGACAAATATATAATTTCACTCACATGTGGAAATTAAGAAAAGAAAACATGAACAAGGAAAAAAAGAGACAAAACAAAAAACAGACTCTTAACTACAGAGAACAAACTGATGGTTACCAGAGGGGAGGTGGGTGGGGGCATGGGTGAAATAGGTGAAGGGGATTAAGAGTACACTTATCATGATGAGCACTGAGTAATACAGAGAACTTGTGAATCACTATATTGTACACCTGAAACTAATATAATACTATATGTTAACTAT
The DNA here is from genome assembly GCF_004348235.1 of Phoca vitulina. Classification (NCBI taxonomy): domain Eukaryota; kingdom Metazoa; phylum Chordata; class Mammalia; order Carnivora; family Phocidae; genus Phoca; species Phoca vitulina. Next base: position 36,865,559 of record NW_022589716.1, on the reverse strand, counting down.
ACTGGAATTAAACATTTTTTAAATAATAAAAAACAAAATAAAAGAAAAAAAGTCTTTGCCAATCATATCTTGTCATGGTAATCTAGAAGGATGTAACTGAGAGATTAGATAATTAGAAAAGGTAATCAAAGAGAGATTAAGTATAAAGGCAGTAATTAACCTCAAACTCTTTACTTCCCCTATGACAGGATTTTCAACCTCTGCCCTACTCACATTTAGGACCAGTTTTTTGTTGTTTTTTTTGTTTGTTTTTTGTTTGTTTAATGTGGGTTGATATCCTATAGATCACATAATGCTTAGTGGCATCCAGGACTTTACCAAATAGAAGCCAGTAGATCTCCTTCTCTAATCCTGACAATCAAAGATGTTTTAAGACATTGTCAAATATCCCCTATCAAAATCACTCTCAGATGAGAACCACTGCCCCATGGATCTTGAACCAGATCAATATACACAGGGAAATTTTAATGCTTTTATTCTACTGAAACCAAATATAGCTTGGAATTAAAAATCAAGATTTGTTTCCCTCTGAACTGAAACTACTGAGAAGCAGATAAAACACAAAAATGAGACTATGAATTAGTGGTAAATGCTCCACAGCCCAGGTTTCCATTTCCTCAATCATATTATAGTCACATATTCCCAAGTGAAGGAGCTGGTCTGAGGAGAGAAGAGGAAAATGCTTTCCTTTCCCCAAGAAAAGGCAAGAGTTCTCATTTTAACAAATGAGATAAAAACATAAGTTGGGGGGGGAGGGTGCTCTAGAAAGGAAAGATAATCTAGAGGAAGTAAAATATGCAAACAGACAAGCTGGACAATGAAGATGCAGAAAACCAGAGTAAGCAGACAAGTTCCATAGGTTGGAATGGGGAGGAGAGTGGATAAACACAGAGAAACAGACTCAGAAAGGCAGAAAAATATTGACCTCTATACCTAACTGTCCAGTTCCAATCAAAGTCCATATATCAAACCATATAACAAAACCACTGTTCCCTGAAATGATCCAACCGAATTCTTCCTTCTTGCAATCAATGGGCCAGATTCAAACACTGGTATTGCAATATGTACTGAAAGAAAAGTACATAGTCAATAATGTCAATCTACATCTGAACTCATTTTTTAAAAACTCAATTTTAATAGCTAAAGGCAGTCTTGATTTTCTTAGGGATTTTTTAAGCATCTTGGAGAGAGAAAGAATAGTATACATAACATTCTGCATCTTTCCTGACATCCACCAAGACCTTAAATAGTTATAAGACCAGGAGATAGAGGTGCCTGGGTGGCTCAGTCATTAAGCGTCTGCCTTCAGCTCAGGTCATGATCCCAGGGTCTTGGGATCGAGCCCTACATCTGGCTCCCAGCTCCGCGGGAGGCCTGCTTCTCCCTCTCCCACTCCCCCTGCTTGTGTTCTCTCTCTCGCTGTGTCTCTGTCAAATAAATAAATAAAATCTTAAAAAAAAAAAAAAAAGACCAGGAGGTAATTTTCTTTCCTCCAATGATTTTTTTCCTTCCCTATTTTAGCTAGGTGCATTTATAACAAGTTCAGTTAAATATCCTTTTCCATTGCATTGTAGTGAAATCTGCTTTTCTCTTCCAGTGATTGTATCTACTTCCTACATATTTAAAAGATTCTATTATCTTCTATATTTTTCAGTCCCTCAGATACCTTTTCTAAATTTTCTAACTTGTAGCATTACAATCAATGTTTCTAATTGTAAAAACAAAACAAAACAAACAAAACAAAAATCCAAAAATAATACAAAATAGGCTTCAAGGTTCATATTTTAGAACAATAACCAGATGCCACCATGAAAAACCCCACTGATCTGACAAACTGAGCTAACAGGACTTTTTCTATTACCCCCCAAAACACACTCACCATCCTCACCTTCATTTTGTTTTCTTCCTTGCATTGCTTCATTCGCTTTTATTATTGCAAGTATCAGGCAAGTCTTTAAAAAGAAAATATCTTCATCATTCGATATCATACCCCTAAAACAATGAATCATCTAAGGAAGTAAATATTCCTGGTGTTTCAAATCATTATTAAAAAATTAGAAGCAGGGCGCCTGGGTGGCTCAGCCGGTTAAGCGTCTGCCTTCGGCTCAGGTCACGATCCCAAAGTCCTGGGATCAAGTCCTGCATCAGGCTCACTGCTCAGCAGGGAGTCTGCTTCTCTCTCTGCCCCTACACCCCCCAGGGCTTGTGTGCTCGAGTGCTTCCTCTCTCTCTCTCGTGAAAATAAATAAAATCTTAAAAAAAAGAAAAAAAGAAAAATTAGAAGCAAAAGAAGCTGGAATATGAGTCTCAGAATTACAAAGACTTGAGGAACATTAGAGATGACCCAGTCCAACTCCCCTTATTGATGAAAGAAATAAATTTTAGAAAACTATGCCCATGGCCAAATGATAAGCAGTTCTGAGAGTTGAACCTAGATCACTTGTCTCTAAATATTGTTCACTTTTCTCTGCTCCTACCATTATAACACACTGTCTCTACATCTTTCTGTATTGAGCCATCATTAGCCACCACATAACTAAAAAGTGTATTGAGGTGATTTAATTTTTCTAACAAGCAGCTTCACACTGAACTTCCCTAGGCATCATGGGCAGGAGGGAAGAGAAGCTAGCATTTATTACCTACTCTGGGCCAGGTATTTGGCTATGCGATCTATATGAAAGTATTCCATTTAATTCTAGTAATTAATGATCCCATTTAATCACCAAAATGATGGCAATATATGAACTAAGCATGAACACTATCTTATTCAGGTTTCACCTGTAGAGAATAGCATCTTTCTTTTCTACCTGAAGAAGAAAAAGCTTATAATCATAAGGAGATGAAGCGACAGATTCTAGAATTTGGTTCTGGCCATTCCAGGCTGCCACCACAGGGAACGACCCTGAAACAGTGAGGAAGCAGCTCCTCAAATCAGGAAACCTCATTGTAGCTGGTAGCTCCAGAACCAACTGAGCCACCTCTGCCAGGATCTGCACCAGAAAAACAATTCAAATTCCAAATGTAAGTCTGAAATAATACAGTGTATGTGATCTGCAGAACTGGGGAGCAGAGAATTTACTGTAAAGGCTAGAAAGGTAAGATGTATAGAAAGGCAGTTAAAATAGATTACTGCAAAAGCTTAAAACTTAGCACTATCACTTTTTAGATCAGGAATTTTTTTCTGTATTTCAGTAACTTTTAGAAAGCTACAAATGCTTTTTAAACTATATTTTATCTTTTGGGATCAAACCAAAAAAGGTATAGTATCACTGCAATACTGTAATTTGTAAGAAAAATATATATTTGGCTATTTAGATAACCAAAATATATTTAACATATATATTTCGTTCTCTGGCTGGGTCACAGCTCCCCAAACCCTTGGAATTTCCTAAGTGTTGAAAGTGATAAATGTGTCTTTGTAATATTAATGAGGTACCTTTGGGAAAGCACCTAAGGATAGGGGCTGGTTGCGGTGGAACCAACCAAGTGATTAGAGGGTTGGAATGTTCAATCCCACCCCCAACCTCTAGGGAGGGGAAAGTGGCTTGAGGTTAAATCAATCATCAATGGCCACTGATGTAATCAATCTTGTCTATGTAATGAAGCAAGCATCCATTAAAACCCAAAGGGCAGGGTTTGGAGAACTTCTGGATTGGTGAACACATGGAAATTTGGGGAGAGTGACATACTTGAAGAGGGCATGAAAGATCCTTGCCCTTTCTCCATGTGGTGCCCTATGTAACTCTTCCATCTGGCTATTCTTGAATTATATCCTTTTATAACTAACCCATGATCTAGTAAGTACAATGTTTCTCTGACTTCTCTGAGCCACTCTAACAAATTAATTAAATCTAAGGAGGGGGTCCTAGGAACATACAATGTATAGCTGGTTGGCCAGAAGCAAAGGTGACAACATGGACTCAATATAGACTTGCTATTGGTGTCTGAAGTGGGGGCTAGGGGGCAGTCTTGTAGGACTGAACTCAACCTGGGGGATTGGTCGCTATTTCCAGGTAGATAGTGTCAGAGTTGAGTTGAATTTAGCTGACATCTGAAAACTGCTTGGTGGTTTGGGAACTCCCCACCCCAATCCAATGCACACATGTTGGAACTGGATCCAGAACATTTAATCACTTCTAAAATAAAACAATGAAAATTAACTCGAAGACAATATCAGATTAAAAGTCAGAGTAGGAGAGGAAGGGTTCTCTAAAAAATTATAATATGGATGGAAAAAAAAAGTAAAAGGTGTTTATTTCCTGACTTAATGTCATGTTAATATAAGTCTAACTTCTGGAAATAACTCGCAATTGCAATCTTTTTTAAAAATGTTTTATTTTATGCTTTTACTAAAATGAATAAAGTAAGAAGTTGGGTTTTGGATAGCTGCCATCCATACTAAAATGAACAGTAATTAAAATTGTTATTATTGTTTTTAAGAGCATGCTAATGTTACTCATTAAAGACTGGATGGATGTTTTTCAGCCCATGTTCCATGGTGGTTGCATTTTATTATGTGGATGTTGGCCCGGACATTGGCAAATGACATGAACTGTCCTCCCAGAATACTCATGGAAATGAAATGTGTGTACCCAGAAGCGATCTGGGTGAGCAAAGTCTGGCACTTAATGAAATCAACAAAGAGCCTGTTTGTCAAGGGTAACTTTAAGTTTGTGTAAATGATCCTCACCTCCATAAGGATGATGAGATGATTTTATCGCCAGTGATTTTACACTTGGAAGAGGTGATTAAACACCACTGGCCTGCTGCTCCCCTTAAGGGAGAATATTTTTACTTTCATCCTTGCAACAAAGCTAAGGTTTATGCTTCATTAGGGAGTATATAGTGACCAGATGATGTTTCATTTGCAGTTCTACCACCCATCACTAGGTTTAGAATTTTCAGTTCAAATTGAGCACAACCTACTTTTTCAGATTACTTCTAGTTCACTATTTAGTATGTGTTTGCTCTGCATTATTCTCAGTGGAGTTCATACTGTTTATGTTTCCAGAACTTTTTAAGGCTCATTCTTGAATAAAGATTGGTAAAAAAGCCATTCGCATTTCCTCCAAAGAGTGGCTATAAGATGAATAATTGATCTGGAGCTCAGATTATTAAATATTAAACCATCCTTCTAGATTATTAGGTTCATATCCCATTTTGACAGGGACAAAGTTAGCTTTAAAAGGACCCAATTTCGCTGGTTAAGCCCTGTGAATCTAGTTTTATAGCATAAGCAAGAATTATCAATGATTTTATTTTCATTTAATCATTTAATTTCATTTAATCAAATTATATTCAAGTCTCAGTCTCAAAGCCTGGTAGGCTGATGGAAATTTCCAATCTTTGTAATTATTGGTGTATCACTTTCCAAGGTTTCCGCATAATTTAGGACATTTATAGAGAAAGGGTATGGTTATATTGCAGTCTACTGTGAGCATAGCTGACATACTCATTTACAAGTCTGTAATCCAGCAGCTATTTATGTCATGTGGGCACCTGGGAAGGTATGCTGAGACCTCTAGAAGTCCACTTCCAAACTCCCCGTTCCCTCCAAAATCCATTATTTCCTCATGTGCACCCTCCAAAACCTCAGTTCTCAAAACAGACATTTAAGATGCTCAGCCTTTAGAAACCAAAATTCAGAGGGGAAAATTTCTTACAGGAAAATTCTGCAGTTAGTCCCAAAATACAAACCTTCCCTGAGACAGAAGAGCATAAAAGATGCCTAGACACTTTTGTGAAATGTGGCAGTGGAGGATTTAAAGGAGAAGGGGGGAAGAAAGAAAAAAGAAATATATCCCTAAGTTATTCTTCAAACATGTTTACATGGGCTACAAATATTGTGTTTCTACGGTCATCACTAACTTTGATGCCAATTTCTTGTAAATTTAATGGAAAGGTTTTCTTTAGGTAGACAAAAGTACAAGAAGAGGCACTGCATGGGTTGAAAAATAACAGAATTAGTTCCTTTTTCTTAGGGGTGGCACAGATCCACCCAAGGGCTATGGTTTGATGAGCAAAAGTGGGTTGGGTTCCACTTCTGAGTCATGTTTACTTGTCCAAACATTCAATACTGCCTTTCTAAATTTAGTAGTAATCATCACCATCACATAATCATCATCACCATCTCTATAATACCTGAATTCTTACTGAGTGCCAGGCACTGTATTTAAATTTCACTAAATTCTCAAGATGAGTCCCCAGTGAGGATTAAATCAAATAACACTAATATGTGTGAAGCACTATTCTAAGCTCATTTTAAATATCATTATCTCATATAATCCTGTAAAAATTTTATCAGGTAGGAAATACTATTATGACCTAATGAAGAACTGAGGCATAACAAAGATTAAGTAAGGTGTTGAAAAGTTGTCTGTAGACCTATATGAAGTTTTTTGTTTGTTTTTTGTTTGTTTTTTTAATGTGCCATTGGCCTTTGGCTCTTAGGAACTAACATAGGATAAAGGAGATTTTTTAAAAAGATGGTTAAAGTTATTTTATACGTGGCTATATGAGTGTCCAAAGTGGACAGCTCATCTGTGCAAAAGGATATGTGTGATACTGTGATTTATAATAAGAAATATATATTTGGTCTTTGTCCCAGTTTCTGACATAGAGCTCCTAAAACCCTTGGTATTTTCTAAGTGATAAGAGTAACAAAGGTGTCTTGATAGTCATAACAAGCGTCTTGTTCAACCTCACCTGAGTTTATGGTAACAAGATGACTTTTAGAAAGTACCTAAGGATGGGAGCCTGTTGCCAGGAGACCCAACTGGGTTTCAGTCCCACCTACCTTGACCTCCAGGAAGTACAAGAGGGGCTGAATGTTGAATCAATCCTCAGTGAGTAATGATTTAAACAATAATGTCTATGCAATGAAGCTTCCATAAAAACTCCAAATAATAGGGTTCAGGGAGCTTCCTGATTGGTAAACACATGGAAATTCAGAGAGAATTGTGTGCCCAGAGAGCATGGAAGCTCCTTGCCCCTTCCCATTCCTTACACAGTGTATACCTTCTGGTTATTCCTCAGTTGTCCTTTTATAATAAAATGGTGATCCAGTAAGGAAATGTTTTCTTGAGTTCTGTGAGCCTCTCTAGCAAACTGAATACAAGGAGGTATCATCATAACCTCTGATCCATATAGCCAGTTAGTCAGAAGCATAGGTGACAACCTGGAGGTGGGTTTGGCATCTGAAAGGGGGGAGGGAGGTCTTGTAGGATTGAGCCCTTAACCTATGGGAAACCTTGCTATTTCCAAGTACAAAATGTCAGAACTGAGGTGAATTACAGGACTCCCAGCTGGTGTCAGAGAACTTCCTGATGTTGGGAAAAAATCCACACATTTGAATTGTTATCAGAATCATTAATATGTTATCAGATCAGAAAACAATTACTACTCTTAGTATGTGAAATATTTAAAGTTATTTTTTTCTAATACCCATTAAAGTAAATACAAAACTGATTCATCCTATCAGTGGTTTCACTGCTCTTACTTAATTATACAACGTTATCCTCATTAAGACACTAATGAAGCAAGGGCAAAAACGAACTACTGGGACTTTGTCTAGATAAAAAGCTTTGGCACAGCAAAGGAAACAGTCAACAAAACCAAAAGACAACTAAAAGAATGGGGGCAGATATTTGCAAATGCCATTAGATAAAGGGCTAGTATCCAAAACCTATAAAGAACTTATCAAACTCAACACCCAAAGAACAAATAATCCAATCAAGAAATGGGCAGAAGACATGAACAGACATTTCTGCAAAGACGACGTCCAAATGGCCAAAAGACACATGAAAAAGTGCTCAACATCACTCGGCATCAGGGAAATACAAATCAAAACCTCAATGAGATACCACCTCATACCAGTTAGAATGGCCAAAATTAATAACTCAGGAAATGACAGACACTGGCGAAGATGCGGAGAAAGGGGAACCCTCCTACACTGTTGGTGGGAATGCAAGCTGGTGCAGCCACTCTGGAAAACAGTATGGAGGTTCCTCAGAAAGTTGAAAATAGAGCTACCATACGATCCAGCAATTGCATTACTGGGTATTTACCCCAAAGATACAAATGTAGTGATCCAAAGGGGCACATACACCCCAATGTGTATAGCAGCAATGTCCACAATAGCCAAACTATGGAAAGAGCCTAGATGTCCATCAACAGACGAATGGATAAAGAAGATGTGGTATATGTGTACAATGGAATATTATGCAGCCATCAAAAAAAAAATGAAATCTTCCCATTTGTAATGACATGGATGGAACTAGAGGGTATTATGCTAAGCAAAATAAGTCAATCAGAGAAAGACAAGTATCATATGATCTCACGGATATAAGGAATTTGAGAAAGAAGACAGAGGATCATAGGGGAAGGGAGGGAAAAATGAAATAAGATGAAACCAGAGAGGGAGATAAACCATCAGAGACTCTTAATCTCAGGAAACAAACTGACAGTTGCTGGAGTGGAGGGGTTTGGGAGGGATGGGGTGGCTGGGTGATGGACATTAGGGAGGATATGTACTATGGTGAGCTCTGTGAATTGTGTAAGACTGATGAATCACAGACCTGTACACCTGAAACAAATAATACATTTTATGTTAATAAAAAAATTTTAAAAATAATAAAACACTAATGAAATATTGGGCTATCTAAATAAATTATGTAATAATTAGAGGTTGCAAAAACAGTGACTATATGACACACCATCCCTGAAGGTCAGAAAACTCCACTGTCAGTATTGATAGGTAGGAATATTGGACATGTAAAACATGATGGAAGATAGAGGACATATTCTGGTGTTTAAAGGAAGCCAGGACTAATCCCTGTAAATGGAGGTGTTCAGAGACATCACCACACATTCACATGAGGCACATTCAGGAAAGGGGAGAGCAAACATTGGTCAAAACAGAGTTAGTAAACCATAAAAGCAAGTTGCAAATAACCTTGAAGGTCAGTTTATCTCATGCTCACCCTAACAAACTGAGCAATAATGGTAGAAATATTGGCAGGGTTCAATTGTGAGGAGCAGCCTTGAATATTAATTTTAGACTCGTTTGTATAGTTTACTTGTAGATACCATTTTTAAAATTTCAATTTTGCATGTAAAAGTGATATATACTCCTAATGAAAATTTCAATCAGTAATTAAATACGTATTTTTTAAGATTTGTTTTTTACATTTACTATTTTTAAGGTTTTATTTATTTGAGAGAAAGAGAGAGTGCACATGAGCAGGAAGGAGGCGCAGAGGGAGAGGGAGAAGCAGACACTCCGCTGAGCAGGGAGCCTGACACCCAGGACCTTGAGACCATGACCAGAGCCAAAGGCATATGTTTAACTGATTGAGCCACCCAAGCGCCCTGTTTTTTACGTTTATTTCTAAGGAGAAACTAAAAATTTGAGACACAGCCTTCCAGACATTTGCTATACAAAGACATGTATGTATGTATTGTTAAAAACAAGACAAAAGCCCCAAAATGGAGCTGCTTATGCTAAGCCCAAGTCACCAAACTGAGACTTAATTACAGTTTTGTCTCTTCCTAGAAATAAATACTTAAACCAGCTAATCAGTAACTATCTGGTCAGCACTAGTGAGATAATCTGCCTGATAGACCCCTGCTGTTTCCTAAAGGAAAGTCACCTTGCTACAACCAATCCATTTTTTGCTGGTGTAACTCCATTGTCCCTGTTCCCATTTGCCCATGGAAGTATTTCATTTTTTTTTTTTTTTTAAAGATTTTATTTATTTATTTGAGACAGAGAGAATGAGAGAGAGAGAGAGCACATGAGAGGGGGGAGGGTCAGAGGGAGAAGCAGGCTCCCTGCCGAGCAGGGAGCCCGATGCGGGACTCGATCCAGGGACTCCAGGATCATGACCTGAGCCGAAGGCAGTCGCTTAACCAACTGAGCCACCCAGGCGCCCGGAAGTATTTCATTTTATACAGCTCCTCAGAACTTTGTTCTATTAGATGGGATCCTGCCAATTCTTGAATCACTGAATAACGCCAATAAGATCTTTAAAATTAGGGCGCCTAGGTGGCTCAGTCGTTAAGTGTCTGCCTTTGGCTCAGGTTATGATCCCAGGGTCCTGGGATCAAGTCCCACATCGGGCTCCCTGCTCAGCGGGAAGCCTGCTTCTCCCTCTCCCACTCCCTCTGCTTGTGTTCCCTCTCTCGCTGTGTCTCTCTCTGTGAAATAAGTAAAAATAAAATCTTTTTTTTTTTTAAAGACCTTTAAAATTTACTCAGTTGAATTTTGTTTTGTTTTGTTTTGTTTTTTAAAGATTTTATTTATTTATTTATTTGACAGAGAGAGACACAGCGAGAGAGGGAACACAAGCAGGGGGAGTGGGAGAGGGAGAAGCAGGCCTCCCGCAGAGCGGGGAGCCCGATGCGGGGCTCGATCCCAGGACCCTGGGACCATGACCTGAGCCAAAGGCAGACGCTTAACGACTGAGCCACCCAGGCGCCCCTGAATTTTGTTTTTTAACATTATATATATTATACATGTACTTATTCCTCAACAAAATTGTGTATTTACTCTAAATCCTTTCTACAGTTTGCTTTTTTATTTAACAACCCATCTTGGCCATTTTTCTATGTTAAGCCAAGTAGATTTGCTTTATATGGTTACATAGTCTTCCATTGTGTAGATATAGCATTATTATATAATAGATATAGCATTATTGTGTAGATATAGCATTATTGATTTAACCAGTGCCCTACTGATTGGCATTTGGTTTCACTGAAGATTTGGATAGACAAACAAAATTTTTAAAGAAAATAACTGTTAAAATATAAATGTTAAAATATCTCTAAGAGTGGTAATTGTAGTATGTAATTGATCTAGGATAAAAATACCCTTTTCCACAAATGAACTGTCCACTGTCCACTCCAGACATTCATACAGACTTGTATAGGATAACATTAAAAATTATGAAGTTATACACCAGAAGACAGTTTATAAGAGGAATACTTAACTTTTCTTAATTTTTTAAATCATAGATACCCTCTGAAAATCAGATCAAAATATGTGTATTTTCTTCCCAGAAAATTGTACCATTTTACATTCAACTTCTGCAGCTGAACCCTTGAAGCTTATAAGTAAAGAATGCTTTGGATTACAGAGAGCCAAGACTGGAGGCAGTGAAAATCAGTGATTATTACAAGTGTTTAATTATGGAAGCAACAATTGGAATAGGGGAAACAGACTGATGAGATATTATAGGAAAACACAACACACATCAACACACTGATAACTGATTGCACATGAAAAGTAAGGGGGATGGTATACTCAAAAGTGACATCAAGTTTTTGATCTTAGGTGAAATAATGTTGGTTTAATTGTCACTTGACATCAACACAATGATTGATTACACGTGAAGAGTAAGGGGGATGGTATACTCAAAAGTGACATCAAGTTTTTGATATTAGGTAAAATAACGTTGGTTTTAATTGTCACTTGACAACTTGGTTATATAAGAGAGAAAGAAAGAGAAAGAGAGAACGAAGGAAGGGAAGGAGAAAGGAGGGAAGGAGGGAAGGAGGGAGGGAGGGGAAGGAAGGAAAAAGGAGATGTCCTTACCTGAATAGCTCTTATGTCAAATGGTCAAGGAAATCAGGAAAGACAGTTACAGGATCAAGGCAAATTCTCATTTTAAAAACCAGTACTGTATAAGAATCTAATACAAAGGAGAAATACCGCTGCACTGAAGGGAAAGGCCATCCTTCCAAGGAGATATTTTTAATTATCTAAAATATCAAGATGCAATAGAAGCTTCTCACGTGGATTTTGAACCATTAGGTTTCAAGGAGGTCAAACAAAGGCACAACCAGCAAAACTTCATTCTTTGAAAGAAGTGCAAATTGAGACAAGGTGAAAGGAAACCATTTCATTGATCTAAGGGTATCAATAATTCACAGGTAATGATCAAAAACAGGCCACCCAAGTTCATGTGTAAATCAAAGCTGTGCCACACAGCATTCCAGTGCTCTTCATCAGCATTTTTATACATTGCAATGTAACTTTTATCCTGTGCTTTCAATAATCAAATCTACTGATAAGGGATTTGGATGCAGTTTCTAAGAACAGAAACCCAAGTGTGGTTCTAAATTATTAAACATGATTTCAAAACATAAAATGTTCATTTTTCTTCCTCAAAAAAAAAAAAAAGAAAAGCTTTATATACCTTGTTGAGAGCTAAATGGATGGTATTAAGGTTACAAAATGAGACTGAAAACACAAACGCAGCTAGAATGGATCTGCTTCTGGTAGTTTTAAGGGGAGTGGTGTGGAGACAGAACTTGGAGTGCTTCAGAGTTGTTGGCTCATCACCATTTGTTGGAAACAATCAATCAACAGCCTTATATGACGCTGACAAAGATGGGGAATATCTTTGAGCCATTACTTTTAGCCTCTCTCACAGATGAATGGGATATGAGCAAAGAAGTGTGGGTCTGTGTATTTTCCAATGACTTACAGATTTAATAAAATAGAAAGAAAACTCATTCATCCTTTTTATGAGTCCCAAAGTATGGATGTTCATAGATGAATTGTAAGAAATAAAGCATCACATCTTTACTCACCACTTTAATTTATTTTAATTGCATGTTTCTAATAGCACATTTGTTTGAATCATTTTTCAGTGTGCTGTTCTTTTTTAGTAGCATTTCCCTCCCTCACTAGCAAGATTCACTATGGAAAAAAATTAACTATTTCTGAAGTATTTCCTATATTATTGTATGAAAAGTCTCCAAGGGCGGTTTGAGAGATAGAAACTGGTTTAAACACACCATGTCTTATCTAACATATCCAATTGCGCTTTCGTAACTCCCACTACTTCATAAAATCAGGAAGGCACCAGCAATGAGGTAATAAGAGCCACACCCAAAAAGGTTCCCCCCAAAACTGCTGTTAAGTTACCTAATAGTGCAGATCACATGGTGCATATCTTCATATTTTTTGGAGAGAATTATTAAAAAAACCTCAGAACAAAAAAAAAATGGGTTTGTATTTCGAGAATAATCTTTCATTTAAGATTATAATAATCAATTTAATCATAGAATTTACCCCTTAAAGGCAATTTCAGTATAATCAAATTTAAGTTTACAACACTTCAGGAGTATTTGAGGTCTACAAGCCAATGCTGATAGCTGGGGGTCAAGTTCAAAAACCAAATAGGAATTGCATTTCTCTACCCTTAGATATTTCCAAGATCAGTAACTTCTTCAAAAACATTTACTGAGCTTCTACTGCATGTTAGGAACTTCACTAGGAGGTAAAAATCTAGCAGAAATGTAAGTGAAAAGTTCTCTGCTCTCTTGGAACCTAATAGCAAACACTGCACCCTGAACAAATCCTGCCCTGCTATCCATCCATATTCTCTTTATTCCATGGAAAGGCCAATATATATAAGAAGACCCAAAGGCCACTCAGCAAATTCTCTACTGCATGGTGATAACTTGACTCAACAGAGAGGGGAGCACTGGGAAGGAATTTTAAAAATAATCTACTGGTGATGTCAGCTTATGGGCAAATGGAATAGACATGTTTTGCCTATTCCTCCTGATAAACACACCTAAAAATCCTGGACAGGATTTTTAAAGATTTTATTATTTATTTGACAGAGAGAGAGACACACAGCGAGAGAGGGAACACAAGCAGGGGGAGCAGGAGAGGGAGAAGCAGGCTTCCCGCGGAGCAGGGAGCCCAATGCGGGGCTCGATCCCAGAACCCTGGGATCATAACCTGAGCTGAAGGCAGACACTTAACGACTAAGCCACCCAGGCACCCCTGGACAGGATTTTTAAAAGACAAAAATAAGAAGATTCTGAAAGGTGGAGGATAAAAGGCAGGCCAGCTAGGAACCAAGGACCTAGGAAAGTCATGGGAGTAACCTCCCTGAGTTTTCTTTTTGCACTACATGTCCACCATTTGGAGCAAGCCAGAAATACCAAAAGGCACAGGAAAAAAAGCCCCACCAGAGCCCACCCCTCTAGCCAAAGGACCACAAAAATGGAATCCGAGCAAGGCAGAGAACTTTTAATTTTTTTTTAAGATTTTATTTATTTGTTTGAGAGAGAGACAAAGCATGAGCAGGGGCGGGAGGTGGGGGGAAGGGGCAGAAGGAGAGGGAGAAGCAGACTCCCTGCTGAGCAGGGAGACTGAGTTGGGGCTCAATCCCAAGACCCTGAGATGACTTGAGCCAAAGGCCGACACTTAACCGACTGAGCCACCCAGGCACCCCTAGACAGAAAACTTTTAGATGAGAACTGCTTTACTTCAGTCTAATACCACAGAAAAATACTATGGCCCCATCCACACCCATATGAGCAGAGGAAGAATGGAGAGTCTAGACTTGACCTCACGAGACCATTAAGATGTGCCCTAACATCCCTGTAAGGGGAGTATCAGAGAAGGTCAAGTAGGGTGGCCAGCCACTAAAGATCACCCCACTGTAACATCAGTGGAGAACACAAGGGGACTCTGCACTTCTGCAGACTGTGGCAGTATCAGAGGATGACAGTACGGTTAGGATTTTCACTACCACCCAGCACTAACAGAGTGATCTCCGACAAAGTAAGTGGAGACTGTAGGGGTTGCCCAACTCCAACCTATACCCAAGCAGTAATGAGAAGCACCCTTTTCATGTGTCAACAGAGACTGAGAAACCTGAAATTAGAAACCTGGACCACTATCTCAATATGACCATAATAAAACAGTTCCTTCTCCCCTTTCCCTCAGAGGAGCTTTGTCAAAAGAGCCATTGGAAGCTGAAGGTTTAAAGAAGATCTAGAGACTCATAACATAATACAAAAATGTCCCAGTTAAAAACAAGTCATTCATCATACCAAGAAACAAAAAAAATCTAAAGCTGAATGCCAAAAAATAAAAAATCGATAGATGCGAAACACCAAGATAACAGAGATATTAGAATTATCTGAGAGTATTTAAAGTAGCCATGATAAAATGCTTCAATGAGCAAGACATACCTGAAACAAATGGAAAAATAATCCAGCAAAGAAATAGAAAATCTCACCAAACAAAAAAGGTGATATTAAGGAAAAACAAATAGAAATACTAGAACTTCTCAATAACTGAAATGAAAAGCTCAGTGAATGGGTTCAGAATAGAATGAAAAAGACATAAGAAAGACTCAAACTGAAGATAAAACAACCCAATCTGAACAACAGAGAAAAAAGTAGATTGAAAAAAAAAAAAATGAACAGGATCTCAGGGACTTACGTGTAATAAAAGAGCTAATATTCATGTCATCAGGGTTCCAGAAGGATAACAAAGAGAGGCTGGGACTGAAAAAATATTGTAAGAAATAGCGGCTGAAAACTTCCTAAATTTAGCAAGAGACATAAAACTATAGATTCAAAAAGCTGAGCAAAGCCTGAAAAGGATCAATCCAATAAATACACACAAAAAACTTATAATTAAACTTCTGAAAACTAAAGACAAAAAAAACCAAAAAAACAAAACTTGAAATCACCTAGAAAAAAACACCACCATACTGCTAGGGAAAAAAAAAACAATTTAAATTACCTGGCATCAGAAAACATGGATGCCAGAAGGAAGTGGGACAATATTTTTCAAATGCTAAAAGGACTCAAAATCCAGAATCTTATACTCAGTGAAAATATCCTTCAGGATGGAAGGGGAAACCAAGACATTCTCAGGTGAAAGAAAATTAAGAGAATTTGTTGCTAGCCAACCTACTCTACAAAAACAGCCCCAAGCAGAAAAGAAACAGAAAAGAAACAATTAGCAATTCTCCAAACAGAAAATAAACAAAGGAGAAAGCTTGGGATATCAGAAAGGATGAAAGAACACTATAAGCAAAAACATGGGTAATAAAATAGACCTTCCTTTTCCTACTGAATTTCTAGTTATATTTCATGGTTGAAGCAAAATTAAAACTCTGCCTGATATAATTCTAAATGTACATAAAAGAAATGCAAATTAAAACTATAATGAGTTGCCACTACACACCTGTGAGGATGGCTACACTAAAAACAGTGACCACACCAAATGCTGGAACTCACACAGTATTGGTGGGGATGTAAAATGGTATGGCTACTCTTATAACAGTTGGCCATTTATTAGAAAACCAAACAGCAACTACCATATGACCCAGCAATTGTATTTCCGAGCATCTATCTCATTGAAATAAAGACTTACGTTCACACAGATACCTGTACATGCATGTCTATAGTAGCTTTCTTCATACTAAAAATGCTGGCAACAACCTGAATGTCCATGGTGCATTCATGATGTGGAATACTACTTTGCCACATGAATTAGAATTAGGGAATATGTCAATCCCAAGAAGTCACAAACTGGGTGATTTTATTTACATAACATTCTGGAAATGACCAAATTCTAAAAATGGAGAGCAGATTAGTGATTTTTAAGAGTTAAGGACAGTAAGGAAATGCAAACAGAGTGAGTGTGGCTATACAAAGGCAACATGAGGGGTCCTTGAAGTGATGAAAGTATTCTTTATCTTGACTGTAAAATGTCAGCACCCTATTTGTTATATTATATTGGAAGATGTCGCCAATGGGGAACCTGGATAAAGGATACATGGGCTCTCTTTGTATTATTTCTTACAACTGCATGTTAATCTACAATGATGTCAAATAAAAAGTTTAAGTGAAAAAATTATGTACTTGCAGAAATCTGATTAGAAAACATAAAGGTAAGGCTGGAACTACAAAACTGTCAGTTTGTACCCATCATAATAAAAATTAGATCAGGCAAGATCAAGATGCTAAGTTTACTGGGAAATGTTAATGAGGAGCAGGACATCTTCACTGTCTTAAAGTGTCTCTTCACAGACTATCAATTGCAAGTCAGGGGGAAAAAAGGCAACTACATACTGGAGAAACCAGGAAACACCTTGACTGTGTGATCAAAATTATCATCAAAAATGAATCTCAGATGGCTACCGTGTACCTGAGAAGGACACAGCATCCCTGATGTGGTACTCCAGCTGAGAATGAAAACTCAATCTAATCATGAGAAACAACAACAAAAAACAACAAAAAATACTCTATTACAAAAAAAAAGAAAGGGGAACTGTGCTGTTAAAAATGTCAGTGTTATAAAAAACAAAGGGCAGGAAATGTTTCAGAGTAAGGGAGGCTGAGGAAACAAGGCAAAGAAAAGTAATACCTGATTCTGGACTGGCTTTTGAGAAGACAGAGTAGGGGATGGATTCTATAAAGGATACTACTGAATAACTGACAAAATTGAAAAATGCACAGGGGCACCTGGTCGGGGGGGTTGGGGGTCTCAGTTGTTTAAGTGTCTGACTCTTGATTTCAGTTCAGGTCATGATCTCAGGGTCTTGAGATCAAGCCCCACTTCGGGCTGTGAACTCAGTGCCAAGTTGGTCCCTCCCCCCACTTGTTCTCTCTAAAAAAATAAATAGAATCTTTTAAATAAATTGGAAAATGCACTGTAAGTTAAGGAATTACAGCCATCTAAATTTGTAAAGTTGATAACTGTGCCATGATGTGGTAAGAGGATATCACTATTAGGAAATGTACATTGATATATCTAGGGATAAAGGACCACAACTACGTATGCAAGTTACCCCAAAATAGCTCTAAAGTAATTATTTACACATATATAGGTATATATATAATTATTTACATGTTTATACACACACATACATATTAGAAAAAGAGAAGGAGAGGGAGAGGGAGAGAGAACAGATGACAAAGCAAACTGGCTAGTGTTAAAGTAGGTAAATCTGGGTAAACTGTGATTTTTCTTCATACTATTTTTATTATTGCAAATTTTGTAAATTTGAAACTGTTCTGAAACAGTAAAATAATCTAAAACTGAAGAGAAAACACTACTCTATTTCCAATCTTGTTTCAAGGGGAGGAAACAAAACAATTCTGCTTCAATTGTAGGTAATAGAGCACACACACTAAACAGAAATGATAGGAAACAGGAGCAATTTCAGGTACTTTGGATCTATAGATTCCAACTATGTCACAGAACTTTGTACCTGTCCCTGTATTCATCTGTTTTCCTCTGTGTTATCTTCATCCTTTCAGATACTTACAACCCCTGTGGTAACAAAGGAAGTGCCCACTGCCTCCTAGATTTAAGTGATCCTTACAGCTAGTGATCTCAATAAAGAGATTCAGCATGTCTCCTAATAATTTCAGAAAAAAATAAAAATTAAAATGCATCTGACAGACATGCAGCAGTTACTGTCTGCTGCTACGGTTTCCACTAGAGATGCAAGAAAAAAAAAGTGGCCTCACACTTTATTTCTGATGGTGGCAGCCAAGATTGAATGGGGTAATTCAGGAAGAAAAATTTTTGTAATTAAAATTTAAGAAGCAAACAAACTAGGGGTGATTGGGTGGTTCAGTCAGTTAGCATCTGACTCTTGATCTCAGCTCAGGTCATGAGTTCAAGCCCTGCGTTGGGCTCCACGCTGGGTGTGGAGCCTATTTAAAAAAAAAAAAAAGCAAACAAACTAGTCTCTATGTTTTCAATGGTTTTGCTCTGATTGAACACCCAGGACTAATCATCATGGACAGTGTGGTTTGGTGAGTTGATTGGCTGGGCCTGACTCACATAAATACCTATGAGCCATGGGAGCAGGGCTACCACACAAACCACATGACTGAGGGGTGGAAGAGTGGTTCCTAAAAGAAAATAAGGAATTCAGTTATTATGTAAGAATAGGCAAAAAATAAAAACAAGAAAACCCCATGACCACCATCCAAAGAGCTTTACTACCCTATCAAACTCCAAGATCCCCTACCTCTTAACACCTTTCCTCATAGCAGTGCCTTTTGTCAGGTCTGAGAAAGAGCCTTTGCGTTACAAGGCTGCCCACAGCAAGAGCTGTGGTCTACTTACATGTTCCATAAAGACCCACTCTGTGAACACAGTAGCCTGGGGGCTGGAGGAGTTAGCACTGCAGGAGCTGAGGAGTAGGCCAACATTAACTCCATAGGCAGAGGTTTGAATAGTTCTCCACAGTGAAATTTATGACATTCATGAATCCACAAGCAGTCTGAGATTTTTCCTCTTAAATTGGCAATCTATAAAACCAAAGCTTCTGGATGAGACCTGCAGGTAGTTTATTTCAATCGAAAGTTGTATTGATTTTAACATGTACCTATAGTACATTTATCACATGATGAATGTATAATATATGAATATTTAATGAGCATTCGAAATACACTGAAACTATCAAATATTCATGAATAAATATTCATAGACTACCAGAAAAATAGAACATATTTGTCAAGAAAGGTGATATTCTTTGCTGGGGGGACTGCAATGTTCATCTCAATATTGCAAGGATGTAAACTTAATTAAAAAAACTTTTTGAACTTAATCTTAACATAACACTTTTGTCAGGTTAAAAAATGTTTTAAAAAATTCTTATAGAGTGTATTATCTATTGGCAACAAGGCCAAAGACCTGGTTTTGAGCTAACTAGTAAAATTATTTTCCAAAGGAGGAGTTAGTAAAATAGTTTTCTGAAGGAAGAACCACAAACTCTAATCAGCAATGCAATAATGTGTTTCTTATTCTTTCCATAAAACAGCATTTAAAAATAAAACATTCATCCAAATGTCAGAGATCCATGATAATAGACACTGGCTTTACAATCATGATTGTCCAAATATAAGATAATATTTTAGGTCATGGTCCATCCAGAATAAGGAAAACAAAATTATTCCCATCTCCAACTAAAATCTTTTTGTCCCAAATGTTTCATATGAAAGTCCCCAAAATGGCAGTTCTAAGTGGTAAGAAAACAAAATAAAATGAAAATTACATAATTAAAAATAAAAGTGAGGGCAAATTCTCACACCTTACAAATGCGACCACATTCATTTTACCTCTTTCTGTAACCACAAAATTAAAGTATATACTCCTGCACTCCTTTCTCCATTTTAGCCAAGCTCTGGGACTGCAAAGAGGAATATCTGAGAGAAGTTTGGCAAAAATGACCAAACTTTAATATTTTTCTAACCAGTTCCCATACGGGACACTTACACTTTGCTTGCCACTTCTTTCTAAATCTCTGCAAGACTTCTGAAAGATAATACTAATCACTTCTCAGAATGGTGATATAGATGAAAAGAGAAGGTAATGAAAAGTCTGAGAGATGCAATTTCGCACAAATGAAACAGTAGGATGAAATAATTTCAATTCAATAAATATTTTCCTAGACTTGTCACTTAAATGCCATCTTCAAAGCTCCTTGTAGCTAAAGAATCCATTTGTTTAAGCAAAAGATACTGGGGGGCACCTGGTGGGGCTCAGTCAGTTGAGGGTCTGGCTCTTGATTTCAGCTCAGGTCATGATCTCAGGGTCATGGGATTGAGTTCTGCATGGAGCTCTGTGCTCAGTACACAGTCTCCTTGTCCCTCCCCCTCTGCTCCTGCCCTCCCCTCTCTCTCAAATAAATAAATCTTAAAAAAAAAAAAAAAAAAAGATAATGGGCTACTCAATGCAGAAACAAGCACTGATAATTACAGGAAGGGTTACTGTCCACACACTAGAGTTAGGTGATTGATGAGGTGGACTGCCACACTCTCCTTGGGAATCAGAATGTTGGTAATTATCTTGGCCAAATAAATAGTCTGATTCCCTCAGGGATCTTGACTGGAGAACAGAGAACACTGGACAGGCAAACACAGCAAGAGGAAAGAAGATATTGAGAAACAAGAGAAAGGTGAGAAAGCGATTTGCTAACCCACAGGGAATGACTGAGAAGGAAGAGGCATGGATGGTAAGGAACTGTGGACAGATGGAATGGTATATTCAAAAGCCATGGAGCTGCTTAGCTTGCTTCAGAAACTTAACAGTAATTAGAATTTGTGTAGGCACAAACTGAAGGACAGAGTTTCAGTATTTCCTTCTTTTATTCAAGACCTCTGAATCGTGACTTCCTATAGGACTAGTTCTTGGCTTACTTTTCTTTACCGTCCATAATCTTTTCTTAGTGATTCATTTTGTCTCAGGGCTTTAAGCTTATCCTTTCACTAAGACTTTTCAAATATAGATCTCATCCCAGATTTCTCTTCTGAGCTCCAGACTCAAATATTCCCCTGCCTATCTGACCTCTCCATTTGGATGTCACACTGGCATCTCAAGTCGAAAACGTCAAAAATGGAATCTATGACTCCCTCTCCAAAAAAGAAAATAGTACCACCTCTTGACAGTAACACCAGAAGTCTAGAAGACATTTCCTTGCTTCTCCCTTTCCCTTGCTCCCACATTCGCTGTCATGCTTTATCTGCAATTCATCTACTTTTCATCATCTCTTCTTCCACCAGCTTAGGTCAAGCTACTGTCATTACCTGGGACACCAGAATAGCCTAAGTGATTTCTCTAGTTTCCTTCTTACCTCCATACTCCATTCATATATCCCACAGTATCCAGTGTTATAATTTGAGAGATAACAATAGTTACTACCACCATCAGTAACATGTATATAGGGTTTTAAATATCTGTACACTTTCCACATGTTAACTCATGTTAAATTACCCTAACCCATATTGTTCCCTGGGTACAACTCTTCCATGTATTAGGCACTTAGAATAAACATAAAAGTAAATAAATGCCCCCTCAAAATCCTACATGAAGAAGCCAGTGCCTGCTTCTCCAGTCTCAAATCAACAAGCCTTCTCTTCCTATGCTCAATTTATGCAAGTTTCTCAATTTTCAGAACCTGCCAAGTTCTTCCAGACACAGTTCTCTGTGTCCTATATTTCCTCTGCTAGAAGCCTTTCCCCCAGACTCCTTGCCTTACTGGGTTTTTTGTAATCCTTTAGGGTCTAGCTTCACTACTACCTCCTTCTACAAGAATACCCGGACCACTCCCCCTGAAATAGCCCTCATTTACTCTCAGTCACATAACCTAGTTTACTTATTTCATGGTTCAAGTCAAAATCAATACCATTTCCATTATATAAACATATGTTTAATTTGTGTCTCCCACACTAAAATGCACGTTCTGTGAATGCAGAATTCCGTCTTGTTTTTACTTGTCCCCCTGGGTTTTTAGCATAGTCCCTGTTACTAAGTAGGCACTTAGTAAATATTTGTTAAGTGAATGAAGTAAATGTGTTTAAGAATTGGTCAGGATAGATCAATAATAATGAATCACCCCCAAATCTCAATGGCTTAACCCCAAAATAGCTTTATTCTTGGCTCACAGAACAGTCCAAAGTAGGTCAGTGGGAATGTTAGAAACTCCATCATCTTCAACATGTATCTGCCAATTTTTTTTAGGCAATGACATCCAGTTGGCAGATGGGAAACAGAGAGGGAAAAAAAGAGAGAGAAAGAGACAGTGAAGGTACACCTTCTCTTAAACTCTCTAGGCATAAGTGGTACATGCTACTCATGATCATATTCCAACATCCAGAACTGGTCACATAGCCCCAGATGGATGCTAGGGGCTATGGAAACATCACTTAGCCCCATATCCAGGAAAAAATGATAGATGTAGCAACCATCCAGTTGTCCTCTTCTACTCTGTAACACATTATCTGACTGTTTATGTCTGTATCCTCTAACTCCATTGAGATGTGGGTCTTCTTGATGTCAGGGACCCTTATTCTGTCCTGTACTTACTATTTAGGCCAAAAATAAATACTGTTTCTATTAAAAACTTAATACATTTCGCTGATTAATTGATCAAAATGAGCATAACAAGAGTGAACACATACTCAGCTTTCTGGCAAAGACAGATTCCTGGAATAATCAATATACCTGGTTCTAAATTACCTCCTTGAGTAAATCCTATGTGCTATGTAAAATTGAGGAAGTAAATTTGCCTGAATCTCATTTTTTTTCCTGTCAAAACGTACTTATAGGGGCACCTGGATGGCTCAGTTGGTTGGGCGTCTGCCTTTGGTTCAGGTCATGATCCCAGGTTCCTGGGATCAAGCCCCGAGTCGTCTGCTTCTCCCTCTAGCCCTCCCCACTGCTTGTGCTCTCTCTCTCTCAAATAAATAAATAAAATCTTTTTTTAAAAAAGGTACTTATTACTATATCACAGCAAATTAATGGATTTTAATGACTTAAAATACATTTGTAAGTATTACATACTATGTGATGCCCAGGTATCCTTACAAGCTTAATTTAGAACCAGGACGCATAGATCCTTTATCTTTGAACAAAAGCTGAAAGACTGTATTTCTATTATTTATATAGAAAAATAGTGATTGAGGCTTGCAAAAGGGTATCTTATAAATAAAATAACAAATGAAAAATTATATTTGTGTTGTAAATACAAATTGTGTTTGAAACTATTATTTTATATGTGTTCATATGTAAGAACTTTTTCAGGCAAGGTTTTGCTTCACTGAAAATAAATTTAATGGAAATTCTCAGTGTTCAGTTCCCCCAATGACAAGCATAGTTTTCATACCAGACCTCTTAATCTGAGAAGGGTTTTAATTACAAATTATCTCCTATTAATACAACACAACTTAATTGGTGATATTATTATTAGCATCTCTGAAATAGAATAACACAATAGTTTTGTTTCTATTTACAATTTAACATTACTTTGATTATGCTAGCTTGCTTTATTTATCTCATTACTGGCATCATTATATCAAGGGCTCAAGGTAAACTCAGTGAAATGTGATTTCCAAATTTCAGAACCTGAACTCTAATATGTTTTAACCATACTGTTGACAAGTATTCCTGAAAGGTCTTATAATAAAAAACTAAAATAGATTTACGAAGTATTTTTTTAATCTTAAAATTTTTAGAGGACATTCACATTACTTCATTTGATTTTTACCAAAATCCCAAGTCAAGTAGCCTACACAGGTGCACAATTTTCCTCATGTCCATTTTACATATGAGAAAATTTTGTCCAGAGATGCAACTGTGATCTAGCTATTACGAAACAAAACACCCTAAAACTTACTAGCTTAAAGAAACTATACTTTGCTTATGATTCTTCAGGTTGGTAATTTAATCTTGGGCTCAACTGAGTGATTCTTCTAACCTTGGCTGGAATCACTCATATGTCTGCAGTCACCTACAGGTAGACTAGGAGGAACTGCAAAACATGCAGTTATATGATAGGTACTCCTCCGTGTTGTTGCATGCATTACTTCAATTTGATTCATAACTGCTGATTAGTATTCCATTGCATGAATATATTATAATAGGTTTATTCATTTGTCTATTGATTGACATGTAGGTTGTTTCCAATTTACACTATTACAAATAAAGCTATGATGAATATTTGTGTCCATGACTGTCTTTGCATGAATACATGTTTTCTTTTCTCATTTATCATTTCTCATCTAGAAATATAATGGCTGAATCATATGGCAGAGGTAAATTTAACTTCTTAAGAAACTGTCAAACTGAGGGGTGCCTGGGTAGCTCAATCAGTTAAGCATCCGACTCTTGATTTCAGCTCAGGTCATGATCTCAGGGTCATGAGATCGAGCCCCTAATCTGGCTCTGTGCTGTGTGTGGAGCCTGCTTGAAATTGTCTCTCCCTCTGCCCCTCCCCACCCGGCTTACTCTCTCTCTTAAAAAAAAAAAAAAAAATTGTCAAACTGATTGCAGTGTGGTTGTAAGATTTTCTGTCCCCACCAGCAGTGCAACAGAATTCCAGATGCCCTATATCCTCCCCAACACTTAGTTTGGTTAGCTTCTTAAAGTTCTAGACATTCTAAGAGATTTACAGCAGTTCCTCATTGGGTTTTAGTTAGTAATTTCTTAATAACGTTGAGCATCTTTTCATTTGCTTATGTACCATTCACATATTATCTCTGGTGAAGTGTTTATTCATATGTCTCACTCATTTTTTAATTGACTTTTTTGATACTGAAGTTTAAGAGATTTTCTATAATCTAAATATAAGTACTTTGTTAGATATTTGTTTTAAAAATATCTGTTATTGTTTTTCCCAGTCTTTTCATTTTTTTAACAATGACTTTTGAATAACTAAAGCTTTTAATTCTGTTGAAGCTCAACCTATTGATTTATATTCTATTGTTACTCTTACTATTTATGTCCTATTTTAAGAAATCTTTGCCAAATTCAAGGTCAAAAGATTTGCTCCTATGTTTACTTCCAGAAATTTTCTACTTTTAGTTCTTAAGTTGACATCAACAATCCATCTGAGTTCATTATTGTATGTGGTGTGAGACTTTAAAACCAACCACATCAATAATTACATTTTAAGTAGTTCCAAAGAAAAGCCAGAGAGTATCCAACTGGATAAAAGAATAAGGAGGAACTATGTATTGTCTACAAGAAAGGAGTCTTAACTAAAAAGACAGAGAACTATACTAAAGGTAAACAGATGGACAGAAGATACACCATGCAATTAAGGGGCTGTGTAATATCAAACAAAACAGATGTCAAGACAAAGAATACTGTCAGAGAGAAAGAGGAATATTTCATAATGAGAGATGTGTCAAATTATCAACAAGTTACAATTCTAAATGTATGTACACTAAAAGGAAACAATATAAGCAAGTACATATTGGTTTAACGTAGGAGCATGAAAAAAATCACATATAAATATAGCAAATAAATTGAACACTAAACTAAATAATAAGTGTATGATCAAGGTCTAGAGCAGTTAACCAATAAGCTATATTGTTTTTCACCTCTTTCAAGCACATTAATTGCTGATGTGACTTAGCAATAAAATACAACAAACATAAAATAAAACAAAATGGTTCTGCAGTTCATGATACCTCAAAACATCTTTTTCCCAAAGTTTTGGTGTTTTTGATGACCAACATAGCTTTATTAAAAGGGCATTACAATGAATCATGGAACACTACATCAAAAACTAATGATGGGGTGCCTGGGTGGCTCAGTCGTTAAGCATCTGCCTTCGGCTCAGGTCATGGTCCCAGGGTCCTGGGATTGAGCCCCGCATCGGGCTCCCTGCTCTGCGGGAAGCCTGCTTCTCCCTCTGCTCTGCCTCCCTCTCTCTCTCTCTCTGTCTCTCATGAATAAATAAATAAAATCTTTAAAAAAAAGTATTTGGCAAGTGATGAAAAGTATTTGTTTTTTCTCTTTCACAAGTCATTTCTGGATTTCAATGATATACCCAAAAATATGATATATTTTTCCAAAATAAGGCAACCTATGCCACAGCAACTGAAACACAAACAAAACACACCAATGTTGGCATATGGGGTTGGAGAGATCCCTGTGCCCCCAAACAACAGACTTCTTAGAGTACCAACTCCTGCTTCTTATTTTTCACATCCAAAATTTAATGCTTTCAATTATGTATATTTATATATATAGTTACTATAAAAGATTAGTTAATATAGCTTATGCTTTCTTTTTAATATTTGCTATAATTCCTGCAAAACTTATTCTAATATATTTCTGTAGATCAAATGTTCATCATTACTATTTCATTTGAACACCAAAACTTCAGGTTCTCAACTTCCTGAAGTCCATTTTGTTTTGTTATCTATGGCTGGTTTCCCTTACCAATTTTTCCCCCTAAAAAAACCCTGGAGTATAACATTTCCAGTGTTCCTTGACGTTTGATAACTTACATTTGTCACCACATATTAGAAGATATCTGGGCTGGCTACAATTTATATGTGTGTGGTAATAAAAATACATAACATTAAATTTATCATCCTAACTACCTTTAAGTCTATAGTTCAGTAGTGTCAAGTATATTTGTATTATTGTGAAGATCTTGCAACCCTGAAACTCTATAAACACTGAACACTAATTTCCCCTGGCCCCTGCTCCCAAACCCCTGGCAATCACCTTTCTACTTTGTTTCTATAATTTTGGCTACTTTAGATACTTCATACAAGTGGAATCATACAGTATTTTTCCTCCTGTGACTGGTTTATTTTGCTTTTATCATAATGTCCTCTAGGTTCACCCACATTGTAGCATAACAGGATTTCCTTCTTTTTTAAGGCTGCCTAATATCCCACATTTATACATTTATACCACATTTTCTTTATTTATTCATCTGTTAATGGCATTTGGGTTGTTTCTACCTTTTGGCTATTATGAATAATGCTGCTGTAAATACTGATATGCCAAGATCTCTTCAAGAGTCTGTTTTGAATTCTCTGGGATATATACCTAGAAGTGGGATTGCTGGATATGATAATTATTTTTTAACTTGTTTAGGAACCTCTTACTATTTTCCTTATATAATGGCTGCACCATTTTGCATTTCCACCAACAGTGCACAAGGTTCCAACTTTTCTGTATCCTCACCAACACTTCTTATTGCCTGTTCTTTTATAGTGGCCATCATAATAGGGGTTAGATAAAAATCTCACTGTGGTTTTGAACTGTATTTCTCTAATGATTAGTGATGTTAAGTATTCTTTTCATGGCTAATTGGCCATTTATATACCTTATTTCAACTGGTATAATGGTTTTGTCACTGCACTTTTTATTGCCTAGAGTATTGTTGACCTTGCTCCATTGTCTGCTAGCATGGAATACTGCTTTGAGGATTCCTTAGGCCAACCTGATGTTTCTCCTTATAGGTTTTCATTTGTTGCCTGGAAAGCTAAATAACTTCCTCTTCAAATTTTAGGCTAATTCATTTTACTAGATTATGTCTCACTAGCCACTGCACTAATGAATTACTCCTAGAATTAGTGTGCCTTTTTAATGCATAGATTCAGTTCTTTCTATATTTCGAAGAATGTCTTATGAAGTACAGCAATAGGACAGATTGATAGTGGAGACTATGGAGTCAAAAGGCTTTGGTTTGATATCTGGCACCATCACCTACAAGTTCCATGTTCCTTAGAAATTAAAAAAAAAAAAAAAGTGCTATGTTCCTTCTTTCCTTCATGTGCAAAATGGAAATAGACATTAAAGTAATATCAACCTGTTAGGGTTCTAGTGAGGATCAAATGAATTCATAAATGCCATGTTTAACAGAGTCTGAAAAATAACAGCTAACATTTATTGAGTACTAGCTATTAATTATCAGGTAGTGTAATACTCTTTATCTGCTGAGTTGTTTCAAATGTTGCCAAACAATCCCTGTCATTCTGCATCAACTTTTCAATGCCACTTTTCCACTTCGTCAATCAAGGGGTAATGTCTGCTTCTCCCCTTGAATCTGACCCACCCCCTGTGCCTAACTCTGAGCAACAGAATGTGGCAGGACTTGATTCTTTGCCTCATCTTTAAGCTTCACTCTGTTACTATCTAGTTGCTGAGTTGTGGGAAACAATGTGAAGAGAGGTCATGAAGAAGCCATCAAGGTCCAACCCATGTAAATGAAGCTACTCTGTATCCTCCATCCCCCTTTGAACTTTCCCAGCTGACACCAGGCAGAGCAGAGAGGAGCCATAATCACAGAGCCATGCCTGAACACTCTCTCACAGAACTGCAAGCTTTAAAATGATTATGAATTTAAGCTATTAAACTTTGGGGGGTGGTTTGTTATGCAAGAAGAGATACCAAAACTATTGTAGTTGTTATTTGTCTTTCTTTTATTCTTTAGCTTCAGGGTGATTAGCTTCAACTTGCTGTTTCAACTTTGTGTGTTAGTTCTTTTTATTCATCATTTTTATTTTCTTACATCTGCAATGTACCTTTTTGTGTGTAATTTTGTTAATGGGCATTGCATTTAAGAGCACAGACTCTGGAGCCAGACTGCTTAAATTAAAATTCCAGCTCCACCACTTACTCACTGTAAAACTTTGTGCATCATGCTAAAGCTCTTTGTGATTCAGTTTTTTCATCTGTAAAATGAGAATATACAGCCTACCTTGTAGGGCTGTCATGAGAATAAAGTAAGTTAACACATCTAGACCGCTCAGAAGAGAAACACAGTAACCACTGTTAGCTATTATTATGTCACATCATTTTTGAGTATCATTTTACTGAAAATATTTCCTATTTAAGTTGTATCCCTGTATAAATCACTCACATGGCTGTTATTTAAATGCTTGAGTTATGTTCTATTCCAGACTGAAATCTTTACAAGTTTTTGCATACTATGTTCTGCTTTTACTCCCCCTCTCCTCTGCCATGTTTGCTTAGTTTCCATGATATTTCATTTTTTCCTACCCAATATGTATAACTTTGTCCAGGTTTTATACCTATTCTGATACAGTTGAGATTAATTTTATTACATTTATAATTTACCTGGCACTTACTTGTCTTTTCTGGTTATAATTTGATAGATGGATATTACAGATAGTCCACTCTTCTATAGTGTGTGGTGTGGATAAGGGATAGAGGAGAGGTAAGAGCCACACTGGCATCTTGGATATTCTTTGTGGGAAGACTAGGTCTCCCTTATATATTCTGATGACTTAGATATCCTCTGACATTTCCTCCAACTGAATGTAGCTCTGTCCTTAGGAGAAGAAAACCCTTGCTCCTACCCCTGCCCACCATCATCACCACCAAAGCTGTGACTAATTTAAGAACTTAGGACTTTATCAGAAATATTCAGATCTACTTGTTGATATTGATTTTCACATTTACCTCCCCATCAGCAATTAATACGAACCCCCAACATTCTATATAATAGAAGGGAGGGAAATAATACTTCCTTCCCTTGAGATTTAGGTTATTAGAATTTTCAGGATTTTGTCAATTCATCAATGCAGATGCAAAATATGATATCATGACTAAATATAGCACAATTGTGCCCTGAAACTCCCTGTATTTCCTTGGCCACTACTATGGTCTGACTTTGTCCTCCCAAAATTCGTATGTTGAAATTCTAATGCTCAATGTGACAGTATTGGGAGATGGGGCATATGGGAGGTGCTTAGATCATGAGGTTGGAGGTTTCATGAATGGGATTAGTGTTTTTGTAACAGAGACCTCACAGAGCTCCCAAGCCCCTTCTGTCCTATGAGTATATGATGAAACATTCATAAACCAGAAGAGGCCCTCACCCAACCATGCTGTCATCCTGATCTCAGACTTCCAGCCTCCAGAACTGTGAGAAATAAATTTCTGTTGTTTATAAGCTACCCAGTCTATAGTATTTTGTTATAGCAGCCCGAACAGACTAAGATAGACACCTTTTTTGAAATTTATGTATATCATAAATCAAGGTTATGCCTTGATTGCTGTTATTCTTTGTATTTGTTTGTATGTAGGTTTGTAATAATGGAGGAGGAATTACCTTATATCTCCTATATGATAAAAAGTGAGACCCAAATTCCATATACCATTTGTTTTTAGGAATTAAAACCCCCTTTGAATATAACAATCTCAGAAAAAAATTCTAGAATAACCTCAAACAAAATAGGTTGTAGTTTATAAACTAAAACCAATTTTATATATTTTGCAAAAAGACAACTTTGCACTTTTATAATTGCTTGCTTTGAAATGATTAGAAAGGAAATTGTAGAAAATTCAACAATACTTTTCAAGTAAATATGTTACACTGATCATAAATTCCCTCTTGCATGTACTTGACCTGAACCATCTCAACTGCCGTCCACTGTTTCCCCCAAAAAAGTTTTGCTTAACACATTATCACATTCATATCCTTTGGCATTGGGAGTAAAATATTTATTATCACATTCATCTTTCATTGGTTTGGAATTTGACATTTATATCTCAGAAGATCCTTGAAGGTAAGCTCTCCACTACTTTTTAAAACCTTTTCTCATGATAGTTCAAAAACATAAACGTCATTAACGAAAAAGAGGAGAAAATGAGATAATTGCTATACTTAATATTTATATGATGATTTATTATTATATTTGTTTGCAATGTAAGTCCTTTTAGAGTTTAATTAATCCCACTTAGTGTTTAAGTATCCTATATATCTGCCAACAGGAGTTCAATTTCTAGTTGCTGTTTATTAGCGAGATAATTGGGCTTATTACTTAAGCGTGGTGCCTCCCTGGCATTCAGCCCAGATGGGGTATTTTATATGTATTATATCTGGAAAAGGAAAGGATACATTTCCTCAAAAGCAGATGTTTAAACAATATTAAGAACTTTAAATTTTTCAAACCACCATAATGCACCAAACTGGAGTTAAAGCAATGTAGCAGAACCAAATACATTAAACTCATAAACTAGAACACTTTCTCTTAAACTGTTAAGTTTATATTTACTCTTCTCTCAAAGAGTTTTAATTTTATTTACACACACGCACACACACACAGGTGTTTTACATTTCAAGCTGATTTGGCTAAACTATTTTTTGTCTGCCTGTAACATTATTTTTTTTCTGAAAAATAATTTTCAAACTTAGAAAAGCTTTCTTGTTGAAGACTTGCCAAGTTTCCAATTTCTAATATAAATTTATTTTGAGATACATCTATGTATTCTAATAACAGATACAAAAAGAAAAAAAACTAAAATCTTGGGGAAAACTATGCCAAATTTTAACTCTAGGAATTAAAAATGGAGGACTGACAGATTAGCTATATCATTTCTTCTTTACTAACCTCAATTCAACAACTTGATGACAAATTGTGTTTGAGAACAACCTTGAGATAACATTTATGCTAAAAAAAAATGAGAGTACCTGGGTATGAGATCTGAATGTTCTCTACTGTGGCCCACAAAAATCAGGTCATTAATATTAATCCCAAATAACCCAGGGAGAAAGGGCTTTAGAAAGACTAGATTGGGTTTAGATTTGATTATTAAAGGAAGGAGTCACTCTCCACAGGTATATAATCCTTGGTATATATCAGAGACAAGTTCTTCACTTTCCTATTTCCAATAAGCACCTTCTATAAAGCCGTAAGTTTTTAGAGGACAGGAAAATATTAACTCATCATTATAATCTCAGCATTGAACAAAATATCAGTTCCTGGAAGTGATTTACCAAATGATTGCTGAATGGCTGATGAACAAATGGTGGAGGGGTCCAAAAATATAGCAGTAGTACATTAAAAAGACATTACTTAAAATGTTAAATGACTTGTAACAGAACTCAAATCAAAAAATTAATGTTATTTTTGCCATGAAAATGAACTTCTTTTAATTATATAATGCCAAATAGTTATTTTAACCTATATACTCTCAAAGAACTAAAGAAACAAAGACACACCTTAAATATTATGAGGTCTCAAAATATAGCAATAGTATACATTCACAAAAGCATCCAAAGCAAAGTTTTAATAATTTCCTATTTAAGGGTACCTGGGTGGCTCAGCCAGTTAAGTGTCCAACTCTTGATTTCCGCTCAGGTCATGATCTCAGGGTTGTGAGATCAAGCATTGCATAGGGCTCCACACTGGGTGGGGAGGCTCCTTAGGATTCTCTCTCTCCCTCTTCCTCCCTAAAAATAATAATAACAATAATTATCATCATCATTATTATTATTTCCTATTTTTAAAAAAATCTCCTTTTAGAAACCTACTTTACTATTGATGAGATGGAAACAGAGCTTGGGAAAGAAGCTATTTATCTTTTCTTTTAAAATCCACTTGCCCTTAAAATGTGATGATTCTTTCGGCCATTGTGCAGCATTTATATGTACCCAAGAAACAGACTTCAAGGAGAAAGGAAAATATATCTCTCTGTTCTCTCCTCTTATCTTCTTTTTCTTCTTGGTTACCTCAGAAACCCAGGAGATAAATATAACATAGGAGGTTAGAAGAAAAAGTCTCCCTAGGACTTCGAAAACACTTCATCAAAATGAAATAGAATTTCTCTTATCCAGTATGTGTTTCTTTTCTTCTTTGGCTCCAATTTTATTTTTGTGTGTCCTCATTTCTACATGCTTTTTCCAAACTACCCAAAATATCAGTAAGAATCTGCATGACACCTACAGTTTAAAAAATGCAAATGGTAATAGTACATCTTTCTCAAGGCACTTTTATAGACTTCAGATTTATATAGACTCTAGATTTCTGTCACACGTGCATAGCTTTGTTACACATATAGTATTGTTTTACATAATTAGTCATCTTTAATTATATGTCACAATATGTTTTTATAAGCTGCAGAGACTGATCCAGAAAACAAGTATGTTGAATGTGGAAAATAGAGATAGGAGGCTCAGACTAGATAGTAAAGTGTTAATGAGCATCAGGATTCCATTTTCCTATAAAGATGGAGCAGATGAAGATCAGAACTAAATGTAAATTTGGCCTGAAATATGACTGATATAAAATGTTAATGGACACCTGGTCTTACATGCATGCCATGTAGGTTTGGTTGACTCCTTACCAGCTTCCATAACCATGTTAATTTACAGATATGAATGCACCATGGCATGAAGTAGCCATATGGAACGCCATCACTGGAAGAAGTCTTGGTGGCTTCTGGTGGCTTACTCTATTCACCCAGATGTACAACTGGTAATTTATACTTGCTAATGAACAGTTTCCATGTAATTCTACCTACAGCTAGCACACCTTTAAGTCCTCTCTTTCCAGGGGCATAACCAAATGGCAGACTTAAGAACTTCTGATAAATAAACCCTATGCAGAGGGTAGTCTCACTCCTTTGGACAAACCAAAAAGAACGGAAATGATCCAAAAAGTTAAGTCAAAATGAATTAAAGACTTGAAAGTAAGACCTGAATCCATAAAATTTCTAGAAGAAAACATAGGCAGTAAACTAAGCTCCTTGACATCTGTCTTGGCAATGATTTTTTGGATTTGACACCAAAAGCAAAGGCAACAAAAGCAAAAATAAACAAGTGGGACTGCATCAAACTAAAAATCTTCTGCACAGCAAAGGAAACCATCAACAAAATGAAAAGGCAACCTACTGAATAGGAGAAAATATTTTAAAAATAAGGCAAGAAACAACAAATGTTGGAGAGATTGTGGAGAAAGGGGAACCCTCTTACACTGTGGGTGGGAAAGCAAGTTGGTACAGCCACTTTGGAAAACAGTGTGGAGGTGCCTCAAAAAATTAAAAATAGAGCTACCCTAGAACCCATTTACCCCAAAGACACAGACGTAGTGAAAAGAAGGGCCATATGCACCCCAATGTTCATAGCAGCAATGTCCGTAATACCCAAACTGTGGAAAGAGCCGAGATGCCCTTCAACAGATGAATGGATAAAGATGTGGTCCATATATACAATGGAATATTACTCAGCCATCAGAAAGGATGAATACCCAAGCTTTTGCATCAACATGGATAGAACTGGAGGAGATTATGCTAAGTGAAATAAGTCAAGCAGAGAAAGTCAATTATCATATGGTTTCACTTATTTGTGGAACATAAGGAATAGCATGGAGGACATTAGGAGAAGGAAGGGAAAAAGGAAGTGGGGGGAGTCAGAGGGGGAGATGAACCATGAGAGACTATGGACTCCAGGAATCAAACTGAGGGGTTGCAGGGGGGCATGGGTGAGCCCGGTGATGGTTATTAAGGAGGGCATGTATTGCATGGAGCACTGGGTGTTATATGCAAACAATGAATCATGGAACACAACATCAAAAACTAATGATGTACTGTATGGTGACTAACATAACATAATAAATAAAATAAAATTTTAAAAAATCATAGATCTGATAAGGGGTTGATATTCAAAATATATAAAGAATTCATACAACTCAATGACAAAAATACAAACAATCCAACTCAAAATCAGCAGAAGAGCTATACAGACATTTCTCCAAAGACATACAGATGACCAACAGGCACATGTAAAGATGCTCAACATCAGTAATCATCACGGAATGCAAATCAAAACCGCGATGAGCTATTACAGTATGGCTATTATCAAAAAGACAAAAAAAAAAAAGTGTTGGCAAGGATGTGGAGAAGAGGGAACCCTGTGCATTGTTGGTGGAAGAATAAATTGGGGCAGCCACTGTGGAAAACAGAATGTAGGGTCCTCAAAAAATTAAAAATAGAATTACCATATGATTTAGCAGTTCCACTTCTGAGTATTTATCTGAAGAAAAGAAAAACACTAAGAAAGATATGTGCACCTTCAAATTCATTGCAGCATTATTTACAATAGCCAAGACATGGAAGCAACCTAAGTAAACACTGATGAATGAACAAATAAAGGAAATGTGGTCAATATGTGCACATGTGCATGCACACATACACACACACAATGGGAATGTTATTCAGCCATAAATGAATGAAATCTTGCCATTCGCAACAACATGGGTGGATTCTGAGGGCATTATGCTAAATAAAATTAAGTCATAAAGAGAAAAATAAATACCATGTAATCTCACTTACATGCGGAATCTAAAACAATAACAACAATAACAACAAGGTCACAGATATAAACAGACTGGTTACCAGAGCAGAGGGTGGGGGAGTATGCCAAATGGGTAGAGTCAAGAGGTACAAACTTTCAGTTATAAAACAAACTATGAAGATGTAATGTACAGCATGGCAATTATATTTAATAATACTGCACTGCATATTTGAAAGTCGCTAAGAGTAAATCCTAAAAGTTCTCAACTCAAGATAAAAAAATATCTAACTATGTACAATGACAGATGTTAACTAGACTTATTACAGTGATCATTTTGCAATATATACAAATATCAAATCATTACGTTGTATTCCTAAAACTATAATGTTGCATGCCAATTATACCAAGAGGAAGGGAAGAAGAAGGAAGGAAGGAAGGAAGGAAGGAAGGAAGGAAAGAAGGGAGGGAGGGGTTCAATGAACGATCTCTATATTTAGACATATCCTATTCATACATTGCTCACTGTGATTGTAGGTAAGTCCCTAAAGCTCTGTTTGCTCATCTGGTTGTTATTAAAATTAAATAAAGAAATACACAAAAGTGGATGTAATAAAAGCTCAAGACCTCAGTAATGGTCTTCAGCATCATTAAGTAACATTTATAATGTTCACATTTTAAAATTTAAACAGCTACTACTCCTAAGAGGTTTAATATATCAGGCACAAAGAAACATTTCAAGCCCAGAATCCTTTTTATTGGAAGAGAATGCTTACCATGTGAAATGAAGAAAATGGACTCTATGCTACAACATTTAAATGTAGTTGTTTGTTATCTAGTTTCATTCCTCCAAATTACAGTTCTGAAAGCCTGTCAGCTGGAGAATAATCTTCCCAAAAACCTAATAGTAAGAAGTAATGGTCAAGAGGAGTACAGAAAATACAGCTGGCCTAGCGGAAGTCATTTTTTTTTCCCCAGTTGGGTTTAGATATTTCAATAAATAGTCTGCAACATTATTGTTATTCTTGTAACAAATAACATATAGTAACATAACCCACCAGTGGTATCCTGCGGCAGGATAACTTATGTGCACCATAACACCAGTTTGTAGAGGAAATAAAGTTGTCAAATAGTATATGGAGAGCATTCTTTACATTATATTGTAACCTTCTTACTTGTGTTATAACTGTTATTTTCATAAATGTGATCAATGGCAATAATAAACTTGGGAGACAACTGTAGTGTCTCTTGAAAAAACATTTTTTTTTCTTTTGGTTGCCATGTCATATTCTTATTTCTGCCTTGATCTGATGTTCAGCTTACTGACATTTCATGCTATATTCTGTAACAAATAAGACACTTAACTGCCTAATTGCTATAAAATAAAGCTAAGTGAGACTGCTTGAATACTGAAGAGCTAGTTTTAATTTAAGAATGGCTCCAATGTAGTTGAGCAGATATTCCAGGCTCTTATTTAAGCCATAGGAGTTCAAGGCCAGGCAATGTTGTTCTTGAACTTGCATTTCCTCACCTAGCAGCAAAGGCACAAAGTGATCAATCTTGGCTTTTTACTCAGTTGACACAAAGAATTTTTAGTGAGGCTGGACAGGGGTGGACTGGGATAGCAACAGAGATTCTCAGGCTAAAATGAAAATTCCTCAGTGATCAGAACAGTTGTCAAATATTATAAGGAGGTAGAACTTAGAAGGATAAACATTATAGGATAAAGAGTAGCTGATACAAGTGAAATTATTATTTTATGGTTCTACTGACAGGTGGAGAGCAGAGCAAAATTAAGAATTCCATTGAGAAATAATAATGATTTCGGTGACTATAAATTCTTCATTAAATTAGTTTTGGCTTTGGACAGTATCTGATTATATTACTAATGTATAATCAAAAGTGCAATTAAAATCATAAGATTTGTGTTAACTCAAGAAACTACAGTTAGGATATGGCAAAGCAGATGATGGTGTTATTCAAACATTTTCAGATTCGCATTTTGAGTCCACAGTATACTTTAGTATAGTAGATCATCACTACCACAGTTCATTTAGTTTATCAGCTTATACAACATGATGCCATTCTTTATTCCTGACACATAATTCTTATACACTTCGTTGTAGAGTTGAGTTAACCCCTACTTCTAGATCAGTATTAACTCGGGTTCTGGAATGCATCCTACCTTTAGCAAGATATAACTTAATGATTCTAAGGTCAAAAGTTTAGGGCCTTATCATCTTGTGAAATGTGTCCGAACCTTGTGTCCACTACTGGTAACAGAAGTGCTTGTCCCCACCTCATATTGCAGTATTATTATTATTATTATTTATATCTGTTAAATATTTTGAGGAGAGTAATGATTAATTTTTCATGCTTTAGAAAGATATTCATGAAAGCAATGTGTAAAATGAATCGAACACAGGAAAGCCTACAGACAGACAGGCCACTGGGAAGGACTTAAGCAAAAACACAAGGTATAAATCAGTACAAATGCAGCAAGACAAGGAGAGAGGTGAGGTGGGTTGGTCAGAGAGACAGTGAGTAAAAAGAAGCTACTTAAGTGAACACTGAGAGATTACGGCTCATTCTAAAATAGTAGTTGTTTCAAACCCAAATTGGAAAAGGTTGCAAAAGGAATCAAATGGGAGGCAAAGAAGACAGTACTTCGCAATTTAGCAAAAAGTAAACGAGTACTCACACACAACTTGAACTAGTATTATTTTAGGTTTAGAGCTTATTTAAGAAGAGTTTAATTTGATCATTAATTGATTCACTACCACCAAAAATACTTTTATCTAACTACTATGTTCCAGTAATGATTCTAGATGTTGGAAATTTCAAGGTGAATAAGAAGCTGTTACAACGTGGGTGTCACAATCTTCTGCAAAACAGCACAGTTAAAATGAAGCATCTGTCCACTAATTCAGACAAACGAAGTTTCAATTAAAGACAGGATTGTGTTTGGCTAAACTGCTCATATTGGCTTCTGTTATCGACCAGGTTCACTGCGTGATTATTTGACCCTTGGCTTCACTTTGCTTGTGTTAGACATTGTCAATAACTTGGTGGCAGGACCTGCAGCCAAAGCTTTGAAAAGAATGGTGCTGACTGATCAAAAATGCTAATGTATGTGAAAGTGCCTTGTAAACTATAAAATGCAATGTAGACAAAATTGCCATCACTTTCTCTATGAAAGGAATCTACTCTTCTAAACACCAGATAATCATTCAAAACATGATTTTGTGTCATCTGGAACTGGCCTTACAAATTGTGGTGCTGGAAAATAAAATATTTCATTGCTTTCTGGCAAACATGTAACATGCACCTGCAAAAACAAATATAACTTACTATGATGGTTAATTGAATGTGTCTACTTGGCTGGGCCATGGGGTGCCCAGATATTTTGTCAAATACCATTCTGGGTGGGAAGGTGTTTTTAGGTGAGGTTAACATTTCAGTTGGTGGACACAAAATAAAGCATATCGCCCAACATAATGTAGGTGGGCCTTATCCAATCAGTCGAAGGCCTGAAAAGAACAAAAGAACTGCTTGCCCTGAGATAGAGAAAATTCTCCATAAGACTGTGTTCAAACCTCATCTGCAACATGGCCCTTAGTGGTTCTACAGAATACTGTCTACAGACTCAAATGGGAACATCAGCCTTCCTAGGCCTCCAGCCTGACAGTTTTCAGTTTGGAACTGAAACATTAGCACTCATGGGTCTCCAGCCTATTGGCCCAGCCTGTAAGATTCTAGATTTTTCAGCCTCCATAATCACATGAGCCAATTCCCTATTGTAAGCCTCTTTACATATAGGATATCCATTGTCATACTGTGATTTATAAGAAATCTATTTTGTCTGCCTCCCAGTTTCTGGCACAGAGCTTCTGGCACTCTTGGAATTTCCTAAGTGATAAGAGTGATCAAAGTGCCTTGATACTCCCAACAAACCTCTTTCAACCATACCTGAGTTTATGTCAATGAGGTGACTTGGAAAACACCTAAGGATGAGGGCTGGTTGCCAGGGGAACAAACCATGTGAGTGGAGAGCTGGAACTTTGAGTCTCACCTTCCTAAGCTCCTGGGAGGGAGAGGGACTGGAGGTTCAATAACAAATCACAAATCGCTCATGATTTATTCAATCATGCTTATATAATGAATCCCCATTAGAACCCCAAAGAACAGAAGTTTGGAGAGCTTCTGGGCTGGCATCCTCATGCAAATTTGAGGAGAGGGACACACTCAAAGAGCATGGATGCTCTATACCTTTTCCCACATTCCTTGCTCTATGCATCTTTTCCTCATGTCAACTCCTGAGTTATATCCTCTTATAATAAACCAGCAACCTAGTAAGTAAAATGTTTCCCTGAGTCCTATGAACTGCTCTAACAAATGAACCCATGGAGGGGGTCATTAGAATCCCTGATCTAAAGCTGGTCAATTAAAAGCTCAGGTAACAGCCTAGACTTGCATTTGATTTCTGAAGTGTGTCTGGGTGGGACTGTTTTGTGGAACTGAGCCCTTAACCTGTGGGATCTGACACTTTCTCCAGGTAGTGTTAGAACTGAGTTAATTGTTTAGTGGTGTGTAAACTACATTGGTTCTGTTTCTCAGAAGAACCCTAACTAATAAATCTATTCATCTCAACAAATCTGGAGCATAAGCAGATACCAAAATAATCACCACCACCACTACCACATTTTCAGTGTGAAAGATTAAGAAATATTATTTCAGAGTAATTTTAAAAATAAGCTATTAAAGCACATGCAATCACAGCACTGGTTGCAAAGTCAATTTTCCAACCAATGTTTTTAAAACCCATTTTTGGGTCCATCTAAGCTAGACCTACACTATTTTGAATTTTCCAAAGGCCATTTATTTTAAGTTCTATACCCACTAGCAGTTTAAATTTTAGTGACATCTGAAAAATGGCTTATGGGCTTTAAAAAAAAAAAAAGCTTCAATGAATAAATATAAAAGGAGGCACTGGTATTTTATTCTTATCTCAATACCTATTTCCTTTTGGTCACTGGACTTAGGTCCAGTGTTCCCACGCTATGGCAACACAAAATGTACCAGTTTAGCTTCCTGAAAACTGCTAAAAAATGCAAAATTCAAATGGAAACCATATTATGGAGTGGATACAAAATAAAAACCACCGTTTTCCTTTGAAATAATTGCTTTATAAACTGAAAAATACTATGTTACTGCCCAAATAAAAATCATTAAAAATATCATTAGTGTGATTCATTAGTGTAGTTCCTTAATATTTGCTTTATTCCATTTACCTTGTTATATATGAAATACTTTGTCAAATTATAGCTCAAAAGGGCTTTCATATATTTATTTCATTTCTTTAATATGAAATTTTGTGAAGAGTTGTTATTTCCATTGTAAAGATAAGGAAAATGGGAATTTATTTTCTCAGGCAGTGTATAGTTGCACTGACACTATATTTCAGATTTTTGACCCAAAAAGTCAAATGTCATTTCTATACATTCATTATTAGCACCCTAACCTCAACACACATTAGCTGAGCTCCTTCTTCACACAAGGTACCATGGTGACATGGAAGAGTATGAAGAAGTACAAATCACTGTTCATGGTTTCTAGTGATATACAATAAAGATGAGAAAGGAAACCCTTCTGGGAAGATAAAATCATTAACAATACAAAAACCTAAAATAAAATAACAGGAATAATGTTTTAAAAATATCTCCCAATATGTTTTCCTTCTTCAGTAATGTGATTTTATTCCTTGATGTTTTGATACCATTTTTATCCCATGGAAGGTGAAAGAAAAAGAGGAGAGAAGCAGAGAGTATTCAAAAATAAGCATTCTACCTTTGTCTCTCAGTTTCAAAAATTAAGAATGAAGAGTACCAACAGCCCAGATGGGATACAGGAGGTGCCAAAAAAAAAAAAAAAAAAGTCCTAAGAAAGTAGCCTGAACTCAATTTGAAATCTGAAGCTATAAAATGGGTTACAGACTTCAGAAACAGGTGCCAACTTGAAGTTCCCAGAAGATATAAGATTAATTAGACAGATGATGGATGGATAGTTAACCAGATAGATAAATGAATATTAATAATCAGTGGTTCTCAAGCCACTCAGAAGGGCTAAAGCAATAGCCTTGAAGGATTAAAGGAAGGATCCATCCTTATTGTTCAGAGGCACCAACTCCCTCCCTAAATCAGGTGGAACCAGTCACATCTTACCTCATCCTGGTTGTTTTTATTTCCCACCCAGCTTATTTTTTATTCACTTTCTACCCCATACTTCTGAAACCATTTTATGAACTGTCATGTGCCATCTGAACCTTCAGTAAAACCAAAAACAGGCCTTCCTCTTAAGGAAAAAAAAAAAAAAGAAAGAAAGAAAGAAAGAAAAGAAACAAACCAGAGCTAGTCTTAGATGAAGTTCTCATTGGTCTGCAGCAGGATGACAATAATAAGAACAATGCAGTAAAATTTTTATATTGCAAACTGTATTTTATGTTTTCCATGATAATTTCAGTGATGAAATGTATTTCATAAAGTCATGGGGACATTCAATGATTGTTTCATCACAAATGAGCTTTAAAAGAGTATTATCAACACTATGTGGTCCCATATTTTTATGTGTGTGTGACAGGGGTCTGTTGGCAAACTGCATCTCTCCATTATATCACAAGATCAGGGAATCAGTGGTTCAATAAAAGTGTTACACTCCTTAGGAAGTAAGGGTTATTTGGATCTGGGGAATCAGAGGCAGCCTCAAGTAAAAGGTAGGAGTAAATAAGATGGACTGGATTTAACAATGTAGAAATCAGACAGAGGGCATTCTAAAAGGACAGAATGCTGGTAGAAAACAGACTAGTCCATATGGAATCTTAAAACAGAAAAGATGAGCCTAGTTTAGCTTGACTAAAGGATATACTGAGCTTTAAAGTTGGTGAAAAGTAGATCCAGGTTGGTTCAGAAGATTCTGAATGCTAAGCATCAAGAATTAAACCTTTAGTGCTGTGAATTGTGTAAGATTGTTGAATCACAGACCTGTACCTCTGAAACAAATAATACATTGTATGTTTAAAAAAAAGAAGATAGTAGGAAGGGAAAAATGAAGGGGGGGAAATTGGAGGGGGAGATGAACCATGAGAGACTATGGACTCTGAGAAACAAACTGAGGGTTCTAGAGGGGAGGGGGGTGAGGGGATGGGTTAGCCTGGTGATGGGTATTAAAGAGGGTACGTATTAAATGGAGCACTGGGTGTTATACGCAAACAATGAATCATGGAACACTACATCAAAAACTAATGATGTAATGTATGGTGATTAACATACATAATAAAATTTTAAAAATTTTAAAAAAAGAATTAAACCTTTAGATTGACTTAGGCAGCTCCCTCCGTTGCATAAAATAGAAGGAAATAGACTAAGAAAACAAAGGCATCAGTTACACAACACTCTTTGGAGATGTTCCATCATTAAAAGGAAGGGTTAAGATGGAAACTCAAAGGACACAGGAGGAATGAGAAAAGGCATTGATAAAATAGAGAAACTTTTGTCACAAAAGAGTACCACTCAAAATATGAAACTACAAAAACATATTTATGGCTTACTTAAGGGTGAAATACAGTGGTTGGAGATTGTCTCATTTAGCATAGCAAACTAATGATATTATACAGAGTTTGAGGAAAGAGTTTGTTTTGGGGTTGACTTGCTTACAGATGTGGAAGTATGAAGGCAGAACTATGTTGACTTTAGAACATATTCTGTGTTGGTGTCAGAGAGCTCTGACTGACTGCACAAGTTTATTTATCCAGGTTTATATCCCTCCAACTCTGACTTCAAATACTAAACTCTTACTAGGCCATTTTATTTTTTTTTAAGATTTTATTTGTTTTAGACAGAGAACAAGACAGAGCGCATGAATACACAAAGAAGCAGGGGGAGGGGCAGAGGGAGAAGCTAAAACCCCCTCCCCTTGGGGAGCTTGACCCAGGGGTGGTCCCAACACCCAGAAATCACAACCTGAGCTGAAGGCAGACCCTCAGCCACTCAACCGACTGAGCCACCCAGGCACCATTTTTATCAACATGCCCTAAAATTAGACTTTATAAATCCCAACTTTAAGCCTTTATTTACCATTTCCTAAAGCAATTTGCAATGACATCTATTTTAAGAGATAAACAAAATTAAAAGACACAGAATAACATACAAATTTATGGTAATGAACACACACACACACACACCCTTTATTAAAGTTTCTTTCCAAATACAAGGATCTAAGAGTTATCAATTACCTTAATACTATACTTTTCTCAGTAGCTGGTGCTTTGGCTTGAATTATTCAGAAAATCACCTCAAATTATTGCCTTAATTTCTCCTTAGATACAGAAATCTGAGTCAACAAATATAAAGTGCTCTTCTGAAACCAGAATTCAATAAAGTTTAAATCATTTTAGAAAACTCAACAAAAGCATCTATCTACACACCCCCGCCCAACACCTAACCCTTCTCCAATCAGTAAAGTAGCTTAAGTCAGAGATGGATCACCTCATATCAGTGAACGAATATGAAAATAAACTGCTCTGGGTTTTGTCTCCCTTTGTTCCTTCATGCCCCATTAGGATACAACAAGAAATACATTTTCATTTTTCTGTTCACTAAAGAAGAGTAAGTGTGGTAGAAAATGAAATTTAGCTCATTTGGACTGAGCTCAGCTTAATGAGGCTGACCTTTCCCTTCATTTTGATAGGTTTCTTGTTTTTAAACAAATACAAACTTTATTCTGAGGAAATATTTTAATCACCCTTCATCTGGTAAACACCAAATCTCAAGCAGATGAACTGTAGAAGGCTATCTTTATAGATGTTCTCTGCCCTTGAAGGTTCCAATATAAAATCTTAGTTAACTTTATTAAAAATATAAAAATCAGCAGATAGATATTTATGTAAGTTAAACTTCTGACTGAATTATGGTTTAAATCATTTACTATACATATTGTAGATGGGAGCAATTAAAAATTCTCTTTGTCATCTAGATCTCCCTCCCAAAGCATCTCAATATCAAAAATATTTTCATTAAGTGTTCACTACATAGCATATATTGCATGACAGATTGTGGGAAAAATAAAATAATTACATAAAATCAATTTATGTTTTGGTTGGAAAATAGTTACAGGAAAAAGGAACAGTTGAATTAATGTAGAAAGTGTAAGGTAATTAAGGCAATAAACTCATTAAAATTTTCAGAGTATAGAAGTCACAGAAAAAAAAAATGCGATCCCAAATCCAAAATAAATCATTTTCACAAAAGTAGTAGAATAATAAAATAAATAGTTAATAACTAGGATTAAATACTGGGACAAGATATTAGGAGGCCTGACTGAGTACTTTATAGAATTTAGGTGCTGTCTGAAATAACACAATAAATAAGCCCAAGTTCTCAAAAAAGGGGACTCAAATGAGTTAAGTTACATGTCAGTCACAAAAATTCATCTGGCTACTTCATTATTTATGCTTTAAACTACTTTCAAGTATGGTGAGAAATTAGAACATTCCCAAAGACATCCAGCTAAATCTTTAAGATGCTAAATAATATGCTTTATATCTTATTTCTTATGATCTGGTTTTACTAGCACTTAAAAAACAATGGATTAGAAAAGAAAAATAACTTATCCTAATTTATAAATTAATGTGTTCATTAACCATATTTTTTGAA
The DNA here is from genome assembly GCF_004348235.1 of Phoca vitulina. Lineage (NCBI taxonomy): Eukaryota > Metazoa > Chordata > Mammalia > Carnivora > Phocidae > Phoca > Phoca vitulina. Next base: position 36,820,723 of record NW_022589716.1, on the reverse strand, counting down.
CATGTCTTATTCTTCACACTAATGTTATAATAGCAACTAAGTCTGAACGGTAACTGATTAATCCATTCAATAAATACTTAGTGCTTACTAAGTACCAGGTACCTAGCTAGATTAGGGATAAAATAGTGAGAAAGAAGGTAAAAATAAATGCAGTTAACAAACAACACCACCACAATAAAACAGAAATTGTTCCTGTCTTCAATTGACTTATATCCTAAGGTGACCATTAATCAACAACCTTTACAATTAATAAACTAATCATATAAATACATAATTATTAGGAATAAGAATTAAATCTTGCAGTTCAGGATGTGACCTAATTAAGGAATCTTTGCTGAGAATGTTATGCTTAAAGGGAGTAATGAAAAATTAGAAATAATTAAGGGACACCTGGGTGGCTCAGTCGATTGAGTGTCTAACTCTTGATTTTGGCTCAGGTCATAATCTCAGGGTCGTGAGTTTGAGCCCACGTCAGATTCTGTGCTGAGGATGGAGCCTGCTTAGGATTCTCTGTCTCCCTCTCCTCTACCCTCCCCCACTCCCCCAGTTCGCATGCTCAATCTCTCTCTAAAAAAATTAATAATAATAATAATTATTGTTATTAAGAGAAGAGGAGAGAAATTTCCACAGAAAGAAAACAGTATGCTGACAAAGACTCTGTCCTTGACCTAACTCTCAATAGGTTCTTCTGAGCCTAAGACCAGCCCTTGGGCATGTCCTCAAGAACCCATTTTTAGCAAGGATCCAACTAAGTCAGTTTAGTCAGAACCCCCACCTTGATATCTAATAAACTCCTCATTATCCACCATCCTCCAGGTAATGTCTGTTCACCCTCACCTGCCTTCAGCAAGCAGAGTGATTCTGCCAGAATCGCCCTTTACCCATGTTTCCACTTATTATTTTTACATCCACTGATCCCAACCCTGATTCTTGTTTGTAAATTACCAGAACTGAGCTGAGTTCTATACTAAATCTCTTCCCCTGTTGCAATTGTTCCTGATTAAAATCTGTTTTTACTGTTTAACTACTGTCAGGCTCTGTTTTGTTTTTTTTTCAAAGATTTTATCTATCCATCTGACAGAGAGAGACACAGTGAGAGCAGGAACACAAGAGGGGGAGTGGGAGAGAGAGAAGCAGGCCTCCTGTGGAGCAGGAAGCCTAATGCGGGGCTCGATCCCAGGACCCCAGGGTCATGACCCAAGCCGAAGACAGATGCCCAATGACCGAGCCACCCAAGCGCCCCTGTCAGGCTCTGTTTTTATTTTAACAATGTACATAGGTCCTGAGAAGAGAGGGGTCACTGTATCACATCAAAAACACCTCCTTATATTTTTCATAATAGCACAGATATATTTAATATGATTAGAGGGGTCTGAACACTATATTTTCAGGTTTAATCAAAACTTCCCAATGTTTTTTGTAAATAAAGTTTATGAGAACACAACCACAGCCATCATTTACATATTTTCTGTGGTTGCTCCACCCACTAAAAAAGGCAGAGTTGGGTAATTGTGACCGAAACTGTACAACTACAGAGACTAAAATATTTCCCATCTTGTCCTTCCAAACCCTGTTAATAGACTTTTAATCAGGTATACAAAACATTGGTTTTATGAGATTGCCAAATTTTGCAAAACCTTGGGCACTTCTGGACAAATTTCATGAAGCAACTTGTGACTAATGTTAAGACTTCTTTCCTAGGATATTACAATTTTTTTCAAGGTTACCAGAAGCCTCTGCTCAAATAAAATTTTAAGCAGACTCCCAAAATATAAATCAGAATGAAATCGAGCTGCCCTAAGTAAAGAAAGGAGGTCCAGATCTCTCTGCCTAAATATTGAGCCAATCCTTCTGGGCAGAAAAAATATTTTGGAAAACACTGCTCTAGGATTCAAGAATGAGATGGTATTCTACATTTCCAAAGGAGCCATAGTCATTTACTTTCCCCTAAAACTTTTTATAAATTTTCTCATGCAGAAAGTTTGCATTAATAATATAATGATGACAATATACAAATAAATTCAACATTTAACATTTTGCCATATTTGCTTTTTCTAAATAGTGCAACTATATATTTACAAACTTTTACAGAATACCCTTTTTTTAAAGATTTCATTTATTTATTTATTTATTTGTCAGAGAGAGCATAAGCAGGGGGAGCAGTAGGCAGAGGGAGAAGGAGGCTCCCCACAGAGCAAAAAGCCCGATGTGGGACTCAATCCCAGGACCCTGGGGTCATGACCTGAGCCGAAGGCAGACGCTCAACCAACTGAGTCACCCAGGCATCCCCAGAATTAATTCTATTTAATCTGCAGGCATCAGGATCCTTCATCCTCAAGTTCTATAGGATACCTCTCTTAAACTGAAGATGTTCTTCTTCATGGAGATTACCAAAATACCATTACCACATCACAAAAAAAATTAGCAACAATTTTCCCTAATACCTAATATATAGTCCACATTCAATTTTACCAACCTAAATTACAACTCTCAAACTCATGCACTGAATTTCTTTATGTCCCTCTGGTTTTTATTTATTTTATGTCCCTATGGTTTTATTTTTCTATGGCAAGTATATATCTGTTTGCTTCTTTTATTATATTGACTTTGTAGACAGACTAAGACAGTGTTTTGAAGAACATTCTACACCTGGAGTTATCCCATTATGCGTGTTTTTTATTGTGTTCATTCTTTCTTGTATTTCCTGGAAATTTAATTGACTGTAACACATTTAATAAATAAAATCTCACAGGTCCACGGGTATTCTTAGGAAAAAAAAAAGAGGGAGAGAAACAGCAAAAGCAAAAAACAAACTCTTCAGGCTTCAGTCATTGGAGGTGATTATTACATCAATTTTTTACTTTGAAAACTTCTAATCAAAGGGAAATAAGCCTTTTCTTTTTAAGGAGGAACTGTATTTTATGCCAAACTGATGAGAAAAAGTGCTTCTTCATAGGAAATTCCAGTCAATAATTGTAGATGCGAAGAAAGAATTAGAAAATCACTATTCTACAATGCCCAAGGAATCACTGATCAAGGAAAAGACACCAAACACATGCTAAAATGATTAGATGGAAGGTTGTTACAGAACCAGCCACCCAGTGCCAAAAAAATCTCTCACCCCCTTCCAGGGTACTTATTCATTACAAAGGAAAAAATACAGTTTGGGAGTAGAAAAATCTGTTGGGGGGTACCTGGGTGGCTCAGCTGGTTAAGCGTCTGACTCTTGATTTCAGCTCAGGTCATGATCTCAGGGTCATGAGATTGAGCCCAGAGGCCCCCCACAGGCTCCACACTGGGCTTGTAGCCTACTTAAGATTCTCTCTCTCCCTCTCCCTCTGCCCCTCCCCACCCCTGTGAGCTCTCCCCTCTCTCTCTCTCTCTCCAAAAAAAAAAAAAAAGAAAGAAAAATTTGTTGGCCCACCTTAATTCATATGATCAAACTTAGCACCACTAATACTGAGGAAGTCTGATTTCATGTCCTTCTGATATTTTACAATGTAAAATACACATATCACCTACGAAAGGATCTTACCAAACATTTTTTTCCCACCTAAAGACTTAATTCTTCTAATTAGGTGCTTGATGAAATAATCTCATAATAACAACTCAATAAAAATAGTTTTGTTTTTTTTTTTAGGTTGTAAGTAAACTTGAAACAATGATTAATCATTCTAGTAATGGCTGTGACCATTAACAGCTGATTGAGAAAGCTGCATACTGGAGAGAAAAGGACAGGGAAGCAACTATACCTAAAGACCACACTTAGATATTCAAACCATTTGTAACTGATAAAGCTCAGTGCCCCTGTCTACCATAATTCCTTTCCATTGATATGGTAAGTTTTGAGCAACATTTCTCACATTATACACCAAAATTCTATGAATTTTTAAGTCACAGAAAATGGTCTTATAACACAGTTTAGTGTAACGGTTAAGAGTAGGGACCTGAGATCCAGACTGCCTGGATGTAAAATCCAAGCTCCACACCTGTCATATCCTTTGGAAGCCTCAGCCCATTGATCCATAAAATGGAGATATTGGAATTACCTTACCTACATCACAAGTTTACAGTAAAGATTTATTCAGTTAATACAAATAAAATGCTTAGAAAAATGACCATTGCACAGTAAGTATTCAATACACATTATTACATTGTTGTTCACCTAACACTCTTATTTAAAATGATTATTATATTTTATTTGATATGGGGTCTGAATTAAGACACTGCTGGTATCGATTACACAGCAGAGTTACAAACATCATTGTTGTCAACATGCTTGTCGTAACAGGCATCTGACGCATTACTGAAAACTGTGCCAGGCTCTAGGCTGATTTGACATCTGAAAGCCACTTTCAGCCCCCTTCTCCTTTTTATTTCTCTACTTAGAGACAGTAAAACTAACCTGTAGCAAGAGAAAACTAAGTGATATACTTCTTGCTATGAGAAGTTAGTGGAAATCAACTGGTGGAGTATCTAGCAAAACTTTTAAACAAGACAGACTCAGCTGGCATCACTGTTTTTGTCCTTTACTCTTTACCATTCTTTCTGTCTGAAAGACACACAGCATCAGGAAGTGAAGCATCCATGTTGAGAATGTGAACTGAAAAGCCACAGTCTTCTGGATGGCAAAAGAGACAAATACAAGAGCAGGGTCTGATGGCACCACTGAGCACCTACAGCAGTCAGCCTGCTAGACTTCTTGTTATATGAGAAAAGTAAGTACTTATGTGTTTAAACCACAATTTATCTGGTTTTCTAATTGCTTGCCACTGAAGACAATCCCAACCAATATACTTATTCTATTTCATTTAATGTCGTAAAAACAGTAATAGGGAGGCAAGATTATTATCTCTGTCTGACACATGTAGTAAATATATTCTTTAAAAGCCTTGTTTTGAAAGAAGCTGTAAAGACTGAATCTATCTACAACTTTCATTAATGTTTAAAACTTTATTTTGCTGAATAGGTTAGGAGATGATTATCTTGCATTCTAATTTGTATACTCTTCAACAGAAACTGTACAGCAGCAAATTGAAATGGGTTAATACAAATGACTTATCTTCAAGTCAATTACAACCACCAACATCTTATTAGCTGTTTAAAGACTATGAGAAAGGTCTATTGAATTTAACAGAGGATTTGCAGGAAAAAAAACCTAAGAACTTTATTGTGTCTTATGGATTGTGAAGGCTTTAAGAACTGTCTAGAAGATTCATTCCATCATGATAAAAATAACCCATAATTCTTAAGGCAATTTAATAAGCCAAAGGAAACTCTGACATTGTGATAGATAACTAAAAATATTTATCATTCGGCTCTGAAATAGAGTCCACTGTCTGGTATGCTTTGGATAGCTGGTCTATCTATTCTTGTTAAATTAATATGTTAGCACTCTTCAGCTCTCTTATGCTGCTAATTAAATGAAACAGGGTAGTTGAAACTCATTTTTGAATGAAATTCAAAGTGATCCCCACCGCAGAAGACACCAGAAGAAATGCAAAGGCACCTTCTACTGCTTGAAGCCTTTTGTTGGGAGCTTGCTGAGTTTCAAGGAAATGGCACTTTAGCTATAAACTTTCCTCCACTTTTTTTATTTTAAAGTTTCTTTCTTCTATTCTACTGCAAACCACATATCTAAATATAGGTAAAAAATTCTTCCCCTGGTCAACTCACTTCAAGACCTATAAATATAAGAATCACCTTCTAAATACATCTACAAAGCTCTTTTTATATTAAAATTTCAGCAGTACCCTTACTGTATACACCATAAGGTTTAGAAGGAATTATTTCTACTCTAGAGCATCCCAGAAGCCCCAGAAAACCCAATGAGCAATGTGTTTTCTTGAACACAAGAGTCACAATTTCTAGCCTTTTCATAGGAGTTTTGTCAACTCTTTCCCCAAACAACCTAAATAGAATTTTTATATTCAGCTATCCATTTTCATGCTGTATGGTATTCAGAACATATCAAAGGGTGAGAGGAGAACATTCCAAATTTAAAGGCAACTGGATTTACTAATTCTGCCTGAAGGTATTTCAAATGTTAAGAATAAGCAACTTTTAAAATTTGTTTTTATCCAGAAGTACGCAGAATACATCTATTCCTGACACCAGCATGGCAAGGTGAATGCAAGGAGGTATTACAAGTGTTCACACTGTATACTCTTCTCTCCACCATCTTTCTTTCTCTATACCCCAGTGACATTGAGATACAACATTTGAGATGATCAAGTAAGTTCTCCTTCTCTATTACCCTATCTTCTTGATCCTGAGGAATATGCTCACAATGGAAACATGGCACATTTAAGCTCTCCCAAGGACTGCACCATATGCACACTCATACATACATGGTAAGCCTGTGTCCTACACTGAATGGAAGCCATAATAAGCAAAGGCCAGCACAGGCTCTGAGTCCAGCAAATCCAGACCTCATTAGCTAGGCAAATAAAGTCCCTGAGACCTCCAGAAGTTCACATTCTTGTGGAGGGTAAAGATAACAAACTAGCAAACAAATTACTTAATTTTAAACAGTTCTAATTCCTATTAGTTAGATAAAAACATATACATATGAACACTATAAGAGCACTAATGAGGGTGGAATATTATCTTTAGAAGTAAGGCCTTGAAGGGAAGAAGATTCTTCTTCCTATCCTCCTAAGGTTCTCTGGATGGAGCCTTGTAAATTGGACCAACAACAACAACAAAAAGATTAGTAAGAGATGAGCATGCAAATGTATTAAATGTGAGTTCTGCATGATACAAGAGGCTTCAAAAGGAAATGAAGACCTGAAGAGATGGTTAAACCTGAGCATTTTTATACTGGATTTGATGAAGAATGGAAAGTCATGCAAAGAAGAGATAAGACAAAAGGGTATAAGCTAAGGATAGTAAACTGGAAAAAAACTTAGCAAAGCCTACTAGTTCAGATTCCCCTTGGCATCACTGCCTTTGGAGATAAGAATGCTTTTCTCCAGGTATAGGGAGGGCACCTCTCACATAAGGGCCTTATGACCTGCTTCAGTAGAGAAAGGGGAGGCCAGAGAGTGCTTACTGGTACTACCAATTCTCAGATTCCTTCAGCTTCAAATTTTCAATATGCCAAGGTGCCATATTTGGGGATAGCATATTCTGAGGCCCATCAAACTCTATTTTTGACAAGGCCACAAGTGAACAGGCATTTAAATTGTACATGCTGGGAAGGTAGAATATCCTGGTAGAAGCAGTAGCTGGTTCAAGGGCTCCAAAATAAGAATGAAACTAATGGGATTTTAGGAACAGAAACAAGGCCACTGAAGCTGGACCAGAACTGTTAAGAAGGGACCTGGTAAGCGACAGGCTGGGGCTGGCTTTCCATCAGACTTTACAGACTATGAAGAGGCTGAGAGATTATGGAGTGTCTCACACAGGGGAGAAGTGAGAACTTACGTGTATATTAAAAGGACCTCTTTCTGAAGCATAGACATGCTATTATGGGGCTAACTTACAGGGCTACACTAAAGAGCTCACATACTTAAAGGACTAAATTCAATGTTGGTATATAATTAGAATTCAATAAACATTAGCTCATTATTATCTCTTTTTGTTATGAAGATGTGCCACAACAATGTATCCCAAATCTGTAATCCCAAACAATGTATACCAAATCCCAAAGGAGAATGACTACATTTTAGAGGCTATTTAACTTTTAATTGCTTTTCTTTATCATAAAAGTCATACACACTCATTTATAGAATCCATAAAACTATGAAGAACTATCATAAAGAATAAGAGGAAAATCTGCAACCATAATTCTTTCTCCCCCAGATAATTGCTAATAGTAATCCTTTTCCTCTAGTTTTTTTTCTATGCAATCATATTCATAGGGTTGAACTCTACTTTCATACTTTTGTATGCGGTTACATTTTTTGGTGTTAATTAAAGAATGTTAAGATTTAACATACTCACATAATCTCTTTCCAGAAGCAAGATGCCGTACAAAATCACTATTACTGTCTCTGCACATTAACTCTCCAGCATGTCAAAATTGAATGTGTGTGTTTTCACAGTTAAGTCTCAATTCAATTCTCTGATATATGTTGAGCACACTGGAATTTTTATACCAATTTAACGGATGGGTAAATTGAGACTTCACTAGCCAGCTGGAAAAACTATAGTTCAAATGAATAGGAAAGTTAAATCTAAAACTTTTGTTTCTGGCCCACTGTTCCACTAAGCCCTTCTAACCCCCTTTCCTCAGTTTACCCAAGATCCTTTCTGCTCAGTGCTCTGTGGTCTGGTCCACACTTACAGCTTGTTAGAAATATGGACTCTCAGGCCCCATACCAGATCTACTGATGCATAGCCTGCATTTTAACATCTCTAGATAATTTCTTTATACATTAAAGTTTGAGAAGCATGAAGTAATACACTTTCAACCCCTTGTATAAAGAGGCTAGGATGACCAAAATAACTATGTGATCACTCTCAGTCTTACACTTCAAGCTGAACACAAGCATTTATTGGTTTCATACAGAAGACAGGAAAAATAGCAATTTTGAGCTAAAAATGTTCTACCAGCCATATATTTATTGCTACTAAAACACAGAATAAAAATGAGCTACTTACTCACTTAGCTGAAAGCCATTAACTAAAAAGGATTGCAGAACTTGCATTTTAAAAATAATTTTCACCTGCAGATAGACTACTTCATGTACAAAAATGGCAGTGTGAATAAACATTCATTTCACCATTGATTATATTAGCAAAAGGCCAGCAAAACCCTAACTGTGGTTACAAGGGATTGGTTACATAAATCATGCTACATCTGTACAATAGCAAACTATTCTGTCATTTAAAAGGATGTAATATTATGGAATGCCCTCCCAAGTGTTGTTAAGTGAAAACTAACAAGATACTTTGTATGTGTGGAAAGACATATAAATATGATTGTAATCATATAGAATATTTCTGGAGGAATATGCATGATACTAGCAACTTATTTTTGTGAGAGGGGAACCAAATGACTTGGGGAGAGGAGAAGAGACTTACATTTCACTGGGCATGTTTTTTATATATTTTGAACAGTGTACAATGTGCATATATTATCTATTCTATCATTTTAAACAAACACCTACAGAAATTATTTTTATTCAAGGCAGTGGAAGGTGGGGAGGCAGTAATTATCATGGATATAACAACAATGTTAATTTTTACATGACATAAAAGCAGAGAATAGAAATGGAGTTAGATTTGCAATTTAGCAATTTGTCTCCACCATTAACTAGTTCAGTGACTAGTTCAATCCCTTTTATTTTCAAGTCTCAGTATTTATTTTAGAAGAGAGCAAGCTATCTTTCCCACTTTATAATATTATAAAGATGAAATAAGGAAATGCATAGAGAGATCCATTATGAACTATAATATACTATACAAAATGAAGTCTGTATTATTGAGCTTTGATGCTTAATGTTTTGATATTGTCTAAATGGAAACACATCAGATACTAACCACCTCCATTATTGTTCCCCTCCAATACAACCTACATTTTGTTGATAAATGAGTCTTTCTGAATCACAAATCTTAAATGAATCTGCCTACAAAATCCAGGGACATGTCAAGTGCATATGGCTTTCCAGGCTCATAGTGACCTTGCCCAATTAAAAACAAACAAACAACAACAACAACAAAGTAAGGTTTCCTTTAGTTATTTTTTAAAATACTCTATATGTTTCAATGCAAGTGTTGTATGTTCTTTGTCCCTAAGCAGTATCTTCAAGTTGACTTCAACTTGTTAGGGTTTGGTCTGTGGCAATGTTAGGAAAAATCTGCTCATTCTTATATGCCAAATCCAATGTGCATGGATGTTGGGGGTAGAACTGGGGGGAGATGCCAGGGAGGTGATGATAGGGATGATGTTGTGACACTAATCTATTCCCTTACAAATGCTGAGGCAAATGTTAAATAAAGCTTGCCTGATATACCCATTAAATGCCTCAATTTCGATCTTACCTACTAATACCTGGCAGGTTATAACTACCAAAAGAGAGCCTGTTTTGTGCTCTCCTGGATTGTCTATTCTCCTTTCTCTACTGAAGGAAAACATACCATTTAAGGACCATTTCAAATGTGATTCCTTTCAGTAAGTCACTTCTAATTACCTCAATCCAATGTTTTTTAGCCTTGTCTGAATCACTACTGTATACTCTCAGCTATCTTATGAGATGTCACATTCTCATGTGTTATAATTAATTGATTCATATTTTCTTTCCTATGACACAGTATGCTGAGGACAAGATTGTGTCTTGTTCATTTTTACATCTGCAAAAGCATTTCATAATGAGTAGGCATTCAGCAAAATGTTGATTCATCACATCAGGCAATAAATAATAAGTATGCCCCCAAATTTACTTGGATCTGTGTGATAAAACAATTCAGAGTGAAAAACAACTGTCCATGAAAGGAACACATTTAATCAACAAAGGAATTACCTTTATAAAGACCTCCTTTGCACTGGGAATTTATTTCCTACAGCTATCTTTTTAGTAAATTTTGTTAGGAAAGAAAACATATTTGTATAAACTAAGGTAAATTATTCTCTAAACTTGCAATACATACAAATTAGCAGGTTATTTTCAAATTGCTAGCTTTGCTTGTGTGACTTGTACATGTTTAAAAGTTAATCCCCCTTGTACGCATGCATTTATTCAAAAACCACTCAAACAATTTAAGACAAACAGAATAGACTTTTGTTCCAAACTGGAATCCCAACAGAAAGAAAAAAATTACAGTGACATTAATAACTAATGATTCAATCAAAAACTGATTTAAGACAAATTAACAGAGATGAAAGTCATATTTAGACTCATTTAATCTGTCTGGAAGAGCTGGAGGAAAATGAAAGCCAATAAGTGCTAAAATTCTGAGAGGAATTACACATTTAATTCATAATCTCTAGCTTTATTTTGAAATCATTTCAGTGAGTTACGTTAAACCGCATCAAAACTTAGAGATGCCGTTTTTTTTGTTTTTTTTTTTAAACACTGTGTCTCCATGTTGAGCTTTTCAGTAGAGGTATCTAATGCATACCTGAGCCTCACATATATTTCCATAGCTCTAATCATGAGCCACTAAATGGGCTTTATAACAGACAAATAGAGAATCAAACAGGAAACTCCAGTAAGTAGCTCCTACCACCTTGGTTGGCTATGATTTTGCTTCAAACCTTCACCTTAACTTTGACTTAGCCATGCCCCCATTCCTTCTAAGTTTCTATGTATGGTTGGTTAGTCATAACTTATCCTCAACCTCCTTTTAACTTGCCTGAGGAAGTTCTCTCATTCCTCACTCTATCAGTAAAGTGCAAACAACAAAAACCAACTCTAGCTAACGCCAGCAAACCAAAAAATCTGTTAGGAAAAGGTGAAAGGAGATTCCAAAAGAGTAGAAAGCCTGAGTGCTCTGACCTTCTAGGGAGCAGAAACAGTTAGATGGTATTTTTGATGATACAACCGGCTTGATGAATGATTTCATCCCTGTCTCCTTCTTGTGTCACTTGCGCTCAAGGGCTGAGTTTCTGAGAGTGAGTACCTGGTTATCTTTGTTGCCACATGGCCCACCCCTCTCGAAGAAGTCAAGGCAGCTGACAGGTAAAAGTGCATTGCACCAGGAACCGGGATGGGACTTCCCAGGTGGAAGGAGGGGACGGAGGAGACAGACATTTACTTCCCCTCTGACACCCCCTCCCACACACACCCATTTTCTTAAAACCTTTCCTCCTAGGCTTAGAAAGCTCAGATTACCAATAAAGGAAACTTTCAGCCTTAAAAATCAAGAAAAAGATCACGTAGTTTCAGGTCTCCTTGCCTTTGCCCACACGATTCACTCTGACTGAAATGCCATTAATCTCTGCTAGGTGAAATTCCACTCCTTCTTCCAAACCTATTTCAAATATTACCTCCTCTGTAATGATTTTCCTGACCTCTCCATGAAGAATTAATCAGTCGTGCTCCTGAGCCTCCAAAGTGCATTCTTCATCACCGGATGGACTTACCTCCGCGTTACAGTTAATTGTTGAAGTGTAGGTCTCCAGGACGGGGCTGTGAGGGCAGTAGGGAAGGTACCCACCCGGCTGCGCGAACTTGTCCAGCTCCGCATCATCTACTCTGACCCGGCCAGTGCGTCTCCCACACATGCATTTGGAATACGTGAAGAAAAGTTGGAGGGTACTGCTCAAATAAACCCGGAGGCCTAAGGTGGAGCCGCCCCGGACTGTCGCCTCAGCACACCAAACTTCAGTGAGCCTTTAAATGCTCCGCTTGACCAGAACCGCAGTGGAAGCCGCCAGCCAGTCCTCAAAACGCCAAGCCAACTCGAGGTTCCAGAGTCAAGTTCCTAATTCCTCGAGCTTTCTGAATAAGGTCACACCGGCAACTTCCGCCAATCCCGCCGGGCTGCACCACGGCTGCTCGGAAGGCTGGGAACCTCGCTGGTGCCCAAAATCCCGCGAGAAGAGCTCTCAGGGCTCGCGAGGCTCTGTCCTCCCTCACCCTGCCCAGTGCTCTCCCTTGAAGGGAAGGGGTCAAACACTCGACTCAGTTGCTCTAGTTTTGTCATTTGATACTACTAAACTGAAAAATTCCTTCCAGATACTCTCTGATGCCGTTCCGTGTGATATGTCGGGTAATCATTACAAAATCAGCACAATTTTTATTTAGTGATTGATTTTAAGATTTTATTTATTTATTTGACAGAGAGGGAGAGAGGGAACACAAGCAGGGACAGAGGGAGAGGGAGAAGCAGGCTCCCCGCGGAGCTGGGAGCCAGATGTGGGGCTCGATCCCAGGACTCTGGGATCATGACCCGAGCTGAAGGCAGACACCTATCGACTGAGCCACCCAGGCGCCCCCAAAATAAGCACAATTTTTAAAGCTGGGTTTTGGGGGCACCTGGGTGGCTCAGATGGTTGGGCGTCTGCCTTCGGCTCGGGTCATGATCTCAGGGTCCTGGAATCGAGCGCCGCATCGGGCTCCCTGCTTGGAGGGGAGCCTGCTTCTCCCTCTCCCTCTACTGTTCCCCCTGCTTGTGCTCTCTTGCTCTCTCTGTCAAATAAATAAATAAAATCTTTAAAAAAAAAAAAAAAGCTGGGTTTTGAAGAGAGTCATGTTGGGAATGAGGCTGAATTAGTTTAACGGTTCTGCATGGTCACTGTCATGATGGTTATTCTAAAAAGAAAGAAAAAAAGTATCAGGCATTCAAAAGTCTCTAGGCTAGATTTTACAGAAAAGAAACTCAATAAATATTATTCTTGCTTCCTACAAACTTAATATCTAATCTGACTGGTAATGATATAGACAGACATTATGCGAGGGAGGGCTGGAGTAATGGACACATTATAATAATATTTTTTAAAAAAGTAAATTATCCATATATCCAGAAAGTAATATATGAGTATCTAAGAATGAAGTATAAAAAAATTTTAGTTGAAAAAAGATGAATTTATATGCAGTAACAGATGCAAATAGCCACTTTCCTAACTGCTCAAGGTAAATTAGAAAGCATCTACTTCAGAATTCTTACAAATATGACTGCCTCACTTATTTGACATTTAAATTTCTCCACGACTTGAAAATGTTATTTAGCTTTTATTTGGCCTATTTTGTCACTCCAGTGAGATTTTAAACTCTATGAAGAGAAGCACCATCTTTTAACTTCTGTGATAATGGAAATGCACCACACAGTTCTATAATCTTAAAATGCTCAATAAATATATTGGGAGGAAAGCACTTTCACTATCTTTATATCCCTTGAGTTCCAGGGAGCAAAATGATAAAAAAAACTTGTGGTCTTCAGGTTTTTGTATTTATTTTTTCAATCTATGTAAAGGAAGGAATTTTCCAAACTCCAAGTTATTGATATTAATCTTTACATGTGGAAAGCATACTCGTGTTGTAGTAAAAAAAATTTCACAAAAGAATTTTATTAATTTAACAACCGAACATTCTAAATGGATATAAATCCAGAGTTTCTCTGATACATACAACTGCCTTATTTCTTCAAAGCATTAGCAATATGAATATGATTACCAGCACTTGCTTTTAACATCACCTCCAACTAGTCTACACTGCACTAAAATTCCTGTGTTTGCAGGATATTCATTTGAAATTATTCCTGAGGCAAGTTACTAGAATAATAATAACGGTAATGATAATAATAACAATAACAATAATAATAAAGCAATAACAGAATCAGGAAAACCAATAGGATTATTGAAAAGGAATTCCTAGTCTATATTTATAGCTCATTTGTATTTAATAGTGAATTAGACTTGGCGTGGTTATTGTGTGTTTCATCAATTCTGCCGACAAGTGTTAAAAGGGAAAAAGCAATTTTCTCCTGACAAACATAGACCTTTGACACTAACTACATTCTTATTTGCACATAAATGGTTTAAATGAACTGAAGTTATTTTGGTTTATTTAGTTCCTTCCTCAACCTCTCCAACAGACCTGTGGTGTTTGGGTAAGAATCAATTTCACAGGAACCCACACCGAATACCTGCTTTAATGTGGCCAGTAATTCCATTAGTCATTGAGTTTTATTTCATCTAAATAACACAGTAAATGAACTACAGTAATTCCCTCTGACTGTTGAAAAGAACTTCTGTTTAGTATTAGCACCACTGTAAAAAATTAGTCAAATATAAACAGAGGTGTTTCTATTAATTTAGTTCTAGAGAAGGTTATAAAATTTTTGTAATCAAAAACATAAAAAGTTGAGCACATTTCCATATTGTCTGAATCTAAAGACAGCACAGGAGAATAATTTTTTCTCTGACCATTTAGATATTAGATAGCCCATTTATTGAACACCTGTTTGATGACAAACAACAACATGCTAGACATAAGCCTAGAGGAGGGAGGATTGTAGAAGAAATGAAAGGCTGGTTTCCTGATTCTTAGTTTATGTACAAAACAAGGAGATAAAAATAGTTTAAAAAATTACGAAAACATTTAAAGAAGTTGTACCAACAAATCCTTTATTAAGAGATTTAACAAAGGCTGCTAAAATACTTTTTTCACATTGTGCTTTAGTATTTTCACAGACATCTTTCCATGTGAATCTTATGAGAGTGTAATTAGTTCCATTCAGGGTCAGGTTCAAGGAGATGGTACCTGTGTAATGGCATATGACCTCAGGCTTGGAATGGTCCCAGGCTTAGTTTAATGCTCTGATGTTACTGTCCTGAAATTCTTGATAATATTTGAACAAAGCGTCTTTATTTTGTACTGGGCCCCACAAATTACACTTGCATATGACAGACAAGAAAAGACACAGAGGGAGTCATCTTCAAACTCACAGAAAAAAATTAATTGACTTGTCTAGAGAAGAAAAAGAAAATATGTAATTTCATTGGGTCTTTAATAGTACAGTGGGAATAAATGTGATTTGGGTGAAAAAAGGAGGAAAATTGGCTAATTCCAGGAGGATAAACCTATGAGCTGTTTCTGTCAGGATGCTCATTTTTGGAGTAGGTAACTAGGGTCCACCCAGACTCAGGTTTATCTGTGCCTGATGAAATGTCAGCAAAAATCTCTAATGGGAATTTTTAAAAAGGCAAGAATTGAAATTAACTAGAGCACATTATGAATAAGAGACCTACAGCCAACCTGATGTCATATATCTATTACAACAGTCAACCTTCCCTTGTTCAATGGGCTTCAGGTTGTCTCCTCAGTTTGGGGCAACAGCTTCTGTGCTGCCGTTGACTCTATGAAAACCAAAATACTCTATGCATTTGAAAGGAACTGACACAACACTAGTGCCTCACTTGCCTCTGAAGTGTGGCCTTCCAGAATATTCTGGCTTTCCTTTCACTCTCACTCCTCACTGTATCCTCCTAACCATGTGTACTTTTAAGACCTCATACAGTTTGGGTTTGAAATGCTTTAGATAAGGGGTGGAAAATTATGTCCAGGGCCTGGTTTTGTAAAGCTCTCAAATTAAGAATGGTTTCCACATTTTTAAAGGGTTGTAAACAAAACAAAATAAACGACACAGAACAGGCAACTGGTGGTAAGGGGCAGGAGTGAAAGGCGGGGGGGTAGTTAGTGCAGCGGGTTACTGTTAATATATGTAGCCTACAAATCCTAACATATTTAGTATCTAAACTTTTACAGAAAAAAAGTATACCAATCCCTGGTCTAGATAGGTTCAACCATTTTTAGAGAAATACATTATATTCTTCAGAGTCTTCCTGACCAAGAACAATTATTAGGGTATCTTAAAGCTAGTGTCTTTACATCTTTAACAGCTAGACTCACTATTCACAAAGCACAGTAGGGCCTTAAGAACTCTGTCAGGCTGATGTCTTGATCTTGGAGAGTTGGGACTACATTACCCTTACCTCAGAGCAAGACTCCATTCAGACCTGCACTCCTTCCTGACCTTGATTCAACCTTGACTTCCTCTCCTTGGATCTCAGCCTCAGTCAGAGTGAGCGGTAAATTGTAGGCTGCTTGTAATCTTTTACTTTCATCCTATCTTCTCTCCTCTCCCTCTTCTTCCCCTCCTGAAAAGCAGTCTGCTTATGCTAACCAAAAATTTACCTCTTTCTGTTGTGCCTGTGGGTCCACATCACTTTGACAACCTTCAAGAAATGCAATCAGAAGAAATCTTTGGCCCAGCTCACATGTCTAGAGTGCATATCTAGAGTGCAGACCTTGGTGTTGGCACTGTACTTCTTTTTTGCATTCACCTGCTTAGTGGCAGGTTATTTTCCCAGGTATAGACAAAGTCCATCAAGCTCAGAATCTTGGCCACCACCAAACGTCCCCAGCTGCTTCTGCTGCTAACAGATGGGTACCCATCCATGGGTTGTTCTGTCTCAGCAGCCAATCCATCATGGCCTGCCCCAACGTTTTGGTATAGAGTATTGGAGGAATGGCCCACTGCATTGCAGCTAAAGAAGATTGGCTATAAACATGCCTGCTTTCAGCATAGAAGAAATTTCACTCCACTGCAAATAGATATTTTCGGATGATTTACCTCAATGAAAACCTGCATTAGATTTTTCCTATCCTAGTACTCTTTAAAGCTACAAAAGAAAAGGAGAGATGTGTGCAGTTCCAATTTGGATAGACAATATAGTTGAAAATAGTCAAGAAGGGGAATATGAACTATTAAGTAAGATGCTGTTATTATATTCCCCTAGTCCTTTTAAACTTGACCGAACCAAATGTTCATTCCTTCTCTTTCTTCTCCTTTCCTGACACAATGTTTTTGTGCAAGAATAATTTACTGAGAGGTTAACTTGTACTGGCTCTTCCTCTCTTTTTCCATTCCCTCATTACAAGCTAGAAGGCAGGTCCTTAGTCACAGATGTTTGCAGAGTGTAAGTCAGAAGCCACTTAGAGTTGAAATCCCTTTTCCTGTCTCTTATAAAAACTTTTAAATAATTATGCAAGTGAATGCCTTCAAGGGCAGGAAGAAGAAAGATAAAGAGATTTTACTAAAGCTAAAAAGACATTGGAGATTGAAGAAAAGTAAATAAGACAAAGAAAATGGGTCCTTTTAGGTCATGGTATCAATATCTCAGTCAATCAGCAAGAACTGAAAAGAGATGGTTTTATGGTGTTTCTAAAAGGCTTGGAGACCAGGCACAGGGATTTTCAGTTTTCCCATAATTATGGTTTCCCCAAGCAGAGAACCAAAGCATCAGAGTTATGTCCCATGGTACAGTGGGCATCTTATTGACACTGTGGATGGATGCCCAATGGCCAACGGTCCTATGGATGTATGCAGTGCCATGACACTGAAGAGTCTTTAGAATAGTTGCACAGCTCTGGGCAAGCCAATTCCAATAACACTTAATATTACTTTTCCCACTAGTTGATGGTAAGGAAACATGGAGTCAGAATGATTTTCATTTTTAAAAAATAGATAAATGACTTTCTGGAACATCTAAGATTATGGACTATGATTTAAGTTGGCCACATCTTTCTGTTTATAGATGATCATGATGAATAGTTACAGATCTTAAAAGGAGGGAAACCCTGTGGCCTTTGTCATAAACAAGGTCAGCAACCCTTGCCCATAGAGCATCCTTTCACATTTTCATTGTCTTTGGACTTTACTATCAGTGATGGTTCATCAAGAAAGCTGCAGTTTAAAGACTAGCACCTTGAAGATCCTCTCCTACTAATCTCAAAGATTATTATTGCTCTATGCTGTAGAATCTGCTTCTAAATGAAATGTACATTGGAGAAAAAAGGGAAAAGGTCTCCAAATGAATTGATTTTGCAGGGTGTGTAGAAAGAAAGTATGCCCCTTTTCACACACATTGATGTCAGAAGATTTCACTCTCTCTGCCTACTATGTGAATCCTTTACCTCCTTGGTCACCTGGTTTGCAATTGGGTTAAATGCTGAGTGCAGAAATGAGATGCCTTGGCTGGAGGAGTCTTTCTGAGGTCATCCTGCCTATCTCCCTGCCTCCAGGCAGATTAGCACCTAAACCAAGTAACTCGAAAAAGTATTATGTAACCACCCTGGTAACCCAGTTTAATGTTTACCACACTGTTGCAAACCTAACCTAATGTAAAATAATAATTAGAAGAAGAACAGGAATGCGAATATTAATTTTTAAAAAAGTAAATAAACCCAAAGAAAATGAGCTCAAAAAGAAAAAGAGAGAGGAAAAGAAAGAAAACAATAACTTAAGCTCAGTTTTTTGTTTTGTTTTGTTTTGTTTCATTTGTTTTTACCCTCACTCAAGGAGGCAACTTGTATTAAAAGTGCCCATCAGGCTATTTCAGATCATTCACTCATGCATATACTCATTTATTTATTCACATTTATTCTATATTTTCTTTCTAACTCTTATACTTCCTGAATTTACCTTATTTATTTTGTTTGTCACTCTGTATTCCTCTACTCCCATCTCACTACCACTGAATGGAAGGTTCAAGAAAACAGGCACATCATCAGATTAGTTCATGGCTATGTATCTTGTTGCTAGATTTTCAATAGGAATAGAGCAGGTATGTACCAAATATTTTTAAATGTTAGAATAAAATGAATAACAAATTGATAAATGTATCAAGCATCATTAAGTGCCTACTTCATACAAAGTACTTTCAGATTACAAAAATGTGCTTTGCAGCACCCCTAAGCAAAAGTTAAAACATGATTTGGTATGTTCTAATAGAAAGATATGTAAGGAACTCACAGTAGACATATTCCTAATTAATCTATAGTGTTGAATTCTTACTCTTTTTCTCACAGAGATTGCTTTGACACTCAACCCCAACCTTTGCCAACAAACATAACAGCATAAGTCCCCATTCTCTTAAAAAGCAAGGTTTGACTTTAGTTACACAATTTCTGGCAAGATTTCTGTGAGGACTGTCCAGAAAGAAGTTCCATCTGGAGCAGACTCTACTATGTCACCTTCGTCTTGAAAAGAGGAAAAAGTATAGCTAGTCAGTCAAACCTCCAAGAAATCCACAGCCTCAGAGTGCCCTCTGATGAAACTGAACAATTCATAACCCCTGAAGTGTATTTCACAAATCATATATACTACAACTTGACCAATCAAACGATGGTTATGAGCTCCATCTAGACCCCCTTTAGCTTTAAAAAGCTGAGCTATGCCTCAGAGATAATTTAGAATTCACATTCCGGGGAGCATTGCCAATATTTTTCCAGAACTAATAACAACATTATTTTCTCACAGCCTCTACACTGAATCAGCATTATCAGAACAATGACAGGTTAAAAGGGTTAACTTTTTATGCAAGCTAGTGCTATCTGTGATTTTTGTTTTTTGGTTGGCATGGCGTAGTCCTAGTGAAAACTCATGCCAATTTTAAGAAAACTTTAAACTTTCTCCCAAGGGTCTATGGATGATACACCCTAAAACATGGAAACTGTCAAGTTGCTTGTTGAGCATTCTGGTCACAGAGAGGCCTGTACTGGAGTCAGCACCATGTTTCCACCAGATGGATAAATCGATGATAGGAAGTGAATGTATATGCCTCCACCTAGAAAAGCAGAGGAACAGTGAGGGAAGCTAATCGTTTTTAATCTCCCTCTTATAGGAGGTTTTATGTTTAAAGGGGATTATTTTCCCAAAGTCAGACCACCAAGTAGACTTCTGATTCTTGCATTTTGAATGGGCCATTTCATTCTATCCTTCTTTGAACATGTGCAAATAACAAAATAAGAGCTATTGATATTCTAACCCTGTGTGCTTTAAATAGCCAGGAGAATAAATATCCTGTGTGGCACTACAAAAAAATATACTTCTATTTCTTCCATACTTTATCAACAGCCACTGCTTAGCCGTTATGTGATACAGTTATATGGACTTTCTGATAGTTTCTCTTTTTTGATATATGAATTCACAGTTCAGATGCATTTAAGGGTCACCGCATATCCCATCTTCTTTATCAAGTGGTTTTCATAGCCCAACTCTAAAAAGGGGAGATTTTTAAAAGCATCTTTTTGGCAAATACATTTCCTTCTATTGATTTTTCCTCCTCGTGTTGGCAAGGGAAAGTCATCCACATGTTTGATTTATTTACACTATTTTTTAAATGTTGTGCCATATAAAATCTAGTTAAGACTTCTGCTTCATTTTAATCATTTTGACCCTTCTTTATAGAATATGATTTTGTTGTCCATCTTTTCATTGAAACTTTCATCTCTCTTGGTGTCTGCCCCAGAAACATTTGGACACTTAATGCCTCTTGGGCATTCTTCTTAGAACTTCTACTGAATTTAGAGATCATCTTTGAAGTTCTCCATTAATGCCTGAATACAAACCTATATAAGCATCCTCTATGATCTTCACTTCAGAGACTCTAATTCAATGGGTTTATGTAAGAACCTAAGAACCTTCATTTATGTGGATTCTGCATGAGACAGAGATACATAGACACAATTGGGAACCATGGATTGGGATCCTTTTTTTTTTTCCCTCTCAAAATCTTACATGCTATCACAGTTTTCTTACAAATGACTTCCTTATTCTAGTTTCCCAAATTCATGTCTTCAAGGCAGGTTTCTCATCTGAGTTCCAGCCTTCATTTTCAAGAGTATTGGACCCATTCTATACTATACTGTGACTATAATACAACCCTTTAAAAGAATATATTATGTGCACATCATACACCAGTTACCATGTTACCCACTTTACACACATCACCTCATTTAATCACTGTAACAAGTCCATGAGGTACAGGTTATTAGTCGCATTTTCCAGATCAGAAAAGTCTAACTCAAAGAGGTTATATGACCCACTCTACTTTATACAATATTAAAGGAGCAAGTTGACTTGACAGTACAGATTTTTCTCTTTCCATTAAACACAAATTTTTTTAGACACAAATATAAAATTAATTCTGGTTTTTCTTTTTCTTTTTTTTTTAATTTTTTTTATTGTTATGTTAATCCCCATACATTACATCATTAGTTTTAGATATAGTGTTCCATGATTCATTGTTTGTGCATAACACCCAGTGCTCCATGCAGAACGTGCCCTCCTCAATACCCATCACCAGGCTAACCCATCCTCCCAACCCCCTCCCCTCTAGAACCCTCAGTTTGTTTTTCAGAGTCCATCGTCTCTCATGGTTCTTCTCCCCCTCCAATTTCCCCCCCTTCCTTCTTCCCCTCCTGCTACATTCTTCTTCTTCTTTTTTTCTTTCTTAACATATATTGCATTATTTGTTTCAGAGGTACAGATCTGAGATTCAACAGTCTTGCACAATTCACAGC